>NC_052963.1:9155000-9462500 GCF_013358895.1 Oreochromis aureus | reverse complement strand
TTATGTTTATACTCAAAAACTTAACTTCATGAAAGTTTGACATCAAAAATTGGGACACTTCATGACAGCTTGGGCAAACAAGAACTTTTACCTTTAGTATTTATATTTAGCCTGCCAATACAGATACTGAAGTAAAAGCCAACTTATAATAACTTGACTTTACTTGATAAACTACGCAAAGCCATTGCAAAACTTGAGATGGTGAGGCAGAATAAAATGTTTATTTTGGGTATAATACTGAAATTATTTAGTTTAGAAAAAAGGGCAAGAAAGCAGGTCAAAATGCATGGTGTCTGGCTACACAGATTTGGGTAGGTGTTATACATACACTGGGGTGAGCGAGTAATAGTCAAAGACAGAAAGTAATAAGAACACAATAAGAAGAAGAAGCCCAAACAATGACATTAAGCCATACGTGAGCTCAGCTTTATTTCCAGTAAAATGTTAAAAGCCCTGTGATATATTAGTGACCTGTACAGGGTGTACCCTGCATCTCTCTCTCTGACAGCTGGCATAGGCTTCAGTGACCCTGGATAAGCAAGAGATGATGGATGGACTGGGATAATGCACTATTATCTACTACATTTTTTTTTTTTTTTTTTTTTATTGTAATAACCCTTTTAGAGAAAATAAGAGCTTCATAAGTTTGGTCACATTTCCCTGCATAGCCAAGGAGTATATATATTACTGAAAGTTCTTAAATTATTGAAACAACAAAATATAAAATCAGCATAGAGATGGTGCATATAAGGAATAGAAGTCCTACTGAGGTCAGAGAGTGTGTTGACAGAGGATGCCTTGGCACAGACACATAATCCACACCCAAAGGTTCAAACACTTGCAATGTAACTTGATATTCTAAAAGTAAAGAAAACTGAAATGTTTTGTTTTGAGCTAACCCCACGCAAACGACTCCAGGCCTGATGGTGAAATTAAACACAGGACCTTCTTGTGTTGAGGCAACAGTGCTAACCACTGCCCCGCTGTGCCACATATCCTATAAACTATTAAGCAACATCCACAACTTTTGCTTTTTTAATTATAATACAATACTTATAGGCAAGGAGCCAGACAGACAGTATGGCTATGTAAAATAACACCACCTGCCAATTAAAAGTGTCTTAAACAACGTCTGTTAAAGAGTTTGGCTGACTGGAAGAAAGAACACCTGTAATAGTCATCAACAGGTGTTTTGTGTTATTCATGTGAACATACAAGAGTTTAAAAATGTTTAATTCAAAGAAGAATTTATAGATAGTAAGTTTTTTGATTGCCGAATTCTATTTTTTTTCCTACTAACTTTTCAAACAGGTCACAGATTTCAAAAAAATGGATCTAGGATTGTTAACAGGTGCTCTGGAGGGGTGATGTTTTATTCCATCCAATGTAAATCTATCAATGTGTGTATTTTTTCTCGGTTTAAGCTCTCTCTTTGAAGATGTTACACTCCTTTTTTTCCCGGTTTAGCTCGACTGTACTGCAGCCTGCCCTTTTGCCCTTCCCATGTTACAGTTCCTTCTGTCAAGTCTAAAAGTAGAAAAGAAGGAAGTCTTCAAATAACTGTGGCTCACAGGGGGTTTTCAAACCCACATCTTCCTGTTCTCACAAGTACAGACTCATTTATCAAAGTGCTATGCTAATTAATACAGTAATTTGAGGCTTGCATTATAAAACTGTATTTAATGTTAATCTTAAAAAAAAATTCTAATCTGAGGACAGCATGGGTGTGAGTAAGAGGAAGTAAGAAAGAGAGGAAAGAAAGGTGCATTTAACACATGAATGTTATTTAGGAGAAGTCACATTACATTTGTATTTTTTTTTTTATTATTCTTGTAATCTTAAATGCAGCTGTTGTAGAAATGGCTCACTGCAGATGAAAACAGCATTTTTCTTTTAAAACTCTTTTAATGAATTTAAAACTAAAAGTGCTGATAAGCTCAGTCACGCAGAATCCTTAACACATTTTGTTAAATCCTGTTAAGCATTTTTGTATGTTGTAATACATGAAAAAGGAAAATAACCCATCCATCAGTCTCTTCTATTCCCTCCCTGAAAAAGAATTCCATCACCCCTGCAGGGATGGGGTGATGGAATTTATCGCAGTTGACATCGGGCTCCAGACAGGGCCCACGAGGGGTGCTAACACAATGAGATGGACAGCTATTTACACGTACACCTACAGCCAATTTTGAATGGACAGTTCTCCTACTATGCATGTCTTTGGACACTGGGTGGAAACCAGAACACCTGAAGAGAACTCAAGCATGTAAGGCAAAAGCAATATTGTATTTCTATGCTTTGTACCTCATCTGTATTTGTGCCATGCAGTGATACTTGAACTGTACATAGGTACTCCACTATTTGACCATTCCTTCAGTGGGTAGGTATTTGACTTTCAATTTTGCGATTCTTGAGATTTTCCTGAACCATCTCAGCATGAATGCCTGATATCCTTTTTACTCCCAGCAGTGATTATCAAGGATCCAGTAACCGTTGCTAACTTTGCCATTAGGTTAAGCTAATTTTTTGTATTTATTTTCAATAGAAAGAGGCAGAATGATTTATCAGTGAACTGATCCTAGCTATTTGCCAATTTATCTGAATACACATTTAGAAGAGGCAACATGAACAAAATTAAAGAAAAAACTAGAACAACTCACTTTGGCCATGTTGTTAGTGTTAATGTTACATATTTCATCCACCAGAGGGCATTCTGCAACTTCCCCGGTGGCAACACGTGTTTCTTGTGTCTGAAGCAGAAAATAATATTGGCCAATATATTGTAATATCAATGTGTTTTTAAATCATCAAATATTGGCATCAACATCAGTCTTAAAAATCCTATATTTGTCAGGCTCTAATAAGTACTGACAAACTCAAATCAATAGAGGAATTAGATTATATTAAATACATAAGGAAAAAATGCTAAAAACTGAACATGAATTACAGGTATATGAAAAGAGAAAATTAGATTTTAAATGTGCTGTTAGAAGTGATTTGAAGGATGTCATTGATTCTGGGTGCTTTATCTTCTCTGGGAGGTTCTTACAAAGCTGAGGGGCCAAACCCAAAAGCATTAGCACCTTTATCTTTGAGCTTCAACTTTGAAATATCCAGAAGAGCCCCACCTGATGAACTGAGAATGCAGGTTAGCTAACATGGGACTACCATTTCTGATATGTATGATCAGTAAAGTCCATCCATCCAGCCATCTTCTTCCGCTTTTCCGGGGCTGGGTTGCGAAGGCAGCAGCCTAAGCAAAGAAGCCCAGACCTCCCTCTCCCCAGCCACCTTCTCCAGCTTTTCTGGGGGAACATCAAGGCGCTCCCAGGCCAGCGGGGAGATATAATCTCTCCAGCATGTCCTAGGTCTGCCCCGGGCCTCCTCCAGATGGGACATGCCCAGAACAAGTCACCCAGGAGGCGCCCAAGAGGCATCCTTGTCAGATGCCCGAACCAACTCAACTGGCTACTTTCGATGTGGAGAAGCAGCAGTTCTACTCTGAGCCCCTCCCAGATGGCCGAATTCCTAACCCTATCTCTCAGGCAGAGGCCAGCTACAACTTAGGAGAAAGCTTATTTCCACCGCTTGTATCCGTGATCTCATTCTTTCGGTCTCTACCCACAGCTCGTGACCATAGTTGAGGGTAGGGATGTAGATCAATTGGTAAATTGAGAGCTTCACTTTTACACTCAGCTCTCTCTTCACCACGATGGACTTGTACAGCATCTGCATCACTGCAGCTGCAGCACCAATTCATCTGTCGATCTCCCGCTTCCTTCTTCTTTCACTTGTGAACAAGACCCTGAGATACTTAAACTCCTCCACTGGAGGCAGGAACTCGTCCCTGACCTGGGGCACTCCACCCTTTTCCAGCAGAGGACCATGGCCTCAGATTTGGAGGTGCTGATTCTCAATCCCATTGCTTCACACTTGGTTGTGAACCATTCCATTGTGAGTTGGAGGCCATCACCCAATGAAGCCAATAGAACCACATCATCTGTAAAAAGCAGAGATAACATTCTGAGACCACCCAAGTAAAAGCCTAAAAAGTAAAGTTTTGTCACGCAGGCGAAAATGGACTCAGACCAGCTGAACTAGAATAGCAGTCATCAATTTATTTACAAAACACCACATGAAAGTATATACAGTGTACAGGGCAGGGATATGCAACGGTCCAGGGGGAAAAGGGGAGAAAGTCCAAAACACGCTCCGCTCATTCGCTCCTTCCCAGTTTGGCTTCGGCACTCTTCTGCATCCAAACACGCTCCGCTCACTCACTCCTCTCGTATTGTTTTCAAACACGTTTGTTTGCACACTCAGTCTCACTCCACTCCACACCACGCCACCAGGGAAACAGATCGGGGATACAGACGAGTCCGAGAACCTAAGCACAAGAGAACTGCTGTTAGAATAAACAGAGTAATCACACGAGAAAACAGGGTTTATCGGGGCTGTACTGACGAGAGTAACTCAACGATCCAGCGAAGAAGCCTTCTGAGTCCTCAGCTTAAATAGCCCAGGAGTCCAGGTAATCAGGTGAATTCACAGCAGGTGCGTGGGCCAAGGGCGGAAGCCCAGCCGAGCTCCGCCCAGGCAGACAGGTGAGAGACAGGAGAGGGAGAGAGAGAGACACACAAACTAAAAACAACATGTAGCCTGAAACCTAGAGGTCCACCAAGGAGACACAGAGACCAAGTTTTTTAAGGTCCTCAGTAAAGTTTTATGTAAAGTCAGTCAAGTCTTACTTTTTCTTTTAATTGCACATGAAAGGATTATCAGTGACTATCAGTGCTGATTACTAATGATGTTTCAAATCCAGCGAAAACTGGTATTCTGGACAGCCCTACACAGGCAATCGATCAAGCTAGCTCTTGTTAGCTGATTTCTTCATGTGGTACTACAAAAAAAACCAAACAAAAACAAGATGGCGGCAAATGCGCTGTTAAAAGTAGGAGTCATCACACTAGTGGATGATGTTACAGTGGATACATCCACATTCTGTAATAACTCAGGAGGCGCAAAGGGAATAAGAAAATTCAAACCCAGAACATTACTGCTGTAAGAATCACTCATAAAAAATAAATAAAAATCTGTCATAATAGGGCAGCCTCGGGGTTGTTTATATATATATATATTTTAAAAAGCTAAAAGCAGTCAAATTTAATGTCATCTCTCTCTCAGAATGCCACACATCCACAATGCTAATGTTACAATCATGATTCATGTTTAACTCAGTCACACACAGAACTGCACACACACCCTCTATGAGTCATGTCTAAGTGTGGGTGACAAAGACGACAGAAAAAGACATTCATTTTAGTGGTATTGATTTCAGCACCAACCAGCTTGTCGTGCTACAGAGCGCCATTTAAAAGCGGTGGTGCAATTGTTTGTTCCCACTCCTCCGCAAAATGAGGATGACTACATCTTAAAAATGGCTCTTTAGTGGCAGATGAGGGAATTTCCAAACTGTAGCACTTTTTTTAGCTTTAATGAGGTGGAATGGTAAGCAGGTAATTCACTGTTTTTCTGCCATGGCTTGTCTTTTAATGCTGTACCAACAGGGTTACCACCCCCCTACATCCATGACTTTAAACTGGACCCCGCTGATTATCATCACATGTTCTTAAAGCAGAAAGCAGAATTTGCTACCGCCCACCGTGGCAGCCGGTCACCACACACTTAGAACTGTGAGGCTTTGAATTAAGCCATCTGGTACAAGCTCTGGTGGCAAGTTTATGTTATCTACCATGCAAGTCAGCATACACATAAAACTGTCACAATTTTGTGTCACAGTGAGCTGACTTTGAAATTCTGGACCTTTACACTTTTTTTTAGTTTATTTGATTCAACATTTAATTGCTAAAGTCTACTTACCATTCAGTTTAAAAATAACAAAGTCAGCTCTTTCAAATTGAGTCAAAATTATTTTTATTGAGCAGCTGAACATAGGCTTTCACCTGAGATAAATACAATGGTAAACACAGACCACAAAAGTATACTGGCTTGGTACTATCATGCAAATTCAGTAAGAAATTGCATGGTGGCACCAAGATTTGATTCTGTATGTCACACTAGCTTAATAAATATTTGTTAAGTATACAACTTGATGCAAATACTATGTATACATCAATATTGGTAGATACTAGCCAGATTTCTATGTAGGACATTAACTTCAGATCTCTGATTCACTGTACGTGAATCAGTATATGTAGCCTCTCTTTGCAGGTGAGGTGAAAAGCTTATAACCTCCACTAAGCACTGAGCACTGCAGAGTTGGCTGCTCAGGTCAAATTTTGTGTTCCATGCCTGCCTGAGCCTGTTAAGCATGAGACTGTAAATGCTTCTGGCTCTGAGTATTTTGAGACTGTCAGCCATGTTGCTCCCCAGGGAGCATCATCTAAGACTGAGTTTTTTATTGATCCACCCCATACTGTATAGCTCTGTGTGGCAGTACCACTGATGAAGGTGTGTCTGAGTCAGCCAGTGATCTGGAACCTGGTATCCTCCAACTAGCAACTAGTAAAGTTCCTGTTTGCACTGCTAATTCTGTTGATGCCCTCCATATTTCTTATGTGCCTACAAATGTAAAGGATCTCTGTTTAACCCCTGAGATAGCAAGACATTACGTTTCTGTTATAAAGTCAGTAAAACAAGGAGCCCAGGTCAATGTTTGCCAGCTTGACATTTTTTAAACTGTGTATAAGACTGTTCCTGCTCCTGTGACTGTTTTTCCCCATAACGAAGGTCTGGGCTCCTCTCATGTTGCCGAGAAGGCTGTGCATGTCCCACAGTCTAGGTGTTTAGGCACTCTTTTATCTGCTGCTCCAGAGACTGCCTCTGAGCTCATCTCTCCTCGACCTGTTTCTGTTCACTGGGCGGTTCAGGCCCGGCATATTCCTGCGCCCATGCCTTTTGCCTGGACGAGGGTGGTTGAGGCCAAGCCAGTCCCTGTTCTAGTTCTCATTGGGGCTAGGGCTCCGCTGCTCCCCATACCCATATCTGTTCCTCGGGTGGGGACGGCCGGTGTCCGGTCAGTCCCGACACCCGTACCTGCTCCCCAGAGGAGAGCAATAGAGCACCTGCCGCAGTCACCAGTGGAGCCTGCTGCGAGCACTGCCCTTCTGTGGCTACCACACCACCGTCTGGTCCAGCTCCATCTCCTGCGGCTGTCAAGCCACTGTGTCTTTTGGTTCTTTGAGTGTTGTTTGTTTATTAGGTTCTCTGTGTATTTTATATTTTCCAGTCCAGTATGCTTATATTATTGAGTTTATTCTGTATTTCTAGTATTGGTCTTGCCTCTGTGTTTCCTCCCATTAGTTCAGTCTTGTCTTCATGTCTTCATGTGCATCTGTCTATTCCCCTAGTCAGTCTTCATCTCTGTGTACTTCCTGTTTTACTTTGATAGTCTCCGTCGGTGTGCGTCATTTTCTGTTTTGCTTTCCCCCGTCTCGCCTGTGTAATTAGTGTCAGCTGTGTTTCCCAGGTGTTTCCTCTTTGCCCTGTTCCCCTCGTATTTAGTGTCTGCGACCTTCTCTGCTCGTCGTTGCGTTCTCCCTCATTATCCACTGTGTGTTGTACCTGCCAGCCTACTTGTCTGTTTAGTTTATTTTGTATTCCTAGCTACCAGCAATAAAGGTGAGTTTTTTGAGTTCATCTTTGCCTCTGTGAGTCTGCATGTGGAGTCCTTTCTACAGCCCGCACACAGCAAACATGACACCACCTGCCTGAATTTAATCTCCCTAATGTAATGTGTGTAAATACAAAAACATAAATAGTGTATAAAAATTGTATATTATCAGCTCAAAAACCTAACTAAAATGTCACATTGCACTTTCATAAGTCCCAACTTTAAGGACAGCACATACATTATGTCATACTGAGGGTCAAACATCCAAGTTTTAACCATCTATCAAGCAACTTGTTTTGTTGTATAACTTATTTCATAGTTGAAGATTGATATCTACTGTTGTAGTTGCAGTGATTCTAGTGCTAAAGCAGATAATATAGAATTAAAAAGCAGAGGTTACAATGACAGAAGGACACAAGGTGGGAGATGCTAATGAAGAAGGAAAACACTTACCATTCCCACCTTAGATTTACTATTGCTCTTTTAACTTGAAGTGTCTTCCATGTAAAGTACGGGAAATTGCGACAATCTGCTAGCAACCAAGGCCATCATCATCATCTTTCCAACCGATTTCACTCAACTGGGAACCCCCAGGAACCACGCGTCACCCAATCTGGAAATAACATTTTCCCTTGGTGGCTGGATCATGTTCAATATGTCAGACAATTCTTGAACGATGAGACAAGTCGGTAGTCTTTGCTGTAGACTTTAGTGTTTTAACTCTATAGCAAAGCCTTTATACACTAAACAATATCAGAACACATGCCTGGAACAGTCCCTGAAAAAAATAAGAACAAGAATAAGAATAACTTTATTTATCCCGAGGGAAATTCTTTTGTCATGTACATGCTCAAAGCAGCAGGAGAGACAGAGGAACAGATAAATAAGATATACAATATATACAATAAGAATAGTAGTATACAGTAATATACAGTAGTAGGATAGTGCAAGACATAGTATCAAATAATGTTGAAATTAGCGAGCTAGCTAGTGTACTAGCTAGTTGTTTTTTCCTCTAGCTGATGGAAAACTGCTTTTAGTTCCTCCCTTTATACATTAATACTTAGTGAGTGTAACAGCAGAATTTTGCAATTAGAGATAGAGGAACATGTAATTTTAATAGAAAGAGAAGGAGTGTATGCAGTTTGCTCAGAGTGGTGTTGAATAGAAGCATATTGAGGTCTTAAAATCATAGTTTACTGTGGTGTGTCCCCACATAGTGTGCTTTTATTTTAATCAATTTAGAATTTGCCAATTCACATAGTCACACCTACCACACCACACCACTGCTATCATCAGTGGAAAACAGGTGTTATGTTTGCCATCTTCTTGAACACTGACAGGTGAAGCTGGGCTCAAATCGCCTACCCTCCAATTGTGGTTTAACTCCTGATGTTTACTCATATATAAATTCTAACTGTCATGGTGTGGTTACATCTTAACTTAAACAAAAGTTATTGATTTAAATATTCTCCCTTAAACATTTGAATTCTATCGTCTACCACCTGTCGGTTGCAAAACTGTCTTTACAAACTCTCCTTGTTCTTAACCACTCAGTGAATGACATTTAATTCTCATCTTTTTTCATGAAGCTAGAAGAGATCTGGGAGATGGGGGGGTTCTGTTCCCTATTTTTCGACATTGAGAATGATGGGTCTAAAATTCCTTTCTTTAAAGGTTATTTTTATGGCCTTTCCACCACTGCACAGCAAATAGACTCATGACATGACATATGTGTTTGTCTGCTGAACCATGCCCTGAGTTCCAGTGGGCTATGTGAGACCCATGCACTGAATCCCAATATCCTCTGCCATCCTGCTGCTATAATCCACCAATACAGCTCAGTTAAGGCTGAATTAAACGATAGACATGCTTCTTTGATTGATCAAAATTATTAAACCCCAATCAACATTTACTTGACTGTGATTATAGCCAACTTCATTTACTAATAAAATAATACTACTAATAAAACAATTATGACACACTAGATATTCAGCGCTCATTTGCATAATTTTTTCCCCCCTCTTTTTGGAAAGGAGAAAAAGAACACATTAATATTACATTTAGGTATTTGGTTGACACTTTTATCCAGACTGACTCAATGACTACAAGAGTAGAAAAGATATGAAGACATTTAATCCCTCCACAATTTTAGAGGATATGAAATACAGTGTTGATGAAGGGTTTTGGTAAAATACTTTCCCATGCCTTATAAAGAGAAAAGTGAGAAGACCTTTAATACATCAAGCTTTGCAGGTTTCTCCAGGGATGTTTTTAAGAAGAATAAGTATGCGAAAAGAAATATCTGCTAAGAATGAATAAAACTATAGCCTGTTTCTTTTAGCAAAGGCGAAATGATCTGCTTTTCTGAGTAATCTAACAAATTAGCGAATCCTTTGAAGGGAAAGAGCTTTCCACTTCCAGTGAGAGAAGTTAGCATTTGTACTGAATTTCTGTTTGCCAGAAGCTTAGCCAGCTTACTAGTAGCCAACTACATTCAGTTTTGTGCTCCATTCATTCGCTAAGAAGTTTTTTTTTCAGTCATGGCCATGGAAAGTGTGTCGCAGCACTCCCTGCTAGATTCTAGAGGACCTGTCCAGAACTACAAATTGAAAAATTAGAAAATAAAATGTAACTAAATATGTGTTTGTATCTGCAATAACCATGGTACTTTTGGTATAAACAAAGATACTATGGACATAACTGCTTAGACAACACCCATCTACCATCTTGGATGCAAAACACAAAAAAACTCCCCAAAATTGACGTGACAAGAAAGGAACCATCTGACTGTGAAACTGTATGCTCACTGGCTAATGACTTGTGACTGAACACTTTTTAGCTAATGAGCGTACACTTACATACCACTTATAATTCTCCATTTTAAAACACAGTATGACCAAGATTTACAAAACAGATGTCACCTTTGTTTAATTTTAACCCAAAATGAGTGACTTAGCTTTTAAACATCTAAACATATAGAAGTCTGTTTGCAGCCATAGTTATCTCCATCCAGTGACCTTCACATAGAATGCAGGTTTAACGCACTTCCACATTGGCTTTATTTCTCTGACCCAGAAGCTACACATATGTTTTATACTGTGTATGGTGCTATTTTAATTTTTTTAAGATAGCAACACGATATTCACAGCATGTTGAAAAGTTTCATCACTGTGAATCCTTCAATACAGCATACCTAGTTCTAGAGTTGGATGTCTCGAGACCGGTCTTGGTCTCGAGAACACTTTTACGTGGTCTTGGTCTTGTCTTGGTCTCGGATCCCTCGGTCTTGTCTTGTTCTCGCTGTCTCGGTCTTGCTGTCTCCGATCAACATAGTGGTCGGGAGATTTGGAGTCAACAGTATCCATGACACACAACGTAACATTCGATAATGTGTCATGCGTAAAAGCATCAGCTCTAAGAGCCGTGCTTACAGAGTGCTTTGTAGTGAATCAGAAGAGTCGACTCCCATTGAGCGAGAGCCAGCTCCTCACTTAATTTCCTTTCGCTGCTCAGCTCTCACACAGTGGCTCAGCTATGCTCCAATCCCTCCATATTGTGACCAATCACATGCGAGGATATAGGATAATATCATTATGTGAAAAACAGAGAGGGTGAGAGACGCGACAGTCAATGGAGCGTGCTACTGTCCTCTCAGTAAGTGAGTGAGACAGTAGACAGCGGTGAGGAGGGCTGTGCGAGTGCATCGCAAAAACACATAAATATGCCTGACGCCTGTAAACGAAGCAGCATCTGGCTGCAGTTTAAAGACTTTTTTGTCTCGGTCTCGGTCTCGTCTCGACTTTGTCTTGGTCTTGACTCGGTCTGTCTTGGTCTCGATACCCTCTGGTCTTGGTATTGTCAAGACCAGTAAATGCTCCATATACACTGTATGCATGTCTAGCCTGTATTTTCTGTATTTTTATTTTTTATATAATTCTGAATTCATAGACCAATATTTGATTATTTTAAGTGTTCTTTCAGATTATATGATCACATAAGAAAACGTACCTACTTTAATTAATTCTTTTTTTTTAATTTTTATATCATTTCGACTATATTTGCCAGAAAGGCTTTCTAAAACATGGTTAAAGGCCCTGGAGACAAACTTCTCTCAAGGGACCGTCCACCCACCTAACTAGAGTTGGAAATAGAATCGTCCTACTTGCCAAAATTAAACACTGGTGTCAGTTTAGATCAGTGATGGCAAATGATTTTTTTTTCAAGAAGCACACATTTTACACACATCATGCAGCATGATTTGGGCGTGATTAAATCCTTTGAACTGATCCATTTGTGCATGCCAGTTAAAAAGGTTGCTGAGTGCAGCTCAGGCCTTACAGTAGCTTTCTGTACAAATTGAGCCCAATTTTTGGTGTCCTACAGTATATTTGCTTCAATTTTGACAAATTGCCCCCATTAAAAATATACAGAATGAGCTGTTAACAGTCCCAAAGGAAGCACATGGAAGCACAGGCAGATATAAGTGGCGTACTTAAAAAGACACAATGATCATAGGGCTGGAGTTGTTAAAGATTGTCATTTTTCCATAAGATTTCAAAGTGAACTTATGTGTTTAACTTTCAGAGTCTAAAAATATAGTCCACATCTTTTTGTTTTTAGATCTGACAGCCTAAAGAAAAGATTGCTGAACACCCAAATCATCCGTGCTACAGATGACAATAGATAATCTTTATTTGCATTTTTAGCACGGTTGTTTTTAAGGAGAAACTGTATGATTGCTATAATTACATACATCCTCATAATTACCGTAGGGTAAGACAAGGATAGTAAAAAACAAAAAAACAAATGGCGGTTGTTATTTTTCAAGTTTTATTGTGATTATTAGGCAAAAGAAACATTGCAAAGCATGTGATTGAACATTCTCACAAAGGCAGTGATTACACTTTAGAAGAAAGAGTTACTGTCTTATTTAGCTGCTACATTCTGCTTCTACTACATTCGCACACAATACAATCAGAGTGGCCCTTGTTACATAAATAGCATAATAATATGATGTGAAGCTCTGCAAATGTTAATTACACATACAGTGGCTTTTTCTGTGTCCACAATCTATGAGTTTTTGATCTTTTGTAAAAGAAAGAATGCTTTCTACTCAACAGTTTTGGCCTTATAATACACTAGATGTCTATTTGATCATGTAACACTAGCTGTACTAATATCTATTCCCTTCACCAATCCTTCATAAAGTTAGACAAAAAGTGTCGAATTTTGCTGTCTTAAAAAAAGTCAACTAAATGGAAGAAGCACAGTTCGAAACAGACAGTTTTAACCTTTGCTGAAATCAAGAGATAACGCTGTCAGGAAGCAACACTGTGTCATAACAGCCTGTCATCGCTTCCTCAAGGTGTGTGCCAAGGGATTGTATACATGCAGAGGGCACTTGATTACTATTAACGTGCATTGAGCAGGGCAGACCTTTTATCAGAAACCATTAAAAGCTGGAAGGTCTTTTGTTGAGAAACACTTGGATATCTTGCTTTCCTGCAGGTAGTCACTTATTGAAAGAAAAACAAAAAAACCCAAGATTGTCTGTTCTGGGTTTTGATGTTTGTTCCCCTTCCTGAGGTGTGTGTGTATTTGCACACACAAGGGGCTTTAATTAAACTATTAATAAATTAACTTCAATAAATGGTCATTTGGAATAGCCCCTGGGCTGGCTTTTTGTTCAGCAAATGTCAAGTCAAGCAAGTCTGATTTTCTTCTGATTCGTGCTAGTTTTGTTTGTCAAGTATACTTATTTAATGCACTCATGTGCAATTAGACTAATTGCAGTTAAGTAGTTAGTCAAGAAATGAAACGGTACAAAACATTTAGATGGGACCTGTTATGCTTTTTCCTTATTTTCTTGCTCATATTATCACAGTGCTGGACACTAATATTAAAGGTGGCTATATTTTTAAATTACACCATTGTTATATGTGCAAGTAAATACCTATGAGCCAAAAAAAATAAAATAAAAATAAGCTGCAGACTGCTTTAAAGTCTCTGTTTCAGACTTTTGGCCTTGTATGTTGTCACTGAATGGGCATATATCACCTAATATGGTCAGCTGAGGCACACAGCTCTGGCTCTGAGCACATATAGCCCACCCATCTGCTGTTCAAATCTTCTGTTTACAGAGTACATCCAGTCAGAAGAAAGCTGGCTTAAATGAATGGTGAAGAGAACAGTATACTAGCTTGTTCCAGATAGAGGATGAACTGAATTGATGCACCAAAGACAGCTATAAAAAATTACGATTATTATGCTGTGAATCAGGCAAAGCTACTATTCGAGGGTCCAAGAATATTAGTTGGAAATAAAAATTATAGCGTGCCACAGGGATCCCATTTCTTGGTGGGGAATACCTGAAATTCGTGGGATTTTTCCGTCTTTACGCTTTTGGATTATTTTTTTGAAAATAAGCCGTTTCGACAAGGAATGTTTCTAATGCCTAAACCTTTTTGTTCAGCAAGTAAATCTTTATAAGTTATTGCACTTTTTTAAAGCATAAATGCATTTACCAAAAGTTAAACACCACTGCTCCATGATTTCAGTACTGGCACAGCTAAGCTCCTATGTGTGTCAGGATGTTGTTAAATGTCCCAGACAGCTTCTTTAGTTTCATTCAGCCACTTGTTACCATATGTACAAAGGAGATGTAAAAGGGTGTCAAGGTAGCATTCATGAGGGGGTAATTTGAAATGAACTGAAAATTTCAAAGGGGATGTGTACACCAAAGTGTTTTTTTGTCAGCTGAAAACATCCAGCTGAGAATACTTGAGAGTACTTTGTAGGTGCACCATTGTGACGTCTCAAGCTGAGCATCTTTGTGTCACCATCATAGCGTTTTGAAATCAGATGTCACAACCGTGTAGCTGATCTGACTGTGAAACCAAGAGCTACTGCTATCTTATTGGTTAATGACTTCTCAATCACAATTCATTAGCTAATAGGTATATCTTGGGTTTATCCACCTATGACTCTACATGTTCTTTTAGTATAAATGAAGGTATGAATTAAGTTATCAGGAAACTGCTTTTAGTAAGATAATAGAGCAAGGGAGCCAAAAGTCTTTTTTTCATAGACATCAATTCCAATTGAGATGTTTCTGCAGGTCTAAGACAATTCTACACCTATATTATTTATATACAGTGTTTGGTTGGGCCTCAGTTACACAGGCCTAGAGATTAGCTGGTGACCCCTGGCAACCTCCAGTTGCTAGGGAAAACTATATCTTCCTCTTCTTGTTGGCAAGTGGTTGCTGGGTTACTGGGTGAAGTCAGTTTCAAAGATGATGCTGCACCACAAACCTCCTTGGGATCACACTGGTCACTAGCAGTTTGCTAAGGTTGCCTGTTGTTTGCATAGAAGATGCCGATTTGCCTGCAAACACTCACTAACTATCCATTTAGCAGTAGTGCAATTTGGAAATGGTCAAACTTGCTACTTTTCCTTCATGACTGACATGTTTTCCAAAGTCATAGCTTCTACTTTGACAGACAACATTCTCCATGTCTGCTTGGTGTCACACGCCTCTCTCTACAGCTTAGTGAGTAGTGGGTGTCTGAATAGAAGTTGACGAACTATCAGTGATGTTGGTAATCTACTAGTAACCAAAGTATTTGCAAAGAGACAGAAGGTGCAGTGCCATTTAGCTCTTTGCAACCAATGTCACCAAGCAACAGCTCTTTTTAGGAAACAGTGATTATGACATGATAACTGACCAGTCTCCAGGCCTGTGTGACTTGGACTCTAGCAATTAATTTTACAGCAAATACCAGTGACTTCCACCA
Source organism: Oreochromis aureus (assembly GCF_013358895.1). Taxonomy (NCBI): domain Eukaryota; kingdom Metazoa; phylum Chordata; class Actinopteri; order Cichliformes; family Cichlidae; genus Oreochromis; species Oreochromis aureus. Next base: position 9,447,068 of record NC_052963.1, on the reverse strand, counting down.
AATCCAAGCAACCAGTTACAACTGGTCTGGAAACGCTTCTAGTCCTGTGTGACTTGGAAGCACTGTTATTTCAGGTTTCTAACCAAAAACCCACCCCCCATTTCAGGCTTTAGCTCTCTATAGGTCCTCTTTAAACAAAGTTATGTAGCAAATGTGGAAGAAGAAGCAGACCCAAGTGAAAGCACTGGTCCCACAGACACTCAGGCTGGAGCAGGCGAAGGATGTTGAAAGCACTGATGCTGCTGCTGACTCCTCCAAATTGCAGGAGCCAAATGCACACTGTAAACATCTGATCAAAAGGCAGCGATGGCAGATCTGTGAACAGGTTTACCCCTAATGAGTATGAGATTGCAACTCTGTCTCCCGTTCAGATATTTTGATCAGAGAAGATTTTATGGCCAGCACATACATATCTTTTATCAGCATGTTTGTGGGCTTTGTGTCATGTAGGGTGATTAGTGGCTCTATCCTTATGTGTTTGATTTGATGGTGACCTGCCAAAATACTGCAGATGAAAATTACCATAAGCTGAGTCATTACATCAAATGGAAACATTTATTTATATATAATACACTTATGTTACAAATAATATAATTATATAATAATTTGGAGGCATGGGAGATGCGCCACTGCATACAGGAGACTCACTAAGTATAGGGCGCACTGCAGTTATAATTTGATGGCTCTAAGTCTAAGTCTAAAATAGGAAAACAATGAAGGTAACAGTGTGCAGACCTATAAAGGTTTCACAGAGTTAAAGTTATTATTCTTCACATTTCAGTCCTGGTTGATAATACCTGCAATTTCTTTATAGCAGAGCATGATTAAACAGCAGCTTTGTCAGATACAAGAAACAGGTCAAACAAATTCACACTGCTTTAATAAATAAGTCAGTTATTAATAACTGCAAATGTGGTCTCTACCTTTTATATAGCATATGTGAATATTTTTCTACACAGCACACTAAATTTGTCTTTGCTGTGGAGTTGTAGCTTTTTACCTGCAGCGCTGAAGTTAATCGCTCTCTGCTTCTTCTCTTTTCACCTCACATAAACTGACCCTCTGAAGAAAAAAAAACACCATAAATGGCTATCTTTTGAAGTCACATTTTGCCATCAGTGCTAACACACTGTGTTCCCTGTGGCTGCTTCACAATAAAAGCTGCCCTGTGTTTTGCCAGTTGAGACGGTGCCATTAGGATGTTCTGTCTGCTTGAGCAGTAAGTTAATACAGCTCAGCTGTAGTGGTGAAAAAAAGTAAACAGTGGAACTGTTATCTGTGACAAGGAAAAAAAAGGAAAAAGAAATTGTCACATGAATCCCTTGTGTTTTTCTGAATCCAACACAAGTGTGGGAGCATTTATTGTGATCATTCATGATAGGTGATTATTAATGTAAACTCTAGATATAATTAAATGGGATCATAAATAAGGTTTGATTGAATCAAAACAACATAACAAGGGTGTGCTCCAGAGCAAACTCAGTGATCTGTCCTCTCCCTACACAGGTGAACAACACAAACGCTGCAGCACTGTAACCCGGCCCCATTGGCTGAAATTCAAACAGGTTGTTTAGCGGATGGGCAGCAATGGAAGTGCGCGAGTTCAGCCCTTTTATTTGCTCTGGTTTTACATGGGCATCTACTCCAGCTACAGACACACTGCCATCCTTAATTGCATAATGTAGACAACAATCTGTGACAAACTGTGTGTGATGCATCTGACAACCTGAATGATGAAAATTGGCTGTGACACGAAAGATTTTTAATGTGGACACAAAAACTTTCTATTTTCAGGACTCTAGATTTCACTCCAAGTTAGCAGTTTGCAAACATTCACCACATCTACCCAACACAAAGGATATACAGTGAGACTTTGGACAGGCCAAGATCAAACATAGTGTATATATACTGTCCATCACATTATGATGGTGTTGCCCACCAATTTCAACTCTAAAATATTTAAGCAATGCAAATAATTGCCATACATTCACACTAAAAACATGCAGTGACTGTTGTTATTTACTGTACAATGATACAAAATATAAAGTGAGCTTTAGGTATGTTTAACGTTCTTTTTTAAAAAAAAGAAAACTTTACTGTTTTTTCTTACCTCAGAAGACTTACTCTTGGGATTTTGTTCTGAAGTCTGAGGCCTTTGAAGCTATTTTTGACTTGCTCAACCTACTTTTGAAATGACATTCACATTTTTGCTCTCTTTCCTCTTTTTTTTGAGCCGAGGAATAATCTTACTTGACACAACCTTTGGTCTATTATTTTGAGTGAGGGTGGGGGTTAAGAGGCTCAAAATCGACTATGAAGTGTTGTTGAGGCTTTTCTGCGCTGACTACAGGAGTCTGAGGCTTTATCCTCTTATTTCGTGTATATACTGTATACTCTTAATTCGTCCTTTGGCTCGGTGGATCATGATCATCCAAAAAGCTAATTGCATGTTAAAAACAGCTGCAAACCCCCTAACATACAAAACAAAAACCTTCTTGCCTATACAGTAAAGACAGTGGTCAGTATAGATTGATTTAGCATTGCATTTGGAAAGACTACAGTATAGAAAAGTCAGTGAAACAGCACTGCAGCTATGCCGAGCAGTCAGTGGCACTTGGCTCTGACACAAAACTGAATAATAACCAAAAAGCAAGAAGTATGTAAAAATAAACAGAGCGCTTTAGTAGTCTATCTCTGTGTAACAGCCATGACAAACACAGCATTAGCAGACAAGATTAGCTTTACATTGCTGTCACAATACTCCGGTGTATGATGTAATAAGTATTTTAATAATGCCATCCATAGTGACTTCCTGATAGAGCTGCTCCGTGAGTTCATTTAAACTGAAAATATGACAGCTGCTGTCATTATATATTCATTGGAAGTCAATTAAGTCAGTGAATCAATTAGCAGAATGAGCGCTATGTATGTGATATCTTTTTAATTACTTGCTAACATTTTATGTCCTCACACCATGTGGTCTCTCTGTCTGTTTCTTCTTCTTCTTCTGCTTTGACTCTAGCCCTTACCAGTAGGGAGGGGTATGAATGCCAGCAGACTAGCCCCAGCTATTGGCTCTCAGTGTGTGCCAGTTAGGGGATCTAACAGAAAAGCGGCAGAAAGAGAGCTGAGGACTCCACTCTGAGCCCTGCTGTCCTCCTTTAACAGTCGATCCACTCTTTGCCCCCACCTCCTCCTCGTCTTTCTGCTTCCTCCTGCCGTGTCTCCTTTTCCAGTGTGTTAGCTCTGCCTCACGGCGCGCTGCAACGTGCTGCGACCACGTGCTGGCGGCCACCTCACACCACGGACGGGAAACTTGACCTCACATCACCGCGCCCACATTACCCCCAAGTGTTCTCTTTTCCCTCCTCCACCCTCCCACCATGAACCAACATCTCTCTCGCTCTTGTTCCTAAATCATTTCCACTCCACCCCTAAACTGTCCCACTTATTCCTCCCTGCCTATTTTTTTTTTTTTGCTCCCTTCCTTCTTTCTCCATCTTCTTCTCCCACGTCTCTTTTCCCCAGTCAGAGTGCATCCTGTTCTCGCTGGTAGCGCCTGTGACTGGAATCCCTCATTACTCTGGCGAATGTGACAAATCAACAAAGACGTGCAGCCCCTCTTTGTGCTGTGTATCTGCTTCTCGCTGTCTGTGCCATAGTGCTTCTCACATACAGACACATGCTCACATGACGATGATCAAAGTACGCATTGACTTTAACTTCCTGTCATCTCCTTCTCTGTTAGCGCTAATGTCAGAGGCATCATTTGCATGCATGCTAATCAATACTAATGTGGGCGTGAGGAGAGGGGCCTGTAAAATGCTCACTCCCTGGCGTGTTCTAATTTCACGCGTTAAATTAACGCCTATATTGTTTTCTGCTCTTTCCATACACTGCAATTTCCTCCTTTTAATTAACACCGATGAAACGGCAACTTATTGTTTTAACAGCTAACGCTCATTACTCATCACCACTTTAATCTTTGTCACAGTTGCTAACAATGCCATACATGTAGTGCTATTAAATATATGCTATACACAAGCAGCACCATAATGTATGCAAGTGAGCCCCCCCCCCCCCAATATAAACCAATGTGAGCCCCTTTCTGCCAACACAGAGCAAAGAAAACTGAATTAGATAACTACATGCTTACGCTGTACATTTCAACGTTTTTGATAGCAAACACACACACACATCTTCTTCTTCATCTTTCCCATTAGGGATCACAGTAGGGGATCATCTGTCTCCATCTCACTCTATCTGTAGCATTCTCCTCTGTCACCCCGACCTTCAGTAAACTACATGAATCTTCTCTGGGTTCTTCCTCTTTTCTTCCTGCCTGGCACCTCCATCTGAAAGATCCTTTGTCCAGTATATCCACTATCCCCCTGCACAGGTCCAAACCATTTCAATCTCCCCTCCCTTACTTTCCTTTCAAAAAAGCTCAGCCTGAGCTATCCCTCTGATGTACTCATTTCTATTCCTGTCCATCCTGCTCCTTCAACTCCTCCACCTCTACTCTTTTGTTACTGCTACTGTCTCCAAACCAGCAGGGCTCACTACCATCTAATAAACCTTCCCTTTTAATAATATCTGTGCAGTCAGACATGATCAAGAAAACCTACTTAAACTGTACATCAGAATGGGGAAGAAAGGTGATTTAAGTGACTTTGAATGATGTTAGTCTGGGTATTTCATTAACTGCTAATCTATAAGGATTTTACCCACAAAACCATCTATAAGGTTTACAGGAAATGGTCTGGAAAAGAGAAATTATGCAGTGAGCCGCAATGCTTTGGGCAAAAATGCCTTGTTCTTGTCACAGGTCAGTGGAGAATGGCCAGACTGCTTGAAGTTGAAAGGCAAAAGCAACTTAAATATCCACTCGTTACAACCAAGTTATGCAGAAGAGCATCTCTGAATACGCATCATATCAAACCTTAAGGCAGATGAGTTAAAGCAGCAGAAGACCACACCAGCTTCCACTCCTGTGAGCTAAGAACAGGAAACCAGGGCTACATCCTTTGAAAAAAATGGGAAAAGCATTGCCTGGACTGACCAGGCACTTACCCTATGGGTAATTTTTTTTCTCTTTTTGATATCTACAAAATGCCCTTGAACGTTTGTCAGTGGGAACCAGCCATGCTGCTGATGAGATCTCTCTCCTCACTTGACTCCTGAGGTGTGAAAGTGCAAGTGCGCTACCCCAGCAATGCTTACCTGGCCTAGTTTCATGCCAACAAACACCTCACCTTAACTCAGCAGTGCTACAACACCCAAACCTCGCACAGAATTAAAGATGCATGCCAAGTGACACACTCCGCCTGTCACGATTTTCAGCATATTTCCCTGATTGCTCTCTGAGATATCTATAGGCTCTTCTTCATTTCTTTCTTTCTTTCTTTCTTTTTTACACCCTTCCCTTGCAGCTTAAGCTGCCTGGCAGTCAGCCCTTACATATTAACACTTACAAACACACTCAATTACAGACATCCACATCCAGACGTGAGCACAGACACACACACACACTTCTAAAGAGCTGCAGGAAGGCAGAGGCCGATCACATCATGCAAATCGCTGTCGCTCGCTGGGACGTGCGCGGCATCAGAAAGGAAATGAAAAGAGGGGATAGAGGAGAGCAGAGAGAAGGAGAGACAGAGCAAAGGCACAGGAGTTAGAGATGGTGTTTTTTTCTGAATCTTCTGTGCTCTTGACCCCCACCGGTTGCTCTTCATGCTTGCCTGGTCGTGGTGACAGAGTGTGTGACATGCCGTCGGACACGACAAAGGTGAACAAGATAAGCATATGGCCTCAGGAATAATAGAAACAACAAATATGTATGTCGGCCTGTGTATACTTGTATCACCTTAAATCCCCCCCCATCTCTCTGCTGGTCACCGGTTACAGGTGGCCAGCAAGGTGACACGGCATCTTGTTGTCGAAACAGGAGCCGACCATATGCCTCCGCTTCTGAGAAAAGCTGTTTTTCGCTGTTAGGCAAGCAAATGTCTTTACCAAAAAGATGCCGCTACATCACTAGACACGTCTACTTTATTGTTGCCTGCGCTCTTCATCTGGGATGGTGACTGTGTAAAAACTGAAGGATGGTGCAAAGTTTCTCTCCTTCTCCATCCATTTCGCAGATCAATGTGTGCTTAGCAAACTTTCAAAACAAACTAAATGAATGTTTTTTCCTTCCACTTAGGGAGAGAGAGGGGGAAAAAAAAGCAGATCCCATCTAAAAGAATTATTTAGATATAGATATCAACAAAACTCCTCCAGTGGTAAAACAGTAAAATGTGCCATCTGTTCCAACAAAAGCAGTGAGGCTATGGCAGCTAATTTATCCAAAGAAATGTTGGTCTTGCAGTTGGGAAACTATACTCACAGCCATATTATTCCTTCTGCATTGCAGCACTTTCTCTAGTGAGTGATGGTCCTTTAACAAGCTCCACTAAAATGAAGAATCCCCGAGCTTAATGATGTCTGCCATCGCGCCCACTGCTCCTACAGGTGAGGCCGGGATGGCACTGTTCTCTCAGCACAGGCAAAGTCTGTTTTAATCAAGCGGAATAATTTGTTTTGTTTTTTCTTCCAAAATCAATGTTACCATGAAGGTGACACTGGTACATGCCTCTGATACAGCAGTTGTGTTTTCTTTATCAAACTGGGGACATATTGAGGTATTTTAGAACTAAATATGCAGCAGACGTCCAACTTGGTAGCCTGTGAGAAGAGATTACCTTTCCTTAAAATGCTGCTAATTAGGTGTCAATATCTTTAATTGATCTTTAATTATTCAAATGTATGTATTTATTTATTTTTTAGAATAGATATCTGAATATTTATTGGCAGGACTGGGTGGGTATGGAGGACCAGGAGAACCAAAGTACAATCGAAATCATCCATTCTTTAAAATTTAAGTCAGTGATTGAATCTTTTTACCCTTTACCATCACATATTTGTAAATTTTAAGTGGAGTAGGCTGCAGACAGTAGATGTAGAAGAAGCAAACTGCCAAATTTAAAACAATTGGTAAATAAATAAAAATAATTAAATTAATTAAAATTAAAAATAAATAAATATTTTTATATAAAACATTATTTCTCTATGTATTCTTATTTATTTGTTTACAATAATATAAATGAATTTATATTTAAATAAAAAATTATTTGTGTATACTTTCTATTTTTTAAATAAAACTAACTGTCATGTTTTATAAATTAGGTAACAGCTAGATTTTTGTTATGGTAGTCTTTTTGGCATTTACTGGTATAATAATATATTTCATTTCCTTCCTCCAGAGTTCAGTACACCATGTAAAGAACTCAAAACAAACCACAGAACCACAGCCTGTATTTGAAGAAGCATAAAAGTGGTCCTGACATCACATAATCCATCAGTCAGGTTAAAAATATCCCAAAAGATTATTTGTTTATGTGATGATTTTGAAAGGTTTTCCTTGTTGCCTGAATTTTACAACATCCAACACTCGCTTTAACTTTAAAGGAAACTAAAACAAGGTGACCTACTCACTTGCAAACTAATGTCACTGCAATATCACTGATATCATGCATGCCCGCCCAGAGGGACAGCCACTGGCTCCAGTTTTGTTGTTAAGAGATACAAGGCGCATTTGGATACACTCAGGGGTCCCATGAGCAGTCACAGAAGAGAATCTCCTTCAGGTGTGCACGCATTTTGCGATGTGACACGAATCCACCACAGAGATTTCACATGCGTCAACATCCGACTTGCAGAACCGGTCGGGGACGAGAAGGGGGCCCTGTTAAATATTAATCTCTCTCTCACTTTTTTGTCTTATCGTTTCAGCTGCACGTGTGTAGCATTTGGCCGGATGCTAGCAATGCTCTGCATCAGCCCAGGGGAAGCTGGGAGAGGGAGAAGCTTGAAATGCACCTCATCACAGGACCCCACCAGATGCTAGAGTTGTTCACCCATCAAGCATGAAATTTTGTCTGCGGGGAGATGATTTATAATTTTACTCTTACTGCTAGGGGAAACAGGGAGAGAGAATGAGAGACACTGAATAAAAAAGGGGGATGGGTGATAAAAATGTAGGGTTTTTTCTCTCTCTCTCTTTCTGCCAGCAAATTCCTGAATGGTTCCCAGACTTTGATTATTTTTCATTCTGTGACTGCAATAACATGTAGGGGGGGGGGGGACAGGAGTAATGAAGAGTACTTGGCATTAAGTTGCGTTGTTGGTTTGGCAGCAGTGGTCCTTGCTGAAGTTGTATTTGCATGAACCTCCAATCTCATTAAAAGGAACAGGCACATTATGGGGAGCAGTTAGCTATACTTGTATACGTCAATGATTATTATGAGAGAAAAATGGCTAATTGTGATGGTTTGTGTGGTCACAGCACGAGAACTGGGAGAAAACAAAGATCAGGTTTTCACGGTTAAAACATTTTGTTTCGGTATCTTATGGTGCAGTGTTTACTTGATTTATGTTAACGTTCACAGTTTTAGTCAATCAGTCATGATGTTTACAGATTGTATAATATGTCATAAAACATATTTAGGTCTTACAAAGTGCTCATATTTCATATAGTTAAAGTATGGTCTGGATTAATTTTGATCCAGGCCATAAATTCCCTCATAATAACTGTCAATTCCAGCGGTGGATCTAGAAATGCAGGGTGGCAGAAATCCCCTAAATATAAATGCAGCCAACAAAATAGACAGACAGACATTTGTGTCATTGTCCAAATAGTTATAACTTTAAAAGTTAGCTGCATATGTGGCATCATTTTGTCTGATAAATAATTCCAACATTAATTTGTGAGTGAAAATAAATAACATTTTTATGGAGTTTGTCCATGTATGGTTCACTGTTTCCTCAGATTTTCAATTATAAAACTGGCAATAAGCACAACTTTAATGTGCCATTGGATAAAACAATTAAATGGAAAACAACAGGTTTTCTGATCAATACCACTGTCCAGATAACATCTTGGAAATAAAAATCCCCAGCCAAAGTCGTTCTACTGTGATATATTACCTTTTAACTTTTTAGTTTTTTCTGAATGATGACAGATATTTCTGCATATATTTAGCAACTGCACAGGACTTTCAAGCTTAATAATTGACGATATCTTAGAGTTTTGAAATGAACACCTTTTATTTGGTTAAAAAAATAGGTTGAAGCAGATTGCGGTTGACACACATGTTTCAAGTTGCATGTGTCATCTATTTGCCCTCTGGCTCCTCTAATTCACTCCTGTGTCACTCCAAATCACAACTTCTGTCATTCTGAAACCTTTTTGCCGCTTCCCTTTGAATGAATGGATGTGGTGCAGTGCCTCAATGTAATTGACCTTGTAAAAGCTGAATAAAACAGCACAAAGACTGAACTAAGTGAGTTTAACTTTAAAGTAAAAGTGCAATCCATCATTTTTGGGTTTTTTTTTTGTCTTGAAACAGTCAGCTGAGTGCTGATATACCTTCATGTTTGCTTGAAATGACACTCTTTTGCAGATGTGTGATTTATTTCCCAGAAATGTTACTTGGCAGAACTGGCCATGTAGACTTTTTTGGTTCCACTTACATACTCTGACCTACCCCCACCAACTTTGGATCAACACTGCTTTGTCAAAAAACCTTAAATAGATTTTTCTAACCTTCACTTATCCCTAGAAGGTTCACTGAGCATGCATGCTGGGGTTTTTTTGTGGGAATGGCCCCCTCTTCACTTTTATACACTTACACACATTCACACCTGGGACCTGCTCGCCATGACCGGTCTTCCACTATTAGCCTCAGAGGAGTTCCACAGAAGCTGGTGGGATTAATTGTCTTGCTCAAGGACACCTCAATGGGAATTGTGAAGGGAGGGTGAGCGTGTTTCTCATTAACTTCCCTGTCCAGATCTTCCCAGCCATTTGGGGAAACTCAACCGGCCATCTCTGTCATCTCTTTTTTTAGTCTGCACAAGTTATTTTGTCTGCATGAGTAACTAATGCCCCCAATCTTCTGTTGTATAATTATATCCTGGGCTGCAGTGCTTGATTTTGGTCTCTAGGCTACTTTACAAACATCTTAGACTTGGTCTACTTTAGTTATGTCCCATTTCAGAGCCAACTCCTTTGAAGGACTTGGCTTGTGAAGACAGTTCAGAACTCTCCAGTATGAAAACTTCTTCTAAAGCCCTTGACATTTTAAATGCGTCTATATTTTAAGATTTGATTGGCTCTATTAGATGATTATAGAAGACATGAAATGACTATGTGAGTCCTATCAGTAGCACTGCTTTTCCCTAACCAAGAAAAAAAAAAAAAAAACGATGGCCAAACGATACTATTGGTATTCAATTCATCAATACATTTTACCTATTGTTAGGCCTTTTTTGCAAGTCTAATTTTTAATCCTAGTTTTCTCTTTGGGTGTAAATTACACCTTGAAAACAATAAAACTAAACAACAAAGGGTAAAACAAGCAAAGCTGGATGTTTAAAAGGTTAAAAGGTTATGTTTTAATTTCTTGTGCTGTCATTCAGTGGGTCATAAAGAAGGAGAGCCACACAACAACAATTTTTTAAAGTAAAAATTCATGAATAAATGCTAACCAATCATACTGCATCCTGACTATACAGGATCAGAATCAAATCAAAACAAATTAAAACAAAGTTGAATGCCTGAAAGGCTCCAGTATTCCAGAAGGAGAAACAGATGCTGTGTTCTCTTTATCTCAGAAGCTGGTTGTCAGAGCTGTGGGGGTAATGGTACTCCAAAGTTGACTGCCTAAAGTTGGAAAAACACTGAAAAACCAACAATCACTAGCAATTTTGCCTGATGCATGTTTTTTGCTCTCATGCAGCATGTTTATAGAGAGTTTAGTGTATTGCCTATGTATTGGTTATTTAGTGAGTCACAAATACACAATAATACTAAAAAACAGCAGTTTTACAGTTTCACTACTCTTTACATTCACTGCCACCATCTTGGACTGTGAGGTCAGGCTTGATGGGGATTCTAGGGCTTTCAATATTGGCAATCCAATTTGAGGAGGGTGCACTCCAGTCAAAAATCCCACACCGAATTTCCAACTTTCCACTTCAAATACCATTCTGCAAGGAAACCAGCTTTTATTCTGGAACACTGGAAGTAACCTCCTCAGTGAGGTGGAAGGACCCATAAATTACACACTGAAAAATAAAACGAGACTCAACCACCAATGCTAACAATGACATAGGGCTATCACATACTTTAAATCCCAAGTTCTTAAAGAGAATAAGGACATGATCAAACAAAACCAACAAAAAGCACATAAATGTAGCCAAAACAAACATACAGGAATGGGGTACTGTGGCAGGTTTCAAGATTCCTTGCACAAGAATAGTAAATTGCTTTACCTGCTATTCTTTTGTGGCAAGTAATACTGGGCTTACAGTGATCCCCCAGTAAGGGGTTTGACCTTGCAGCCTTTTTTATTGTAAAGCACTTTTTGAAAAGTGGCAAGGTCTCGTGAGAACAGGTTCCTCACCAGATTTCAGGACACTGAAGACAACAAAGACGAGTTCAGCTGTGTCCTGAAAACACAACAAAAAGACATGCGTTTTGTTCTGCCACTGGAATAAATGTTTTCATGTATTTGGTTATACTTTAATAGGCATATATGTGATTGGGACCAAGAAGGACTCAACTTTATGTGTATTTATGTTGACCCTTCGAGAAAGAGCACAGTCTTGGATTGTGTGTACAAAAATGCAAGCGTTATCTGGAGAAAACCGGAGACAATGTCCTGCTATAAATACTTAATATAACATTAAATATCCTCCTGCAGAACAACACTTTTAAATCTGTCAAAGGTTGCAAACATTTCTACTCTGAATGCAATGATCCTCCCACGCATAGTGTTTGACTATCTGGTCCCATGCCAGATTTATAACACATAGGTCACATTCAGTCTGTATTAAAACTCTGGAGTTGTTAGATAAGAAAGCACAAAGCCACTATAACTATGATATATGTACAAAACAGAGTCATTTGACCTGAAAAACCTCATATTCAATGATACTTGACTGAAATATAAGGATTTCTGTGCCCTTGCACTTGGCACTTTCATTATACAAAAAGTCTGCAGTAATGACTTCACAAGCACCTCCATGTGAGGGGATGTCATTGTCTTATAGAAGAAAAGCTCCTTTAGTCAGTCATCCTTGGAGCCTCTATCATTCGACATACATCTTATCAACAAATTGAAGGTTCTGTCTGGGCAGAGTGCATACGATACTGAGAATTAAGCTCTGACACAGCATTTGCCTTTAACCCCCAAAGGCCCATGTGTTTGGTATGAGTGTGTTGTTGAAGCATTTATCAGGCAACTAGCTTGTTTTGTAGGACAAGAGCCCAGGGTGCAAGTCCTTGTATAGGCAAATTTTTTAATAAATTCTCCCATTAATCATTTTCTACTACAGTGAAACAGTCTCTGTGTCTCTGCAACTGCCTGCTTTTGAAGCCAATGTCATTTGTACTACATGTTATCTTCAGTGGGGATATCCAGATTTACTTTAGCCTGGTTCCACACCTTTCAAATGCTTCCCTTACTTTAGAATTTTTCAAATACATCCACTCTGATACTCATTCACTGCTAATTCCACCGGTTGGGTAAATAAGCCACTCAAAGCGCTATAGCCTGTGGTGGTGCTAGAATAAATTGGATTAAACAATAGAAGTAAAAACATTGAGAAGTGAGGATGAGACACGTGCGGTTGTTTAGGCTGCTGTCTTAAATCCACTTAAAGCTGATGTTTGTTCACCTGCATGAATTATAAATATTGTACTAATTGTTCAAGAAATCTCTATATGTCCATCCAGCTGTTCATTACGTAGCTCAAAAACTGTTCAGCTGAATCAAGAAATCTCTTAAGTAGAACCTGTCTGACAAAGTGTAGCAGATAAAGTAGATATAGGTAGATATAAAGAAACAGTAGAGAAACACAGTCATTGGGCCAGGTAGGTTAGGTTAGGACAATTTTGCAATTACTCAGGTTATCTTTTTTTTTTTTTAGTTTTTCAGAAAGTAAACCCTTAAACCCTTTAACCCTTAAACTTTGTGTAAAAAAACAATAAACACACAATTCAACCCCTCATCCTTTTGACTTATTGTTTCAGATAAAGCTGCAACCTGGATTATTCCTATTGTAAACTGACCGTAAACAGCAACAGATGGAAATAGCTACCATGGCACCACCTATTGCCTTCTCAGTTCTCATCCTGAAGCGTCAACATTAGTTTTTCTTGGTTGCAAAAAAATTGGTGTGATCACATGGGCGGATTTGACAGTGAAACCACACACTCATCAGCTAATGAGCTGAGATTGGTAAGCTGTTAGCCAATGATCTTTTTTCTTTTTAAACATTTTGAAAACTTGGTATTATTGCTATTTACAAAATAGACTGTTTTTTATTCAGTCCTTCTGCAACCACAACTATCATTGCTTGTGGGCCTCCAGATAGAATGCAGGTTCATTTCATTCATCATTGGCTTTATTTTTCCAACCATAGAAGCTGTGTCAGTGTCTTATACAGTCTATGGCAGGGTTGTAATTTTTTTCTGTAATTTTACACATTTATTAGGTAGAAAAATTGAGGTGAAATTGCAATTCTTTATTCTACATTAAGATAGTTTAGGGGATTAAATGTGAAGTTAAACATCTTTCTGGAGAAAGTAGAGTTTCACTCATTCAGCCCACTTAAGATCAAAGTGGACTCTGATGTGGCCCTGACTTCCCCAGTCTAAGAACCGTTATTGTTTTATGTTGGTCTGATAATCCTAGTAGATATTCTAAGACTTAATTTTGTGATTTTCTGCATCTTGAAATACAATTAGGGACATTTTTAACTTTTTAGATATGTTCCATAAACGAGTACTGCACTAGTTCACTGGATCTTTCCAATAACCACCAATAATAAAACACTTTTGTATTAGTTACTGACATTGGTTACAGTGATATAGACTAACAAATGAGTGAATGAAGGTAATGAATTAATAGCCTTTTATAATGCTGTAGAAATCAGTCAGAGCTGTACTGTACGGTATATACTGTAGCTGACAAATTAGAAAAGCACTTCCAGAAAATGAATATTTATCATGGAGAAAATGGTAACTGTTCAGTTGCAGAAATTAAATTAATTACTGATAATAACATGTAGGTGTTAATGTGAGCATAAATGGCTGTCTGTCTCTGTGTGTGCGATAAACTAGCAGCCTATCCAGGGTGTGCAATGCCTTTTACCGTTGTTAACTGAGATGCACGCCACACCCTGTAATCCTGAATGGGAACATTAATAGAGTAGCTCTGCATGATTCCCAGTTCAAAATCCTTGTAGTTGGCCAAAGGATTTGAACAGCAGGTGAACTGGGCTTCTGTGCTTACTGTCAAATCTGTGTGCCCTCTAACTGACATCATACAGAGCCAGAAATAGAAAAAAAAGTGTCTGGAGAGGAGTTTTTGGCTCATAGACATTAAATGCACAAATATTGACTTTATTATAGATTAACTGCACCAGTCCTCATTATTTGTTAAATTGAATGAATGCAATTCATTAGCACCATTTTAAATTTCCCTGTAATTGAAACCAGACTAAAGTGTGTTATTTGGGGAATGGAGCTCAAGTTGGCCCAACAGCTTTGATCAGGTACTTCCAGCTCACATTTCCGCACCCTGATTGAGACAGCTCAGTGCTGGACAGATCAGTCAAGAGTATGGGTTCCTCCGCTCATGACTGATGTGATCCTGCTGAACAATAATGATGACAAAAGTATCTGTGTGACAGAGTGCCCACGCAGAAACAAACTGAAGGATCTTAGAGGATCTTTAATCTTCTGTGGAGGTCAGTGGGAGCTGCAAGAGAAGCACAATTTATTGTCCAAACAGTGACTTGTAAATAATGGGCAGAAATGGTAAACAGTGGGATGTCATCTCAAGCAAAAAAGCAAAAAGTTTTGTCCATTAGTTAAAGAAAAAAATGGTCTTTCTAACTGCCAGGTGTGATATCTCACCTTAGATATGATAAAAAGAATCTTTGGTTTACACTGATAATCACAAAGAATGCACACAGTGAACTGGAGATGAATGATGAGTCATTACGACTTCTGATGACGTTTGATATTCATCATATCCTCAATAAAAAAGCATTTGAATTCGATAGTTTATGTGCATTTGGGGAAACTAGAAATCTGCTAGTGTTTCCACCAAATTCTGTCATTCATGCAGCAGACAGTGGAAACTTTTTACAGTCCAAATCTCTTTTAATGCATTGGCAAACACAATTTGTTTCATGATTTTATCACATTTGCATGGTTGCTGTAGGCATTATTACAGGAATACCCTAGAGGAAAATGCTATATACTGATTATAAATTGTCACTGTACGTATCACTACATGCACTACATGCACATTTTGCTTTATTGGTAGGTTTTATGTTCATTCTACCGTAATTAACTTTAATAACCATTTTATTCATAAAAAAACCCTCTAGAAATCTCTTCCTCAGTCCTCACTTATTTTCTACTTTTTTTTCTTCACTAACTTTATCCTCTCTGCTGTGCTATTTTTTTATTAAAAAGTCTCACACTTCCCATACTTTTCTTTGACTCTTTAACTGATGTTTCCTTGCCTGTTCTAAAAATTATTCTAGTCTGTCAATTCATTCCCTTTCTTTTGCTTTTTAGTATGAAGCTTCCAATATGCATTATGCAACATGCAAAGTTTGTTATCACTGCTAAAACTTTAGCAGCACCATTTTTAATAAATACAAACTGTTGGGTAATTAAATGTGAGTCGTTATTTTACTGTTAAGAATAATACAATTGTAAATATCGATTCATTATTAGTGAATCTGATATGTATTATGTTAAGTTTATGTTAATTGGCCATTAATTTGTTAAGCTTTTTTTACTAAGTAACTAAAAGTTATGTCACAAAAATGCACAAGCTTTCCCACAGGTGCAGATTTCTTGTGTTATTACCTCATTGTTAAACAGAGAATTGGTTTGCCAGAAAATCCACAAGCAGCCTTGGATGTCAATGAAACGGCGAAAGGTTCTCAACAGCTCAACGGAGAGTAAATAAATGGATGTCAGAGTGTGTGAATGAATATGCACAACAGACTCTCAAATGGAGATTTGTCACACGAATAAAGTTCATAAAACTCTAACAGAAGGCCAAATTGAACAGTGACACAATAATATCACAATACTGAACTCGCTGCATGATAATATTACTATTAGTGCAAAAAGATATTTTTACTTATCACCTTTTGTCAACTGCAAATTATGTCCCCCAGACTTAAACTTTGTTAATATCTGTTTTACCTTATAACATTATTAGTCTGTTTTCTCCTTTGTTGACTTTTGATTGCTGCACAATGAGCAGGCAGGCTGACCAAAGCTGTCATTAAAACCTGTCATAAATGTTGCATGCACCTGACAAACTGAACTGTTTGCATTACAGTCTAGTCCAACTTAAATGAATGCAAATATATACGGACAACACCTGACACCTGATTTATCTGCAGATGGAAATCCGCACTATAAACTATGCTGTAACCTGACACTTCCCGAGAAATCTAACTACACATCAGGTCACCGCAGTCCAGAGCTGTTGTGATTGGCCTGTTCAGCACCGGCTATTCAGTGTAAAGAATAATAATCATAACATCAATCGAAGGATTTACAAATGTCAGCAAACTGAAATTATTGGCATGGATGTGAAAGAATTGTTCCATGAAAATGAAAAAGAAATCTATATATTTGATTTAAATGTGGATAAACCTTTTCCTCTTTTTTCGATGTCTTCATTTTTGTTTCACTAACGTCCTCCTGCCTCTGCTGACCTGTCTAGAAAAAAGCTCAACAGAACTATAGTAGTGGATTAGAAAATGATTTGATTTTATTACTCAATTATTTATTGGATTTACAATTTATATCTTATATTATCAGTATTTGGTGTCCCAGTAAAATATAGCCCTATGCTATATAAATGTTTCCCCTAGTGCTAGTGGGATGTCAAACACTACAATCAGTACTTAAAAGATACTAGATACCACAGTGATGACAGAAAAAGACCAATTATGCCAATTAATAAGTAACAACATAAAAACACCTAATGCACAGGAACTAACTGCAGACTGAAAACGTAGGGGAAAAAAGTAGAATAAAGGAACACAGCAGGAAGAGAGATAATAAGGAAGAGCTGAACTCTAGAAATAAACTGGGCCAGGAAAAGAAACAAAATGAGGAAGCTAAAAAGAAAGAAAGCCACATGAGTAACAAACCTTCAAGATAAATCAGGAAGTAAACTGGAAGAGGGCCTGAGAATAAGCCCACATATAGCAGAGAGACACAGGCATAGGGGACAAGAGCAAAACAAGAATGAAAGATTACAATAGTAAACAATGATTTACATCCCATCTCCCGGCAACAATCAACCTGGTCTGAACCAATCTAACCAAATCATATGCTTGATTTGAAATTCACTGATAATTTATTTTGTCCTTAATGTAGGAGGACTGAATAAATAGATCATAAGTGGTTTGCAGATAACAGTCTTTGTTCACAATCACGTTTGTCTCCTCATTACACTTCAAAAGACTTTTGATTATCTGTTGAAGATTCATGCACATCCTGATTTCTTGGCAATTTCTCACTAATTACATAAGATGGGGGAGCATGCAGAATGACAGATGGGTCATTCTAGTGATCCGGGCAAGGGAGAGAATCATTTCCCCAATGATCCCGAAACAAGACAACAAAGTACATCATCTGGACTGCATTAGCAGTCTGTCTCGTTATTTCAAGGGATGAAAAAAAGGGGAAAAAAAGCTGGTACTGGATCTGTGTTTGGAGTAAAAAAGTATAATACTGGAGGTTGGTGGACAGTACACAGATTTTAATGATGGTAACACATTGATTAAACTCTCAAATTAGAGTTTGTAATGTTCCCACATTCCTTAACAGCAAAACTAGAATTTCGTATTTCAAGTCAGCAAAAAGAAACAAAAAAAAGTTATGCAAAAATGCCTCATTGTTCCCTACGCAATTTTTCTACACAGCATTTATGCTGCGACAGACTCAGTGGGGGGCTGACATCTGTAGAAGGATAGGGAGTGGCAGGGGCAGCACCTCTCAACAGGTGCAGGTGATTAGCATGAAACAAACCCAGCAAAAAATGAGGAAAGGGAGAACAATGGCAGGGCAGAGATGTCAAAGCATAGTTCAACTCATGTTTATGTATACTGGAACTCTCAAAGACGCTCGAAACTGGGAAAAGGTGAAGGGAAAAGTACTTTGTTTCTATGATCATCCATATTTTATGCAAGAGTTCTTAAAAGAAACTTTTACAAAGTCTTTAATATTCTATGACCTCGCTTAATAACTTGAAAGCCCAACAAGCAGCTGTTAAATCTACTTTCTAGAACAGAGCCCTGGTTTTCTTGTTTAACACTGGAAAGTTTTTGGCTCCAGAAAAGCTGATTAGAGTTATTACAGTCGACTCTGAGTGGTTAAGAGCTTAGAAGTGTAATGAAAAAAAATCAATGGCACTCTAATAGAAGAATTCACCATAGCACATAGTATCTTAACACCCCTCCATGCACTTATGTGAACAATTATTTCAAGCATTACCAAAACTGCATTTAATTTCAAGTTCCAGGCTTGAAAAAATATCCACAGTAGGTGAATAGTATCTGAAAGCGATATCCTTGAGAAATAGGAAACTATTTAGCAAAGACCTGAAACAGGACCTCAGATATGCATCTGGCCCTAATCCAGCTAATGTTTGCGAAAGGCTCATCAGACATGATCTCAAGAAGCCATTCTTAAGTAAGGAAAACAGGGGAGGGAAAGGCTGCAGAATACCAAATTACACAAAAACTGGGCTGTCAAGTCCTGCAGAGCAATGAATCCAAATTCATTGCTCCATAAGACCTCGTTCAATACGTTTTGGTTCAAATGGAGGTCCAGAGAGAGCTACAACAGTGTCTACAGCCATCTATAAAACATTGTGGTGGCTCTCTCATAATTTGGTAATGCATTTCAGCGAGTTAAGTTGGAGAACTTGTCAAAACTGATGAAATTATGAACACAGACTAGTACCATCATGTAACAGCAACTGGAATGGCTTCATTTTTCAACATGACGATGATCCCAAACACACTGCCAATACAGTAACAGCATACTTGGATAGAGAAACACTCAATGGAACTCTATCAGTCATGGACGGGTCTCCAGAGCCCAGACCTCAACTTTTTTGAAGCAGTTTGGGATCATCCTGACAGAGAACAGAAAAAAAAGGAAACCAACATCTAAAAGTGAGCTTTGAATGCTTAAGAAAAGTCAGGCTGTTCTGAGGAATAAAGTCGGGGCTTTCTTGCTTGTTAGAATAAATTCTGTTTTTCCTTTATTTATTGTGTTTGCAAGTATGTTTGGGCATTTTAAGAAATCGCGGCACCTACTTCCCATTTCCCTAGCAAAAGATAAAGAAATAAGGTGCAACTCAAGACTTTTGCTGTAAGTCTTGAGTTGCTCTAGCTTATCAAATTAAAATTTGGGACACATCGTCAGTAGTGGACCTTGGATTCATCGGGTGTTTTGGCCATTAACACTAGACACCCTCATCCAAGGAGGCCCTGCCAGGGTTGATCAGGCCCCGGAGTGTGTCACTGGTTTATGTTAAATTGTTATTTCAATTCTTCTTTCTTCTTTTTAGTTTTCTACAGTTTATTTTCTTCTATCTATTCACTGCAACTGAGAAGTAATACTTACCTCTTTAACATTTATGGACCCTCACTTCTCCAAATGGATAGAAAAGTTGATAGAGAGAAGTAAGACAAAAGGGACAAGATAGGAGAGAGCAGAGAGGAGAGCCGGCTGGGGGGCGCCCGATCTGGCTTCCCACACCTCCCCGCCGGATCGGGCTGTACGCTCTACCTCCCCACTGCCTCAGAGAAAAGGGAAGAAGAGCAGAGGGGAGAAGAGCGGAACATTTTCCTTTTCTTTTCTTTCATTCCTCCTTTTGGTTTCACTACCATGAAGTTAACTGCACAGTCCCCAGGAGGCCCTGAGACAGTTGTATCAGTCAACCAGTGAAATTTCGAATGTTATGTTTTACCCTTTGACGCCCCCTGTTGAGGCAGGTCCACCACGGGTTGATCAATCCTGGCCGTGTGTCTCACGGTTAGCTAACTGCCTTAGCTGACCAAGTGATGTCAGCCCTTTTTAGCCATAGCCAATGACTGGTCCTCTCAGCAGTGTTAGCTGATTTTTTGATAGCCTGCCGTTGCGCCTGTCCTCTGATCCCAATCTCTCTAAGCAGTTTTGCTGTTGTACTGGTAACAAAGCCCCTGCACCCCACTTCCACCGGGCGCACCTTTATCTTCCAGCCTCTTCCAGTCCTCTGCCTCAGCTGCCAAGTTGGCACTCAAATTCTTCCTCAATTGCTTCCTCCCAGGGTACCATCAGCTCAGTGACGTACCCAAGTTTTTGGGAGTCAGACCAAAGGACGAGGTCTGGTCGCAGAGTAGTTGTTACAATCTCTGTGGGAAAAATTAGCCTCTGATCCAGGTCCACTTGCATCTGCCAATCCCTGGTGACCTTCAGCGGGCCCAGGTCTGTGGTTGAAGGGCTTGTCCTCGGCTTGTCTCCCTTCCAGACAAATGCTGATGAAAACTGACGCTCCTCTTGGTTCGTGAAAGGTTGAGCGTTGATGGATTTTCTTTCGCACTCAACTTTCTCGGCTAGACACCCGAGGACCTGGTTGTGTCTTCATGTGTATCTGCCCTGAGTAAGGCTAGTCCTGCAACCAACCAAGATGTGCTTGAGTGTTGCTGGGACTGTACACATGGGGCAGGATGGGTGTTATAAGTATTGTGTAAATATTTCAACATGAAATGCTGTCAGAACACATTCAGACTAGCTGAAGCCTGTGTTTTAAAAAGTTCAGTTTTAAGAGCCTAAAAGTCAATGAATGTGACGCAGCACAGGAAAGCTGGCCAAACATGCAGAGCAAGAATCCATGAGTGAATAACAGAAGCAAAAGCTCAAATTTTCAAAGTCCCTGTAGAAGCAAGTCTTGCTTCTGCAGCCAGCAAACTTAACTGTGCGCAACTACAGACCTAAAAATGTAGGTCAGTGAACATGATTACCTACATAATTTGACATCATCATGTTAAAAATTGGATGAAAAAAAGGAAAAAAAAAACAAACATGTTTTGGCATGTTCTTCTAGAAGTTTGTAAATTTTAGAAAAAGTAAAAAATGAATAAGTAAAACATTACATGCTGTGTCCCAAAGAAAGCAACAGTATACACAAAATGTGAAGACAACAGAGGAGAACATATTATCGTATGTGTTCAAGAACTTCCAAGGAAACTTCATCTCCTGGCTGCTATAATGGTGTGTATGGATACTATCCATTAACACACTATCACATGTGTATGTGCACACATACCCATGAGGTGTCCATTCACTGGGGGAAAGTCTGCAATCCCCGAGGATCAGAACCCCAGCAGGTCTTTTATTCATCGGACCTGGAGAGTCTGTTCTCTGTTACCTAACAAGAGTAAAACAGCCACCTGCTGTGACTAATCTGGGGGACGAGAGAAATAAGAGAAGATTTCAGTGACTAACCAAAGGGCAGGAAAGTGCTATTTCAGGAGTGAAATGGTTCAAAAACAATTTTCCACTGTTGCTAAGTGGTTGGCTCATAGGACCATTGTGACTGATGTTAAAAAAGATGAAGGAATATATAAATTAAAAATAAATAAAACTGCTTATTCCACCTTTTCACTGATGATTTTGATTTTGAATTTGATTTACCTTGCAGCAACCATTGATGGCTGATAATGATTACAGAAACCCTTTCAGAAGTAAAAAGCAAGTTTTACATTAACCTTAAACCAACATAAAATTACTTATTCACTTTCGGCAAGGGAAAGACCAAACAACTTGTCTTGTAATGCTTCATCAAGCTTGCTTAAGCCTTTGGGGCAATGTTTTTGATGTGCCGCAAGTGCTGGTGAGCAAATTCTTTACTCAAGTTTTTCTACTTTTAAAAAAGATAAAGTCATTCATTGACTGGGGAGACTTTCCCCTAATGAATATATCCACAGGTAACTGTGTAAAATACCACTTAATTAAAGCACATAAGCATATTCAAGAAATTATACATTACCTAATGCCACATAACCAAACTCCAGTCTCCAGCATTTCCCTACTAGTCCCATTAATAGGTAAAAAAGAAAGTGTTGCCTTCTAGTTTACAGTCTGCAAATTTACTGCCACTCTAAAAGCCTTTATCTTAACATGTACATGTATAAGTTTAATAACAGTAGTAAATATATATGCATGAACAGAAACTGCATTTCTATGTGTTTACTGTTAGCGCTGGGTGGAATATATCTTCAATATTCCACCCCACACACCCCAGAGGCATTTTTAGGATTCAGGATGACATGGGGGGGACCAAGAACAAGAAGAAGAGGACGCTGCAGTCTATCCCAACTGCCATGTTCTGTGCTTTTTCCCCGTTTTGGTTTTTCCCTTTTAGTTTATTGATTCGATTTGCTTTTACTTCAACTCTTCAGGCGTTCATACTTATAGCGCAAGGGAACCTTGCTGCCTTCTGTTTCACCACAAGCTAGTTCAATAAAGTTGCCTTCTGTACATCCTACCTGCTGGTGTCTCCTGTGTCTACATTGGCGTCTTCTTTTCAACTAAACTTAAAAGTGCAACATGACTTATGATCAGCATTCCTGCAGGTTGTGTTGTGATGTGTTGAGGATTAAATTAATGTTCTAATGTTTAAAAGGAATTGCTCCAAATGAAAGGTGTTTGGATATCCCACTGTCTCTTTGAGTGCAGATAAAGTTCACAGCACTGGTTGTTAATTAGATGCATTTGAGTGGCTGCCATGCAAATGTGACATCTAACAAAGTTGATGATGACAAAGGAAAGTGAACATAGTCACCTGGTATATTAAACAGAAAATAAATATTATTGAGAGATGTTAAAATGCACTTTACTTCAGCGTAAGCATTCCGTCTTATCGCTTCTTCTAAAAACATACTGTGAAGAAGATAAGAGCACAGGGAGTGATCACTGCAAAACAGCCCTAAGGGATCAAAGAGAGATGAGCCCACAAGCAGACGCTGGAAAAGTGTAGAAGAAGCAAGAGGCATCAGCAGTCAGGGGTGTCTGCGAGCTAGCCAATTAAGTAGGAGCTCACATGAGGACACCAGAAAAGGTATCAAAAGCTTGTTGGCTTGGCTTTTGTCTGTTTTATTTAAGGGACACAATAAATGGACAGAAATTGTTGAGGATATTAGCTTAATGTCATTATTTGACTGTACTGGAGTGTCTTTGCATGATCCACAGTTCAAAAAACAACTTCATTTACCTTTTGGTTCAACCCTTAAACTTAAACATTGGCCAAAAAGGGAAGGTACAGCGCTTCTTCCAGACCATGCATATGTTGTTTTGGGTGCATAACATGTATACTTGTTGTAGGTGTTGTTGGTATGCCTCTGGACAGAGTTTGTAGACAATAAAACATGGATGTAGCTTCCAGTTAAGGAAAAGGAAGCCAATGCACAAGTGTCTAACCACCTACATTTTGCCAGCAGATGGCGATAGTTGTGGTTACAGAAAGACTTCTTTTCCTTTAGAAGTCTATGAGAAAATGGATATTCTAACATCTGTAAACAGTTCTTGCTCAGTCTATGGGCTCACTCACTTGTTTTGGGTCACATTGAATTAAAAAAGAAAAAAAGTCTGTTTTGTAAATCTTGGTCATACAATGGAGGACTATCTGTGGTATGAAACCACGCCCACATTGTCTAACAAGTTGTTCCCAAGTTATATACTCATTGAGTGGGGGGTTTCACAGACCTCCTCTTCCTCATTATGCTGACAGAGCTAAACAGAGCTTCTCAGAGTGGCAGTGTCTCTCAGAAGCCAAGATGGGTAGAGGATCACCAATTCCCACAATGTTGCGCAGAAAGATAGTGGAGCAATATCAGAAAGGTGTTACCCAGCGAAAAATTGCAAAGACTTTGCAGTTATCATCATCAACTGTGCATAACATCATCCGAAGATTCAGAGAATCTGGAATAATCTCTGCGCGTAAGGGTCAAGGGCGTAAACCCATACTGGACGCCGGTGATCTCCGGGCCCTTAAACGACACTGCACCACAAACAGGAATGCTACTGTAAAGGAAATCACAGAATGGGCTCAGGAATACTTCCAGAAATCATTGTCAGTGAACACAATCCACCGTGCCATCCGCTGTTGCCAGCTGAAACTCTACAGTGCAAAGAAGAAGCCATTTCTAAGCAAGATCCACAAGCTCAGGCGTTTTCACTGGGCCAGGGATCATGTAAAATGGAGTGTGGCAAAATGGAAGACTGTTCTGTGGTCAGACGAGTCACGATTCGAAGTTCTTTTTGGTGGCGCTGTCACTTGGTGTTCGCTCGCTTTGTGGTAGAGTATCACTTCCTGTTCCTGCTCAAACACAGTGGTGTTTCTGAGTAGCTTTTCTGCTTAGCAATTTAATTTAAATCTTTTGATACATCCCTTTTTCATAGTATAATCTTAACGTGCTTCATCTGAATCACCCTTTCTGTGTACTCACTACCTAATTTATAGCCAAAGTATTCACTCACTGTCTCTTTACTGTTTCGCTAGCTTAGCTTAGCTCGTAGCCGACTCGTTAGCACCATGGCTACTTCACCTGTCCCTCCTGCACTTTCCTGCTCATTGTGTCAGATGTTTAGTTACTCCTCGGCCTCCTTTAGCAGTAATGATACCTGTAACAAATGTAGCATATTTGCAGCTCTGGAGGCCAGGATTACTGAATTGGAGACTCGGCCGCACCCTTCATTCACCCGTAGCTAGCCAGGCCCCTGTAGCTGGTGCAGCCGAAGATAGCGTGGGCCCGCTAGCTGTTCCCCGGCAGACCCCAAGCAGCTGGGGAAAGAGGCGCGGCTGGGTGACGGTGAGGAGGAAGCATAGTCTTAAACTGAAGCCCCATGTACACCACCAACCTGTTCATGTGTCTAACTGTTTTTCCCCACTCGGCGACACACCCGCCGGGGTCAAACTCTGGTAATTGGTGATTCTGTTCTCAGACATGTGAAGCTAGAGACACCGGCAACCATAGTCAATTGTCTTCCAGGGGCCAGAGCAGGCGACATTGAAGGAAATTTAAAACTGCTGGCTAAGGGTAAACGTAAATACAGTAAGATCATAATTCACGTCGGCAGTAATGACACCCGGTTACGCCAATCGGAGGTCACTAAAATCAATATTGAATCGGTGTGTAACTTTGCCAAAACAATGTCGGACTCTGTAGTTTTCTCTGGTCCCTCCCAATCAGACCAGGAGTGACATGTTTAGCCGCATGTTCTCCTTAAATTGCTGGCTGTCTGAGTGGTGTCCCAGAAACGATGTGGGCTTCATAGATAATTGGCAAACCTTCTGGAGGAAACCTGGTCTTGTTAGGAGACGGCATCCATCCCACTTTGGATGGAGCAGCTCTCATTTCTAGAAATATGGACCAATTTATTAAACCCCCAAAATATGACTATCCAGAGTTGGGACCAGGAAGCAGAGTTGCAGTCTTACACGCCTCTCTGCAGCTTCTCTCCTCCTGCTACCCCCAAAAACCCATCTCCATTGAGACTGTGTCAGCTCCCAAAAAGACAAAAAACAAACCAAAAACCAGCAATAAACAACTTAAACATAAAAAATCACAAATACAGAACAATACATCTGAACCAAAGAGTAAAACAGTGAAATGTGGATTATTAAATATTAGGTCTCTCTCCTCCAAGTCTCTGTTAGTACATGACTTAATAATTGATCAACAAATCGATTTACTCTGCCTTACAGAAACCTGGTTGCAGCAGGATGAGTATGTTAGTTTAAATGAATCAACACCCCCGAGTCATTCTAACTACCAGAAATCTCGAAGCACAGGCCGAGGGGGCGGTGTGGCAGCAATTTTTCACACCAGCCTATTAATTAACGAAAGACCAAGACAGACTTTTAATTCATTTAAAAGCCTGATGCTTAGCCTCGTCCACCCCAGCTGTAAAACTCAGAAACCAGTCTTACTTGTTATTATCTATCGTCCACCTGGGCCTTACACAGAGTTTCTCTCTGATTTCTCAGACTTTTTATCTGATTTAGTGCTCAGCTCAGATAAAGTAATTATTGTGGGTGATTTTAACATCCATGTAGATGCTAAAATGACAGCCTCAACATCGCATTTAATCTGTTATTAGACTCAATTGGCTTCTCTCAAAATGTAAATGAACCCACCCACCACTTTAATCACACTCTAGATCTTGTTTTAACGTATGGCATAGAAACTGAACATTTAACAGTGTTTCCTGAAAACCCTCTGCTGTCTGATCATTTCCTGATAACATTTACATTTACAATAATTGATTACACAGCAGTGGAGAGTAGACTTTATCAAAGTAGATGTCTTTCTGAAAGTGCTGTAACTAAGTTTAAGAATATAATCCACCCACTGTTATCATCTTCAATGCCCTGTACCAACATAGAGCAGAGCAGCTATCTGAACGCTACTCCAACAGAGGTCGATTATCTTGTTAATAATTTTACCTCCTCACTACGTGCGACTCTGGATACTGTAGCTCCTGTGAAAACTAAGGCCTCAAATCCAAAGTCCCTGACTCCGTGGTATAATTCTCAAACACGTAGCCTAAAGCAGATAACTCGTAAGCTGGAGAGGAAATGGCGTGTCACAAATTTAGAGGATCATCATTTAGCCTGGAGAAATAGTTTGCTGCTTTATAAGAAAGCCCTCCATAAAAGCCAGAACATCTTACTATTCGTCACTGATTGAAGAAAATAAGAACAACCCCAGGTTTCTCTTCAGCACTGTAGCCAGGCTGACAAAAGTCAGAGCTCTACTGAGCCAACAATCCCTTTAACGTTAACTAGTAATGACTTCATGAACTTCTTCACAAATAAAATTTTTATCATTAGAGAAAAAATTACCAATAATCATCCCACAGATGTAATATTATCTACAGCTACTTTTAGTACCATCAATGTTAAGTTAGACTCTTTTTCTCCAATTGATCTTTCTGAGTTAACTTCAATAATTAATTCCTCCAAACCATCAACGTGTCTTTTAGACCCCATTCCTACAAAACTGCTCAAAGAAGTCCTGCCATTAATTAATGCTTCAATCTTAAATATGATCAACCTATCTCTAATAATTGGCTATGTACCACAGGCCTTCAAGCTGGCTGTAGTTAAACCTTTACTTAAAAAGCCATCTCTAGACCCAGCTGTCTTAGCTAATTATAGGCCAATCTCCAACCTTCCTTTCATATCAAAATCCTTGAAAGAGTAGTTGTCAAACAGCTAACAGATCATCTGCAGAGGAATGGCTTATTTGAAGAGTTTCAGTCAGGTTTCAGAGCTCAGCACAGCACAGAAACAGCTTTAGTGAAGGTTACAAATGATCTTCTTATGGCCTCTGACAGTGGACTCATCTCTGTGCTTGTCCTGCTAGACCTCAGTGCTGCATTCGATACTGTTGACCATAATATCCTATTAGAGCGATTAGAACATGCTGTAGGTATTAAAGGTACTGCACTGCAGTGGTTTGTATCATATCTATCTAATAGACTCCAATTTGTACATGTAAATGGAGAGTCCTCTTCAGACACTAAGGTCAATTATTATGGTGTTCCACAGGGTTCAGTGCTAGGACCAATTCTATTTACATTATACATGCTTCCTTTAGGCAGCATCATTAGAAGACATAGCATAAATTTTCACTGCTATGCAGATGACACGCAGCTCTATCTATCCATGAAGCCAGGTAACACACACCAATTAGTTAAACTGCAGGAATGTCTTAAAGACATAAAGACCTGGATGGCCGCTAACTTTCTGCTTCTTAATTCAGATAAAACTGAGGTTATTGTACTCGGCCCTGAAAATCTTAGAAATATGGTATCTAAGCAGATTCTTACTCTGGATGGCATTACCTTGGCCTCCAGTAACACTGTGAGGAACCTTGAGTCATTTTTGACCAGGACATGTCCTTCAACGCATTATATTAAACAAATATGTAAGACTGCTTTCTTCCATTTGCGCAACATCTCTAAAATTAGAAATATCCTGTCTCAGAGTGACGCTGAAAAACTAGTTCATGCATTTATTACTTCCAGGCTGGACTACTGTAATTCATTATTATCAGGATGTCCTAAAAACTCGCTGAAAAGCCTTCAGCTAATCCAAAATGCTGCAGCAAGGGTACTGACAGGGACTAGAAAGAGAGAGCATATTTCTCCTGTTTTGGCTTCCTTCATTGGCTTCCTGTTAAATCCAGAATTGAATTCAAAATCCTGCTCCTCACATACAAGGTCTTAAATAATCAGGCCCCATCTTATCTTAATGACCTTGTAGTACCATATCACCCTATTAGAGCACTTCGCTCTTGCACTGCAGGCTTACTTGTTGTTCCTAGAGTATTTAAAAGTAGAATGGGAGGCAGAGCCTTCAGTTTTCAGGCCCCTCTTCTGTGGAACCAACTTCCAGTTTGGATTCGGAGACAGACACTATCTCTACTTTCAAGATTAGGCTTAAAACTTTCCTTTTGCTAAAGCATATAGTTAGGGCTGGACCAGGTGACCCTGAATCCTCCCTTAGTTATGCTGCAATAGACGTGAGGCTGCCGGGATTCCCATGATGCATTGAGTTTTTCCTTCCAGTCACCTTTCTCACTCACTATGTGCTAACAGACCTCTCTGCATCGAATCATATCTGTTATTAATCTCTGTCTCTCTTCCACAGCATGTCTTTCATCCTGTTTTCCTTCTTTCACCCCAACCGGTCGCAGCAGATGGCCCCCCTCCCTGAGCCTGGTTCTGCCGGAGGTTTCTTCCTGTTAAAAGGGAGTTTTTCTTCCCACTGTCGCCAAAGTGCTTGCTCATAGGGGTCATATGATTGTTGGGTTTTTCTCTGTATTTATTATTGTGCTATCTACTGTACAATATAAAGCGCCTTGAGGCGACTTTTGTTGTGATTTGGCGCTATATAAATAAAATTGAATTGAATTGAATTGAAAATGTGGGACGCCATGTCATCCGGACCAAAGAGGACAAGGACAACCCAAGTTGTTATCAACGCTCAGTTCAGAAGCCTGCGTCTCTGATGGTATGGGGTTGCATGAGTGCGTGTGGCATGGGCAGCTTGCATGTCTGGAAAGGCACCATCAAAGCAGAAAAATATATTCAGGTTCTAGAACAGCATATGCTCCCATCCAGACGTCATCTTTTTCAGGGAAGACCCTGCATTTTTCAACAAGATAATGCCAGACTACATTCTGCATCAATCACAACATCATGGCTGCGTAGGAGAAGGATCCGGGTACTGAAATGGCCAGTCTGCAGTCCAGATCTTTCACCTATAGAGAACATTTGGCGCATCATAAAGAGGAAGGTGCGACAAAGAAGGCCCAAGATGATTGAACAGTTAGAGGCCTGTATTAGACACGAATGGGAGAGCATTCCTATTGCTAAACTTGAGAAACTGGTCTCCTCGGTCCCCAGACGTCTGTTAAGTGTTGTAAGAAGAAGGGTAGATGCCACACAGTGGTGAAAATGGCCTTGTCCCAACTTTTTGAGGATTTGTTGACACCATGACATTTTGAATCACCATATTTTTCCCTTAAGATGATAAATTTTCTCAGTTTCAACTTTTGTTCCGTGATTTATGTTCTATTCTGAATAAAATATTGACATTTGTCATCTCCACATCATTGCATTCAGTTTTTATGCACAATTTGTTTAGTGTCCCAACTTTTTAGGAATCCGGTTTGTATTATAAAAATCCAAAAGTGATGTGACTGCTGGTGCACAGTGCATCATGGGATGTTTAAAGTAAAAAATAAGGAAACGCCTGATTTATGTTATTTTCACTTTTTTTTTTTAATACAAAATGTTCCTGCACTATTGGGTTCAGTTATCACTGTAGATCTGACCTTTATATGGGCGATGACTTTATGGTGATCTTTCTCTTCTTTATTTTTGCATCCAGATTACCTTTGTCCTTGAGAGTTGCTGAGACATGACTTGAGTGAAATGCATTATCAAATCCACAGGGGAGAGTGTACCAGAAAGCAAAAGGTATGAAACTAGTCACTAGTCCCTGCATGAGCTTGGTCAAGAAATCCCAAATGATACTTCTGAAAGGACTGAAAGTTATTTGTCAGTGATGGAAGGTTTGTTAGAGGGTCAACACAGCTTTTTTTAAGTTTTAGCAGATGGTGGTAGGAGATGGAAGCAGTTCTTGGTGTGTTTGGAAGGAACTGTGTACACTAACTCTACGACAGTGGTTCTATCAGTCTAGTGGTAAGCTTTTCAGTTACAGAATGCAAGGGAAGAATAGATGAAGCCATTGTTGGAAAAATTCTTAAGTAGCGATAACCTTGTAGGATCTCAATCTTTGAACCAAATATCTCAGCTGTTAACCTCAGACAGCCAACATCAACACTGCAGTGGCCTCAAAACAATCTGAAGGTTCTTGAAAGGGAGGACTCCACGATAGCAGATTATAGGCTGAGCAAATCTGCAAACAATGATGGGACAAAATCCAAATTTCTGGATGTGCCAAGCTCATGGAAAGATATTCAAAACACTGATGCTTCATAAGCCTCTTTGGAAGTAACTGCAGCTTCCAATGTGAGGTGTTGAACACTTACTAAATTCATGTAATAAAATGTATGTTTTTTTGTTGAAATCTGACTTTTTGTATATATTTTTTTACTGAAGAAAGAGCTTCAACATTTTGAAATCAAATATATATTATTATTATCATTTCAAGACATGAACATATCAATAATGTATTATTTTAACTGCTGATAAAGCTTCCAAGAAAATAGAATACATGGGTTATAATCAGAGGCACTCTGGTCACCTTACAAAATAAATAGTAAAAGCTATTAGTTCAGGGGTGACACACATGCAGCCTGTTGGCCAGTAGCAGCCCTCCAAAGGGTCCAGTTTGGTTCACCGCAGTGAAGGTATCAATGAATCCAATTTTTCAATGTTTCTTTGGGGGGTAGTGATAGTAAGAGTATTTCTAAAGGTAAGCACATTGGTTGAATCTTAAAGATGTAAAATACTTTTGATGTTTAGTTAACTAAAGGTTCCTGCTGTTAAACAGACATGTAATGACAGCAGACATACAGAGCTGAACTTGAGAGACATCTCAAGCTATTCATTCTTGTGTATATTGATCATTTATTAATTGAGTAAAGTCATTTAACATTCAAAACTAGCCTTTGATTTGTATGAAATGATAAATGTATTTCAAGGATGTAGAACTATTATACATTTTGTTTGAAATCCTACTCCCAAGATTGCAAAAACTTACCTTTACCAAAACCCTAATTGTAATTTAGTCCCAAAAGCCAAGCCCTAAACCGCAATTGACCCTTAACCTCCTAAGACCCAAACTCTTCCACGACATGCATTTTTAATTTCTCTTTGATATTTGGGCATATTGGGGCCCAATGAATGTAAAAACAAAGAATGACCAGATTTTTTTTTTACCTTATTTTTGTTTTTAAGAAAAATGAGAGCCACATATGAGGATATTCGTTTAAAATTTTGATAGAACAGTAGCAGTATAATGTCCTCGTAAGTGGATATCAGGCCCTTGTAGAGCAAAATTGAGTATTTTGGTCTAAATAACCCAAAATGTGATGCGCACATATGTGGACGCCAGGTCCTAGGAGGTTAAAGGGATGTAAACAAAACACAAGCACTTTTCCAAAACTGCTTTACTCAAATTTTCTAAAATTCAAACTGGCTCTCAAAATGACTTTTACAGTTTATAGTTGTCCAGCTGCAATAATTTAACACTGATGTACATGCATCTACAAATATTTCCACAGACAGTTGTGCTACTGTGTAAAATACAAGCACAATCCATTGACTTCTATATGCATTTTTTTCCTATTGAAAAACTGTAAAAAGGAAATTAACTGAAAATATGTTTAATTTAAATCTGATGTAATCAGACTGAGAATAAACAAATAAACTTGAAAAATCATGCATTGCTTCCTACAAATAAATAAAACTTAAGTGGAACATGCTGGAGCACTATTCACGGCAGATAGATTGATTTCTTTTTCAGTGCTGCATTTAATCATTGTACATGATAAGGTCAGATACTACACTCGGCTTTGTATTCGATTCCACTCAGGGAAACATTAAAGACATGATGTGTTTATAACCACTTAGATTTCAATGCTTTACTTGCCACTGAATCAGATATTTAGTAAGAGACTAACATTTTTCTTAAGAAAAATAAAAGTGACAATGAAAAATACTTGTAAGGAAAAGCACAGCAGACTGACTTTGGTCGAATGCTGTTGCTGTCAATAACTAGAACTGTATTTATGTTTATGTGAAAGATAATTAACTATTGATTTAAGATTTTGAAGTCCTTGTTTTCTCCTGAAAAGTACGAAGTGGCTGCGAAACGATAATCTAACATTTTTGCTCTTTGTGATGTTAAGGGCTCATCTTGTTGCTGTATTCTACAGAGGTCTAAAGGCCAATTGATTACTTAAGCTTATTTGGGGCATGTATTAGAGTTCCACTGACCCCAGATGACCTCAGTGTACAGCTTGCCTCAGCCCTGATCCATCCCTCTCTCGCTGCAATTTTAATGCAGCTTAAATGAGTTGTGCATATTAGCATTTTTTTTCTCCCCCTCAATCGTTTTTTCTTTTTTTTGTGGTGATGGACAGGACTTATTTCATTCCTCATGCTGACATGTATGAGATGGGGCTCTACTTTTTAAAAGTCAATATCATTGAGACGGATATGCAGAGAGAGAAGCAACACAGTTTATACTGAGAGAGAACATACTGCATTACTGGGACCATATGAGATAAAATAAAAAAAAATAGAACATGCCTTTATTTAAATCATGGATTATACTGTGTAAAATGTGACTGACAGTCAGCACTAGAGCCTTATTTGATACTGACCCAAACAGTACTTTAAAGACGTGACTTATTTTAAAATCAAACTCAGACAGTGAGGAGGTCAGGCAGCATATCAATTAGGAGAAAGTGTTCCAGTCTGCTCTGATAATAAGGCATCAGTGAATAGGTGTCTTATAAGATGAGCGGGCAAGTGTGTTTTCTTGAGCCTCACATTTTAAGCCCATTAACAGTGTTGGGGAGTAACGGAATAAATGTGAGGCGTTACGTATTTAAAATACAAAATATGAGTAACTGTATTCCGTTACAGTTACTGTTTTAAAAGGTGATAATCAGAATACAGTTACTTTGTTGAAATGAATGGATTACACGGCGGTATGTTTCTGTTTCATAAGGGTATGAACACGCATTAAGAGGCTCTCATGTCTGTGTCTCAATCTCGCGGCCCATGTCATGGGCAGTGTAGTCCGTGCTGCAGGGAGAATGGACTGCCATACCCGTTATGTGTCTGTGAGCGCGAGGAGGGAGAAAAAGAGTCGAAAAGTAAGAGATGTCACCGACCAGAAACGGGAGATGGAAGCATGTAAATATATAATATATATATACAAAGTTGACCCAGACAACAAAGTAAAGCTAGTTTTCGGCTACGAGCCCGACATGGAACCGGACGTATTAGCCAGAGGTCTCTTTACGGTTCGGAGCCACGGACCTGTTTTATATTCGCGCGGAACAGTTTTCTATATGAGACCGCTGCAAAAAGTGCAGCCTTACCTAATGTCCACCCTACTGTAACTCATTTATATTAAGATTTAAAAATCTAGGTGGTATTGCTATGGCGAGTAACCTTCAGTAAAAGTAATAAATCACACAGCAATAGTACATTGATGTAGTTGTAAAAAGCATGATAATATATTAAGTAATCCAAAGTATTCAGAATACGTTACTCTCATTGAGTAACGTAACGGAATACGTTACAAAATACAATTTGGGGCATGTATTCTGTAATCTGTAGTGCAATACATTTTAAAAGTATCCTTCCCAACACTGCCCATTAAGCCCATTGAGAATGCAATATGTATTTATTTTTGAGCACTGCTATCAGAAAATTTTTGATGAATTTGCACAATTAATAAATTGTCAGTCAGTGTTATATCACAATTACAAACTGAAAGGAGAGAGTCAGTCAGGGCTGGCCTCTCCTTTAGAAATATTGTGAGGAGTTCAGCAGTTCAGGGGGAAGTCCGAGCACTCCTCCACATCAACAGCAGCCAGTTGAGGTGGTTCAGGGATCTGACTTGGATACCTGCTGGGTGACATGTTCTGGGTATGTCGTACTGGGAGGAGGCCCAGGGGTGTACTCAGAACAAGCTGGAGAGATTACACCTCTTGGCTGGCCAGGGAATGCCTTAGTATTTGCCGAGATGAGCTTGAGAAGGTGGATGGGGAGAGGAAGGTCTGGGCTTCTTTGCCGCCCCAACAACCCAGCCCTGGATAAGCAGTAGAAAATAGATTGATGGATGGAATATGCTAATTTTAACCCCAATCTTTAAGGTAATAGTCATTTAAATTAAATTTTACTTGTAAAGTGCCAGTTCAAAACATTTTCCTCACTTACAGCATTAGAAAGAGAATACTAACAATGTGACAATCTCTAATGAGCAATTAGTTGGCAACAGTAGGGAGGAAGAATTGATCTTTCTGTTTAACAGGAAGAGATCTCCCATCAGAACAAGGCATGGGGAGGGGAAGCCAATGATCAGCAAACAGGATATAAAAACACCCACAAACTGTGAAAGAGAGTACATAAAAATTAATGACATGAGATAGTTGCATATAAATACATTGGGAATAAAAAGACAGGAGCTGACGAAGAGTACTATTTGCATAACAGATTGTCCAGCAATCTGAGCCTTTCAGAATCACCTGATTGAACCCTGATCATAGGCTTTAGCAAAAGGAAAAGTTTTAAAAATATCTTAAAAGCAGAGACCTTACCTGTCTCCTCACCCCAAATTAGGAGCTGGTTCCACAGGGAAGGGCTGTGATCTCTTCGCCCCTCCAACCACATGCAACAGAAGCCTCACTGCTGAAGTGTTACCGTCCTTGCTCCAGGGGACTGTTTGATTATTGGTCTTCTCTCTTTATCTTGGAAAATAAAGCACCTTTAGGAGACCCTTGTTGTGTATTGGCACTATATACATAAAATTGAATTGATAGCTGAAGGCTCACTGCCCGAACTCTAGGAACTGCAAGTAACACTCACACCTGCACTCTCTGGATGTTGTATCTGTGGAAAAAGATTTTAAACAGTAAACTGACTTCTGCATTCAACAGTGGGCAACTGAGTAACTAATACTATTATGATTGGCTTTGCAGGTCATGTTCAGCTTATACATAATAAGACCAGATGAGCAATAAAAAAGGTACATTGTGTAGTATGCATCACCAAGGAACTAAAAATATATGAAGAAAAATGCTGCCCATCTATCTTGTAGATGCTAAGAGTTTTAAAGTCTGTCCTGTGGCGTTCCTTCGAACAGTTTTTACTAGCAGACCAATCAATAGTGGCTAAACATAGCAAAAAAGTTACAAAACAGAAGAGGCAAACCCAAAAACACTTTTGAACTGCTTTGTTTAGAATTTGCCTTTGTCAAATCCCCTGTAGCTCTGATCTTTTTTCTACTTAGCCTGGAGCATGGCATTGAGCTTGTTTATCCGCAGCTCTATCTGTTCTCACCATACGTGTCTCCTAACAATGTCATATTGTTTTACAGGTCTTTGGGAAGCTTGTTAAAAAGTATTTGGAGGAAAGATCCCAAGAGTAACAGTGGCCATCTTAGTTAATGGTATTGACAATTAAGTGCTTCCTGCGATGTAGCATTTATCCTGAAAGTTCAGAGGGAAAGTCATAGTAAAAGAATACAAATGTTTTATGTATCTAGGTATGCATAATAGAAAAGTATGGTATTCTGAAAAAAAAAGTACTTTCAAGGATTTGGCTGGTGCAGCATGCTTTTATGTAATAACCAAGCTAAATTATATATATTTTATGATGTTCAGAATGCTTATACTGATTGAATAATAACACATTCCTCCAGTAAAAGAGATATAGAAGAAACAATACAGGATAGCACTAAAACTGCTTTCTAAAACCCAGTTTATATACACACACAAACTTTTTTGAAACTATACTACATATAGCAGAAAATTAGTTATTGAGTTATTCAGTTTTTTTTTCTCCTAAAAGCAGTAAGTTAGTGCTGTGTGCTACAAGGAAAAAAAAAGTTTTATCTATTTAAGGCAGGTTCACTAGCTATAGTGTAAGGCTGCCCAGTGTGACCCGTGTCTCTATTAGGGGTCCGAAGTGGACAAATAATGGGAGAATTTTGGAAGTAATGATCAGATCTTGCCCACCATGAACAAACCTTTATTTTTCAATGCTGAATGTACAACAGCTGGCAGGTTTCATTATTACAAGCCTCCCTGTTGTTCAAAAAAATACCAAGCATAGTTAAAGCCTTGGACAAGTTTAAATGGCTTTCATTGTGAATGACGAATCGAAACAGCAAAAGCAGCAGATGTCCACATTCAAGGCGTTGGATCTAACCTCGAGTTTTGTAACTCACTGTACCGTCTTGCTCTGCTTGTGACATTGCCACACCATCTACAATCTACTCATTAGTGCTTTACTTTTTGTATAACTTTATCATCTTTGTGTGCTTGATAATGCAGAAGTCTCCCAAGCAATTCAGTAGGTGTAACTTGGCCCCACACTATGCCAAGTGGGACTTTTATTTTGGAGTTTCCTTATTTAGAATGGCTGAACAGTGAATTCAAAAGAACATAAACAGAGTAGCAGACATAATAAAAGTCCCCCTTTCAAAAGTTAAAAACTTAAAATGGAGCTATTAAATCTGATCAAGTCGAACTGCAAACTGCACAATAGCAGCTACTCTAATTAGCTGGGTTACTTCCAAGCTATTGTTTGATCTGTACAGTGGAGTCATCTTGGCAACCTTCCCTCTGAAGATCATGAAAAGAACTGGCAGCCATTAAACTGACCCCACCACCACCCTGTTAGTCTGAGACAGCTTTCTCTGGAACTTTAAGAGATCCAATTTGCAAATGATCTTCATCATAAACAAATACAGCCAGAGTTCAAAGTTCATCCATCAGTGACAAATCTCCAGAAAGCGTGATTTAATAAACGATCATTCTTCAGTCCACTACTCCGCCCCAGGCTTTATCGCGGTTTACTTAGAAGCACTGCTGAGCAAAATGTAAGTTTTAGTAACTAAAAGTTAAGGAAGAAAGTTTTCAAAAATAATAGCATGAATACTTCTGTGAATACAATAAAATAAAATCAATATTTGGTGTGAGCTCCCCTTGCCTTTAAAATAGCACCATCTCCCCAAGGTACACTTGCACATAGTTTTTCAAGGTACTTGGCAAGTAAGTTGTTCCAAGCATCTTGAATAACTTTCTTCTGTGGATTTAGACTGTCTGAGTGAGTTGCTTCATTCTATTCATGTAATCCCAGACTGACTTCATGTTGTTGATATAAGTGCTCTGTGGGGACCATGCTGTCTTTTGCAGGACTCCTTGTTCTTCTTGTCACTAGAAACAATTCTTCATGGCTCTGCCTGTATGTTTGAGGTTGTTGTCATGATGGAGAATTAATAATGTGAAGCCTGTAAAAAAACAACTTTATAACTAAAAAAGTTCTTACATTATTGTCACTTTTAGAATGGAGGGATGCTAAGTTTTCACATTGGCCACAGTGGAGTTCAGGTGACCCAGATGCTGGAGCCATAGAGTGAACTAAGATCAGTGAACTAAGCAAAACCCATGATTTGTTAAACAGAATCCTAAAATTTAATTGCAATGTAAAAGAATAATGACGAATAAACTGATGAAGTGAAAAGCATGACTATGTGCGTGTACAGGCGTGAGGGTGAAACTAATGAGTGTGACGCGGACAGTGAGCATTTCTCAACACAAATACATTTACAAGCTACTGTGACATTACCTTCTGGTTCATGAAGGTTTGTTTAAAAACCCTCAAGATGAGCATTCCTACAGTGGCCATCTTGGTTGCAAACAGCCAGATGTGACTAGGACGGGTAGGTCTGACTTTGAAACTCTGTGGTCACTGATTGACAACTTGTGACTGATAAGTTGTTAGCCAGTGACCATGCAGTTTCATATCACAATCCTCAATTTTGAAGCATCGTATGACTAAGATGTATGAAGCAGATTCTTTTTTTTGTTTCAGTCATGCAGTGAATGTTGCTGCTCAACTCTACAAGGCTTGTAAGGCACTATAACACACTGCATAACTTAAATTTTTTTATGTTAGAAGACAGTAATGGCAATGAATGAGACTAAAGGCAGGTAGCTGTTTATATGAGCGCTTAAAATAAGAGTAACGTAATAGCTGTTAACACATTATAGTATATACAGGACATACAAGTCACAAAAATGTCAGAAATTCAGTTCATTAACAGTAGTGTACAGTTCTTTACCATTTTCTAAGATCATTCTAACATACATTAATGAACTGTCAGTCCTCAGTTTACCGCTACCTTACCAAATAATTTCACAATATTTCACAACAGGGGTTTAAAGCCCAGACTAGGCTGGAAGCTACTTTTTGTTGTATATTATAAATACACAGTCTGATAAACTGTCTCTACACATGTGTACTGTACATCATGTCAGTTCAAATTATAATATTGTGGTGGACTGCACGACCAGGTGGCCGGAGGCAGTACCCCTGGTGTCCACGACGGCAGAGGCGGTGGACCACTAGAGGGCTCCACTCACACCCAGTGTTGAGGAAGTGTGTTCCTGTGTTTTGTGGCGCGATGTGTTCCGTTGATGTGAGGAGAGGATTAAAGCAGGAGTTAGAACTAAGAGCTCCGTGTCATCTGTGCTTACCTCCACAATATAATTAATTCCCATCCATTCTTCAAACAGTTTCAAGTAAGCTGCTTTGACTAAAAACTGAAAGCTCTTACATATGATTTGGCTAAAATATTATGGAAATAAAGAGACAGCTGCCAGCACCATCAGGTATTCCGACTCCGTTCATTTTACTAATGGTTTTAAACTTCTTAATGACATCCAACTTTAGAATAACAGGAACTGGATTGCTTTTCACCACTAATAACAAAGTGATTTGTTGGCAAAATTTGTCATTTTACCAATTTTAAGAAAAACCACATGAACATTAATGTCCTAATTATTTTTATCACTTCATAGGATTGGATGCAAGATTTTACTGCCCTGGTTTCAGAAAAAACATGTGGAGTCTGTCTCCATTCCAGTGCATGCTGGGGAATGTTCTAGCCCTGCCTTAACCCGAAAGGGATTAAATGGGAAGAGAAAAGGAATGAATATCAACAAATGCATACAGCCATCTGTCTATCTCATTGATGTGCCTGGAAGCCAATACGGAATCAGTGCAACGAGGATCTCAAAGGTGAGCTCTGACCTGACTAAAGAAGAGCACTGACTAGCAAATTTCTCTTTCCTCTTTGATGAGGAAAAAAAAGCAAAGTTAATGCATGTTTATAGTGTAAAACAGAGGGTTTGAGAAGAAGGCAAAAAGAGAGGAGAAAAAATATAATTTTTGAGTTCATCCCCATTAAATAAATGAATCATTGCAGAGCAATAGCTGAGTAGATCAGAAACAACACTGCCAACGGGTCTCCCACTGTTCCAGCCAGCAGGCCTCGGCCACCCTCGGAGATTAATCAATTTTGTGGAATGTTTGATTTGCATTTCATTAAAAATTTAGGTGGAAAATTAATGGGAGGCACTATGTTTTCAGGGGACAGCCGTAGAAAAAAATTCAAGCCCATCTTTGTTTGTGTCATGTCTTCAATTCGCTATGTCGCTCAAATTCCCTTTTTTATCGTTGCCGGCATGGATTTGGATCCCTCTCTGGTTGTTCTCATGGGAATCAGTGCAGTCAGATGTTCTGTGGCCTTGGCTTTCTGTTTTTATGTGGGCTCTGTTTTACTCTGTCTTTTATATTTGCTTTGGAGAAACTGGCACATTTACAAAGCTGTACTCTGTTTCTGTCTTGGCCAGTCAGTGTTTTTACCATATGACTGAAAAGAAAACGAGTCATGTTGGTTGACATATTTCCACAAAGCCATGCCCTGAATCATAGCACTTCCTATGCATGGATAAACAATAGATATCTGGTTATATGACATGCTGAAGCCAATGCATTCATACTATTGTTTGTCTAAACATGGATCCACAAGAACACCCATCAGTGCTCCAGTGTTTTCCCACTGTAAATGCTTTTATCAGCTGCACACATGAATTGTCCCATATACCTAAACAGCTGCCAGTGGTGATGTGAACTATGTGCACAGATGGGTAGTATCCTGATCTCTTTTTACTGTCCAAATGCATCCCATGTTTCAGTGGCTGTGCAAACTCCGGAACATCTGGGTCACATCAAATTTGTGACATCTGTGTCCTTTTGAATGTATGCCCCAGATATCTGAAACAGTCACTGTTACAGATATACATATACTTAGAAAGTGCTCTGTTTCAGTCTGCTTGTGTATGACCTAAGCTATGTGATGTATTTTCAACTGACACTTTCAATATGTGTTTTAAATTCAATTTTATTTATATATGCCATGTTGCAGTACAATAGCAGCTGTGGAGGTCCAACTTTGAGCAGTTCATTAAGATGGTATTTAATTTCATATGTAAAGCATGGTGGTGGCAGCATCATCCTGTGGGGATGTTCTTCCACAGCAGCAACTGGAAGACTAGTCAGAGTTGAGGAAAAGATGACTGCAGCAAGACAGATCTAGAGAAACATCCTTGATGATAACCTACTCCAGAGCACTCTTGACCTAGGATTCATCTTCCAAGAGGTCAATGCCAAGATAACAAAGGATCAGCTACGCACCACGGAGAATGTCTGCGTAACCAAGCCAGAACCCAGATTTGAACACGATTAAATATCTCTGGAGAGATCTGAACATGGCTGTGCACAGATTCTGCTCTTCAAACCTGATGGTGCCAAGACAGTTCTGCAAAAAGGACTGGGAGAAATTGACTAGAAGAGGTGTGCCAAACTTGTAGTGTCATACTCAAAATGACTTGAGGCTTCGTCAACAAAGTACTGAGTAAAGGCTGTGGATAGTTGTGTTTATTATTTATTCAATTTAGAAGAATTTCAGGCTTTTTCGGGTTTTGTATGTAGTATTTTGGGGTGAAATTTAAATTTAATCCTTTTTTAGAATAAGTCTGTAAAATGACGAAGCGTGGAACAAGTGACACACTGTCAATACTTTCCAGATACACTGTAAATTGCACACATATATTTCCTATGTTCTCTTTCCACTGCAATGTCTGCCACCATGTATTGATTCATCCAGAAGACATATTTTCACTCAGCAATTTATTTTTAAAGAATAAACCAGTCTGTGCTTTGTTTTGTAAAGCTGTGTTCATCTCCCACTTAACCTGAAACTGAAAAAAAGCATTTGCATAAAAAGACAGATTGATAATATAGCTTAAGGGTCTGATTATACAGTCAAGTGTTTTTCACTATAATCATTTCGATCCCATCACTGTTGCTTGATGTGTTGTTTTGCATTTGGCTAGCATTCATCTGATTTCAGTTTGAGCCTCTCCAAAAAAGATAGACTCCAACACTTTGCTTTCCCCACTTTAGACACACAGAATTTGTCTATGCAAAGTTGTCCATCGCTGTGTTATCCAGTAGAATTTTAAAGATCATGGCTGACATTTACACACACACACACACACACACACAAAAGTGAACTTTATGGCTAATTCATTGATGTTTTCTATGACTTTGCCACAGATATGTCACCTATTTCCTTAATGACATTAACATTGTGGTATGTCTCAACAAATCATTCTGTATCTAGTGGTAAGTTGAATAAATTCCCATCATGGATACAAATTTTCATGAACATTAAGCTATGTAGGGCCAACATACTTTGAACATGACATGTGAAACAAATAAAAATGAACAACGTAACGTCATCACATTGCATGAAATATGAAAACATACAGATCGCTCTATGTGTGACAATCACAAAATAATGTAGGGACATCTCTGTTAAAAAGGAATCATTATACCTAATAATTATTTCTAAGTTAATCATGCAAACGCTGTTGTTTCTTTTATTATAGTTCGAGACATTTTATCATTATTGTTGTGCCAAGCTGCATTAGTCCAGCTATCTAATGATCAAATAGTTAATGACTATTTTCATCACAGGCTTTCATGAGAAATGACAGTCTTGTTACCCGTCTGTGTAAACAACATCAACATGAATGGCACGTCAGGATTTGAAACACTGATTAGTGGTATGAGTATTGATAATCAATTTCAACAAACCTGGTCTCTGTTGTAAAGCAATTCAAATTTACATAGCAGCAATCAATATAATGAAAGGGCTTACTGGTTAAAGTGGAAACATGTCACAAGGGAGGTCCAAAAAGGGTGAAATTTGCATTCAGCTCTTTTTTCAAGTAATATTAATATGATATTATAATAAACAATTAACTGAGTATACCATAATATGTGTGTGAGAATAAAATGGCATGTAATTAATATTAATGTTATTCTTAGCCGCCTTTCAAAATGTGCAAAAATCACAAATGATCTCATGTGCGAGAATTAGAGCTCAGCATCGTTGAAGGAGTACAGCCATCGACTGTGGTAACGATGACAGTAGTGGGAGAGTGGATTTTGCTTCTAACGTTTTGGCACTGAGTGCATTTTCTTCCACACTCAAGCAAATCCTTCAGATAAAAACAAATTTTAGTTTTATTAATATCTAACACCCAAAACCAAACTGGCTTCATTTGATGTCAACATGAGGAATGACAGGAATTAAGCCCATTTTTGTAAAACTGGTATGACACTTTTGCTTATTCACTGCTCGTGTGTGGTTTTGTAGCTTTAACAGAGCACATCTAACAAATGTGTTTACATGCATGTGATATCGTTGACAGATAAACACATCAGTCATCACCACACTGACAATGCTTTTTTGTTTTTTTAAAGATCTCTCTGTGATGCATAGGCAAGTGGACTTCTCCTTCTTGGTCCAATATGCACCACTGCAGTGCAGAGGCTGATAATGTTATCAGATTGATTTTTTTATAACTTAACTAATTTTGCCTGCTGGTAATTTCTGATGAGAAGAGCACGGACATTAATGACTATGGATTTTTCTGAGTCAAACTTGTCAGGGGCAGGCTGTTCATTAACATACTGTATATGGGGGCACTCATGCTACAGATTGAAAATGTACTAACTAAGTGAAGTATCACTTCTAAAGGCAAACTTTCGCACAGGCCATTGCTCATTGCCTCATATATTTTATGCAAACAAGTCCTGCATATCGTTATCGATCTGGAAAAAAAAAATATCATAGATTTGCAAGACATTCACTGCGGGCAGCTCATTTTTGAAACCACTTGGTACAAGCTTCTTATGCAGTGACAGCATGTCTTTGCTTCAAGTAACCATGTATATACAAAATCTTGCAAAGATCTTGCAAATATATGACATTAACAATCTCCTGGCACACATTAATGTATTATCTCATTAATTTGTGGTCTCAGGAACTACAAAACAGAAAAAGAGACGTGGTTTGTGGAGTCTTAAGGCCTCATTAACCAGTTTTTAAAGTGGGATCTGCAGATGTGGGACCCCCCCTTAGACAAGGTGTAGATGTGTAACAGAGGTAACTGCATGAAGTAATAACTTCATGCTTAACTTAAAGGAAATCTGGAGCTGTATGCTCTCACCTGTGCTGCTGCTCTGAAGTTTACTGCTCTTTGTGGATTTAGCCAACCACATTCAACAAGATATATACAGGTGTGAGCTCCAATGGCTACTTTCCAACTACTTGACAATTATAGTATATCATATACAGTCCAGATCAAAAGTTTAAGACCACTTGAAAAATGGCAAAAAGTCATATTTTGCATGGTTGGATCTTAACAAGGTTCCAAGTAGAGCTTCAACATGCAACAAGAAAAAATGGGAGTGAGAAATCTTTTTTTTAAGCACGCAATTTGTTGAAAACAACTCTTAAACTGAAACAGGCTGCTTGTTAAGATCCAACCATGCAAAAATATGATTTTCTACACTTTTTCAAGTGGTCTTAAACTTTTGATTGGGACTGTATGTAGAATTTAGGAATTAATGGATCATCAGCTTTAACTGAAATCGATGCCTGCTATCCCTGACCTAATCTAACAATGACCACAGACACCATAGCCTGCCCTACATCAGTCCAACATTGTCCTTTACTATAAACTACA
The DNA here is from genome assembly GCF_013358895.1 of Oreochromis aureus. Classification (NCBI taxonomy): domain Eukaryota; kingdom Metazoa; phylum Chordata; class Actinopteri; order Cichliformes; family Cichlidae; genus Oreochromis; species Oreochromis aureus. The sequence goes on along the minus strand of NC_052963.1, from coordinate 9,402,683 downwards.
TTGCAGATCACACAGTTTAGCACGTTGCTGTTCTGTATAACCTTTGAAACCCCCCCAAAACCATTGTTACTGAAAATGCATTTTACAATATGAACTGAAAAAAATAAGGAAAGAAAAAAATAATAAATTAAAACATAACTAGCTAAATAGCTACTAGTAAGTTTCCATGACAAAACTGTACCAGTATATTACATGGCAGGGATTAGAGATAAGACAAGATGTATGGCAAACTTGTAGGCAAGATAATTTGCTAATTTGTTCAGATTGTCAGTGCTGTAGGTAGTCAGGAAATTAAGCTGTAGGCTACGAAAAATTAAAATTGATATTTATTAGATATGTACCAACCATCAGATTTATTTGCTCATTAATTGAAGGTTCCAGTCTTCTGTTCTGGATTGTTCTGGCTCAGTTTAACCCTTTTCATTAACATTGTGATGTCTCAGTACCTTATATCTACCCTACTTTAACCATACCCTGTGTGTGTATGTGTGTTTTTATGCGTATTCGTTTGAATATTATCCTCCCTTTGACTGCCAAGAAATGGAAGAACAATTTTCAAAAGCCCTAAGTCACATCACATTCTCATAGCATATGGTTAAGATTTAAGGATTAGAGGTTAAGGGTTAAGGTATTTTCCACTGACAATAACTTAGTCTTCACAGGGTTAATAGAGCTTGGCTGTGCAACAAAAGCAAAGTAAAGGAGAATTTAAGTAATTACCCTTAATGATGAATTATTGTCAACACTGTTGAAACACCTATAATGATTCCCACCGGGCAGCACTGTAGGAAAAAAAAAGAAAAAAAAAAGGCTCCACTAGCTTTTCATGAAGTGCACTGATGAGGTCAATTAAGGTAAAAGTCATTATTTCTTATTGATTTGCCCTTTTCCCAAAACTACCAATTACAAAGGCAGCAACAGATGAAGACTTTAAAGCTTTGAGATAATAAAAAAAACCCTACCCAATATTTCATCTGGTATATCTGGTTTACAGGAATAACGTATGCATCTGATGACCAAAGGACTATGTCAGAAAAAATATAGACTATATAATGGAACTGCATAATTTTGATAGGTTTCGGGTCATATTTTTTGTCTATAAAACACCATCTTGTGGAGGTAAGCATGGACGACACAGAGCTCTCAGTTCTCACTCCTTCTTTATTCCTCTCTAACATCAACTGAACACACTGCGCTACAAAACACAGGAACACACTCAACACTGGATGTGAGTGGAGCCCTCTAGTGGTCCACCACACATGCCCCCCCCCGAACACCCAGCAGAACTAGTCCAGGACCCGGGGTGTAAGCAAACGGCCGGAACGGCTGAACCGGGGGTGGGGGGGGGGGAGGAACTGACAGAGGGAAACCCTGCCCAGGAGCGAGGCTGGCACTGGCGGTCAGAAAAAGCTGCAGATGACTCGGACTCTGTTGATTGTGGGTCGCTCCTGGGGGAAAAAACAGAATCCATCAACCCGGTGGCAGGTGGGCGGCCGCGGCGAGGGGCGTGGGCCAGGACCACCTGATCCTCTTGCATAACATGTGCAGGCTTAAGTCTGTCAACAGAAAAAGCTGCAGATGACTCGGACTCTGTTGATTGTGGGTCACTCCTGGGGGAAAAAACAGAATCCATCAACCCGGTGGCAGGTGGGCGGCCGCGGCGAGGGGCGTGGGCCAGGACCACCTGATCCTCTTGCATAACATGTGCAGGCTTAAGTCTGTCAACAGAAAAAGCTGCAGATGACTCAGACTCTGTTGATTGTGGGTCACTCCTGGGGGAAAAAACAGAATCCATCAACCCGGTGGCAGGTGGGCGGCCGCGGCGAGGGGCGTGGGCCAGGACCACCTGATCCTCTTGCATAACATGTGCAGGCTTAAGTCTGTCAACAGAAAAAGCTGCAGATGACTCGGACTCTGTTGATTGTGGGTCACTCCTGGGGAAAAAACAGAATCCATCAACCCGGTGGCAGGTGGGCGGCACAAGCGAGGGGCGTGGGCCAGGACCACCTGATCCTCTTGCATAACATGTGCAGGCTTAAGTCTGTCAACAGAAAAAGCTGCAGATGACTCGGACTCTGTTGATTGTGGGTCACTCCTGGGGGAAAAAACAGAATCCATCAACCCGGTGGCAGGTGGGCGGCCGCGGCGAGGGGCGTGGGCCAGGACCACCTGATCCTCTTGCATAACATGTGCAGGCTTAAGTCTGTCAACAGAAAAAGCTGCAGATGACTCGGACTCTGTTGATTGTGGGTCACTCCTGGGGGAAAAAACAGAATCCATCAACCCGGTGGCAGGTGGGCGGCCGCGGCGAGGGGCGTGGGCCAGGACCACCTGATCCTCTTGCATAATATGTGCAGGCTTAAGTCTGTCAACAGAGACAACCTCCTGCCGACCGCCAAAGTCCAAAATGAAATGTTTTTCGCCTGGTTTAAGAACCCTGTGTGGCCCGTCATATGGTGGATGCAGCGGAGTCCTATGGGCATCGTGCCTGACGAAAACGAAATGAGCAGAGTCCAACGACCTCGGAACAAAAGTGTCAGGCAGGCAGTGGTGCACAGGACCAGGAACAGGAAACAGTCTCTTGGGGGGCGAAAAGGCAACACAGAGGTATCGAAACACGGGGGTGGGCTCTCAGGTAAGAATTCCCCGGGGACCCGGAGGGGCTGGCCGAGGACCAGTTCAGCTGGGGAAACCCCGAGGTCTTCTTTAATCGCGTTACGCAATCCCAGCAAAACCCACGGAAGACGGTCGACCCAGTCGCCACCTGTTAAGGAAGCCCGGAGCACGGCCTTAAGTGACCGGTGAAACCGCTCGCACATCCCGTTAGCTTGCGGGTGGTATGTGTGGTACGGTGGACCTTGACCCCCAGGCCGTCAGCCATAGCAGACCAAAGCTCAGAAACAAACTGGGGGCCCCTGTCCGAGGTAATGTCAGCAGGGGGACCGAAATGCGAAACCCACGTTGACAAAAATGCTCTGGCCACCGCCACCGCTGTCGTGGACACCAGGTGTACTGCCTCCGGCCACCTGGTCGTGCGGTCCACCACAGTCAAAAGGTGTGTGAAACCCTGTGACTGTGGCAAGAGACCAACCAGGTCCACATGAACGAGATCGAAACGCCTACCGGGGACACGGAAAGGTTCGAGGGGTGCCTGCGTGTGCCGGTGGATTTTCGAGCGTTGACATGGAATACAAGCCGCCGCCCATTCTTTCACCATTTTGCGAAGGCCCAGCCAAACGAACCTGGCGCTGACCAGCTTGACCGAGGTCCGGATGCTGGAATGAGAGAGGGCATGCACCGAGTCAAAAACACGACGACACCACGAAAGGGGAACCACCAGGCGGGGGCGGCCAGTGGAAACGTCGCAAAGCAGGTGTGGACCGCCGTCCCACACTGGGATGTCCTCCAGCATGAGGCCCGTTTTCATTGACTGAAGGGCAAGGACGTCCGGGTCAGCACGTTGCTCAGCGGCCATGGCAGCGTAGTCAACGCCGACATACACCGGAGAAACCAACACGCGTGAAAGACAGTCAGCGACGTGATTGGACTTACCAGCCACATGCTGAATGTCTGTGGTAACTCTGAAATGGCCGCCAACTGGTGCTGCTGGCGTGCGCTCCATGAGTCAGAGACTTTGGACATTGCAAACGTCAAAGGTTTGTGGTCAACATACGCAGTAAAGTTGCGACCCTCGAGGAAAAAACGAAAATGTCGTGTGGCGAGGTGCAGGGCCAGCAATTCCCTGTCAAAAACACCGTACTTGCGTTCGGTATACCGGAGCTTACGACTGAAAAAGGCGAGCGGTTGCCAGAGACCTGAAACCCGCTGTTCCAACACCGCACCTACTACGACGTCGGACGCGTCGGTGGTCAACGCGATCTCCGCCGACAGAAACGGGTGAGCCAGCAGGGCGGTGTCAGCCAGCGCAGACTTGGCTGCGGAAAACGCCTGGACACGTTCCGGCAGCCAGTCAACAGGATCTTTGGCTGTTTTACCTTTTAAGGCAGCATAGAGCGGCTGTAGCAGATGGACAGCTCTGGGGAGAAAGCGGTTGTAAAAATTTATCATCCCCAAGAACTCCTGCAACGCTTTAACCGACGTGGGACGCGGAAAAGCCGAAACGGCCTGGACTCTGTCGGGCAACGGAACCACACCTTCAGCGGAAATGCGGTGCCAGAGGAAATCCAGAACAGGCAACCCAAACTGGCACTTGGAAGGGTTGATGATCGGGCTGTGCGCTGCCAAACGCTGGAAAACCTGGCGCAGATGGGACTCGTGCTGGCTCGCTGAGCAGCTGGCCACCAATATATCATCCAGATAAACAAAAACGAACGGCAGCCCGCGCAAAACGGAGTCCATCAGCCGCTGAAAGGTCTGGGCGGCACCTTTCAGGCCAAACGGCATGCGCAAAAACTTGAACAAGCCGAAGGGGGTAATGACAGCGGTTTTAGGGGTAATGACAGCGGTTTTAGGAACGTCTTTGGCGCGCACGGGAACCTGGTGATACCCCCGCACCAAGTCAATTTTAGAAAAAATCGAGGTTCTGGCGAGATTGGCCGAAAAATCCTGAATGTGGGGGATGGGATAACGGTCATTCTCCGTGGCATTATTTAAACGACGGAAATCTCTGCATGGCCGCCACCGACCGTACGATTTGGGCACCATGTGAAGCGGAGAGGCCCATGCACTGTTCGAACGCTGTACAATGCCAAGGCGCTCCATGGCTGCAAACTCTTCCCGAGCGACGGAGAGTTTTGTGGGGTCGAGGTGGCGCGCGCGCGCGCGCGCGAACACCGGGGGCCCAACCGTGGGAATATAATGCTCAACCCCGTGCTTCGTTACCGTGCTAGAGAAATTAGGGACAGACAGCGATGGAAACTCTAAAAGCAAACGCTGAAAAGCATCCCCGGAGGTCACTACATTAGCCCGAATCAGGGGCTCGGTGGCCCGAGTAAAACAGGGTAGCGAAGAAAACGAGACAGCATCAATTAAACGTCTGTTAGCAACATCGACAAGCAGTCCATGAGCACACAGAAAATCAGCACCTAAAATAGGTACAGAGCTAGCGGCAACAACAAAGTTCCACTGGAAATCCCGGCCATGAAAATAAACAGTCACCAACCTTTCCCCAAACGTTGTGATGGGAGAGCCATTAGCTGCAATGAGCTGCAGCCCACAGTTTGCTGCTAGTCCGTCGGCAGCAGTAGGGGGAAGGAGGCTCTTCTGGGAGCCGGAGTCCACGAGAAAACGTCTCCCGGAGCGCGAGTCCTCTATGAAGAGCAGCCTTTCTATATTGCCAGCGGTCGCGGCTGCTACGACGCGCTGGCGGGTCCGTTTCCCTGGGCCGTGAAAGCGCAAGGCGGCAGGCAGCGTCTGGTAGAAACAGATGCTCTTTCTGCGGTGCCGGCGTGTAGCAATCCCTGCTATCAGCAAAGGGGCGGATCCCCCGAGGGAGGCAGGTGGAGGCGTGGAAGGTGCTGCCTGCGGGTCCGTAGCCAGGGCGTGAACGTCGAAAGTGCGGCAAGCCAGGAGAATGCGATCCGCTTCTTCAGCCAGGGAGCGATAATCCTTCGCAGGCAGAAGCGGGGAGTTGGCGAGGACCACCACATGGTGATACTTCGTGTCGTCAGCCGAGATGCCGCGAAGGGCGAACTGAGCCTCCACGTGCACGAACCATGACGGTGGGTCATGGAGCCAAAAGTCCGGCAGTTTCAGCGCCACAGCAAATGTAGCTGCAACAGGAGGCGGAGGACCGGCGGCCGCTGATGCATCCATAGCGGAGTCTGTGTTATCTTCGGCCCGTAGCATGCTCGAGTCAGGGGTCACCAATGTGGAGGTAAGCATGGACGACACAGAGCTCTCAGTTCTCACTCCTTCTTTATTCCTCTCCAACATCAACTGAACACATCACGCCACAAAACACAGGAACACACTTCCCCAACACTGGGTGTGAGTGGAGCCCTCTAGTGGTCCACCAAAATCTAATCTAATGGCTGTGTTGCTTACCACCATCATCCTAAGCAAAAACATCCTCCCTGCACACCACCTCCACCCCACCTCTCCTCATTCTGCTGCTGCTTCAAATCTGCAGCAAACACTCAAAGCCACTACAGTATTCTTACCCCCCTCTCCACTTACTCAGCAACACCCTCAGAGCCAAATTATGTAACATTATTTGGCTGGGGTTAAGAGTTCACAAAGGCATTATATGCTTTCGTAATTATTTTGTAATTATTATTGATTGAGCACCAAAGGATCAATGCAAATCTCAAGCGAAGGCGTAGAAAAGCTGCTTTAAACCAATAACTACATCCATAATTTCATGGTGTTATATGGTACTCTGCAAAACTTGAATCATCACTCATTTCATTATATTTTGCTTTGGAGGAGCCAGATTTGTTGACAGACTTGTAATTTTTTTAAGTGGTCTTGAATCTTTTAGAGTTTTCTTTGACCATTGTCTGCTTTTACGCTCCTTTTGAGCTGAGTTCTTGTACCAGATCAATTTCAAAGGAATATGTTTTGTTGGTTACTAAACACTGACAAAAAAAAATAATGTGTTCCAATTTTGGGGGGTCAAATGGCAATGATAATGCAATTTGAAGAGCATAGTGTTTTTGCACCATTGAGGTGAATCACAAAGTGCCGGAGCTAAAGAAAAAAAAAGCTATCCAAAGCAGATGAATATCATGTCCTTACATTATTTCCATTAGAAATAACTTCAGTAGAAGGGTGGCTGTCAAGAGCCATTCTCAAGGAAGGGAAACAGGAGGAAAATTTGCCAAGAACTGGACTGAAAATCAGTAGCAACAGGTCTTACGTCAGCATGAATCCAAATGTGAAATTTCTTTATTTAATCAAATCATGTCAGCATGTATGAAGGAAGTCAGGAGAAAGGTACAACAGGTAGTTCCTAGAGCTATTAATTAGTGGACATGGTAAATAATGATCCCAAACACAGTGCCAAGAAAAATTTTAGAAAATGAGGGGTGGTTCAAGACTTTTACCTATTACTATATGCAGTTGGAAAGGGATGAAATGAAAAGAAGGTGGTTTCTCCCCCCCCTCATCAAATCAAGGTGAGGCTACAATAAGCTACATAAATTCCATCATCAAAAAGTTATATTTCTGTGTGCGACCTTTGTGTTCATCAAACCAACAGAGACTTTTAGTAGCCGTGGGCATTTTCTCCTAAATTAGTGCCATTCCTACAATTAGATGGGCTTTAATGACTGAAGTTAGCAGCAAGCATACTAAGCAGACAATTTGTAAATCAATGCCCATCCTTAAAAAAAATGGTCTACACTCTAATGGAAATCAAGTGCACTTCTTCAAGCCAAGAGACGGAATGAAAAAATTTTTAATAAATTGAATAATATGCTCGATTATTCAATTTAATTAATAGAAGATAGCTTTGATTAATTAAATAGCTTTTGGTAAATGTGCCCCGTGTGATAAAAAATTGCACTGGAAAAGAAGAGAGAGTTATCCACAATATTTTCTTTCTTTTGAACAGTTTTCGTATTCTCCTCGCTTCCAATGTAATGATGTAATTCCCTCAAGATTTTTCCCATCTTTTCTTTCTCTGTTAGTCTCAATCTGTCAATCAATCAGAGGCATTGTTTGGGTCTAATAACAAACAGAGGACGTGTAGACTCTGCCTTTCATGACCCATCACACTCCAAGCTCCTTTTGCTCCAATTTTGTCAGCGGTTTTGGCGGCAGACACCAGCCCTGAAATTGTCCTTTTTACTTTTCTTCCTCACTTTCTTTCCACATTGCATAAAATTACAGTAACTGGAGCATATCTATCTATCAGGACCTGTCACAAAGAGTCAATGAAAACTCATTAGTTGGATGCATCAGAGGTGAAACTAATTTACAATGTGAACAAAAAAGTGGGTGCATATTCATGTGAAATTCTGTATTTCTTTCATACTTTTCATCTGTCGTTTTGCCAAGCAGACTGTCCATGCACTTGTGCGTCTAATGTTTATGCTCTCAAACACTTGATAAAAAGCTAAACAGCTTATTAAACCATTGTGATAAGATTGTATTTTCTTGTTTAAATGCTAATTCATGTGGGCATGTGGTCTGTCTTTGTCTTGATGTTCTTTGATTCAGCCTGTCTGTCTGTCTTCCTCTGTCTCTCACAAACAATGATTAGTCTCTCTCAGAGCCGCCTCTTCTTTTCCACAGTGCTCATTTGCTACAACAGCAGAGCCACTGAAGATTCTGCAGCTTTCATGGCAAGTGGAGATTGTCTCATACTCGCACAAGAGCTGAGAAAGACAATGCTTTGAAAAGATGAATAAACAGCAATAACTTGGGGTGAATTTACCATGATTTTTTTTCTGCACGACAACTACCTCAAATCCATAAATAAGGCATCTTTGCTCACATCGCATATATACCAGAAGACGCTAAGGCAAATGAGTTTGGTTTGAATACTACATGTGGCTGCAGGCTGCCATCAAGATCACAGACAAAGCGACATTATCATAAGAAGCTTATATTGTCATCTGCGAGACTCCCTTGCTTTGTTTTGATATGGCTGGTGCTAAGTGCTCAGTCATGTGCTGTTTTTGTAATAAACTACTGAGAGCAGTTGTCAATCAAGCCAAAGATTGGCTTTTGAAGTTTAAAATTCTACTTTGCTTGGAGATGTTCCACAAATAGAACTCTTTGGTTTGAACTTCTTCCTTTAGTGGACAAAACTTTTTACCAACTAAGTCATGACAATGAGAACTAAACAACATTAACCCCAACTTAGTTTATATCCAACCAGGTCTGCATAGGATACTGATTAATGCCAGGTTACATTGTCTATGATATTTCAGAAACAGTGAACAAGATACGCAGCTCCAATGAGAGTAACAGCATGCATGCTCGATTATATGAGCAACAGATTCATATATATATACATATACACATTCCCCTCTCACCCCTGCGGGCGGTCTATCCTTCAAGCTCGGGTCCTCTACCAGAGGCCTGGGGAGTTTGAGGGTCCTGTGCAGTATCTTAGCTGTTCCTAGGACTGCGCTCCTCTGGACAGAGACCTCCGATGTTGTTCCATGATAAGCTTGATAACAGGGAACACAAAATAGGTTAATAATTTAAAGATGTTTGTTCTGCAGCAATGGAGGTTGATCAAGCCTTGAATGCTGGTGCTACTAATTCCTACAGGTGTTCCAACTTTTCTGGATTACTTACAACTTCCTCTGTCTTTTGAGCTGCAGGTTTTGGTTTTGGAAGGGCTGTCATGTTATTTCTCTCCAAAAATAACACAGAAGCACAGCTTAGGTTTGAAAATCTGGATGTGAATAATCCCTAAGACTGACAGATGATACCAATGTATAGATAAAGCCCCCCCAAAACAATGTAAGATGCTGATAAAGTTATACAGAAAGCAATTATTTCAAGTTTTTCTGCTAAAGATGTAGCCAGGGGGTTAAAGCAGTGTTAAGCATGTAGAGGAGCCCTAAGATCAGGTGTAGGAGCAAAGCATAAAGGAAAAGAATTTCTTAGAGATAAGTTGCATAATAACTTGTGTTGAGAGCTGCAGTAAATTTTGCTTAGTAAGCAAGTTGTGAGTCGTCTAAATCTTTGTGGATGTAGACAGTTGAATTTAGCAAGACGTAAGCAGATGTTTCGTGAGCGCTATGGCTGATTTCCCATCCCTATACACTATAAAGCTAGCATAAAAAGTTTTTGATTTTTTTTGGTGAGTCAATCTGATCAACATTATCACCTTAAATCTAAATTGACTGTCTGTTACCCTTCATGTAACTTTATATTGAACATCACAACCTGTGTCAGTAGTGCATTACAGTAAATTTCACCACAATACTGCAGTAACCAGCCATGCACTTTCTTTTTTACAAGACTGTTTGTGTTCTAAATATGAAGACTGGAAGATTTACATATAGAGACATCATCTTGAGAGTTTCGCTGGAAATACTTAGGCTCAACTGATGATTATTTAACACAGTTTAAAGTTTAAAGCAGAGATACAGTGCAACTGAAAAGTATTGACAGTGTTTCACTTGTTCCACATTTTGTCATGTTACAGCCTCACTCCAAATTAGATTAAATTCATTTTCACCTCAGCCCATAATGACAAAGTGAAAAAAAATGAATTAAAAGATTGGAAAAATGTAAATATAGCATGTGCAATAGTACTCACAGCTTTTGAGCTCAGGTGCATCCTGTTTCCAATGTTCATCTGGCAGATGTTTCTACAACTTGATTGAAGTCCTCCTGTGGTGAATTCAGTTAATTGGACATGATTTGGTAAGGCACACACCTGTATATATAAGGTACCATGGTGTACAGCACATGTCAGAGCAGAAATCCAACCATAAACTGGTGTAAATACTTTGCAACTATGTCTGAAAAAAATCAGATGCATAAATGCAAAAATACAGTTCACTATATCAAACCTTAGCTTTGAAGGGAAAACGCCCTCTACGCACAATCTCACATAACCACTCAGGGGTATCAGCTGGCGAGCCAGCTAGTGACTGTTAGTGAGGCTGTGTCAGTAATGCTGTATGGATTGTGACTGATTGATGGTATCTTGTAAATCTAGTGGAATTATTTTATCATTTACAAATGTGATACCAGTTAATATTCATCTATTTGCATCATTAAAAATGAAAAAAGAGTTTCAAGCAAACTTTTTTCACTTCATCATTATCGGGTGTTGAGTGTAGAATTTTAAGGGGGTGATTAGGGCCACTGGAAAAAAAAAAGGTGGGGACATCTTTTTTTGAAATCTTTGAATTTCAAATTCTGACTCTTACCTAGTCTCAGAATTCTGACTTCTTTTATCAGAATCCCCATATATGTTTAAAAAGAAACCACAAAGCATCCCCACTTTTTTTTTTCCAGTGGTCCTAATCCTCTTCTGTAGTTTTGGAATAAGGCTGTAACATGACACAATGTAGAACAAGTGAAGCACTGAGAGTATTTTTCAGCTGCACTGTAAAAAGCTAACTTATTGCTTTAGCTGTTTATTTGTTTGTTCTGTATCCAAAACAATCTCATACATCTTTAATAATGCAACATCAGTGTTTTAAACTTGGCCAAAGTGGATCTGTATGACGTAATCCTATGGGATATTGTCTCCAAGTGGGAGTTTGGTGCTCGATGTCAGTAACAACAAAACATAGCTCCCTTCTGGACTGTTGTGCAGTAAAGCAACAATACTTTATCCAAGATTCTGATAAGGGCATTCATGTGAAACTGTGCTGCACTTTCTTCTCTTGTGTCCTGTATTCTCTTAGTCTCAGCAGCAACACAGATAGTGGGTCGTAATCCACTTCCCACTGCCAGTGATTGATTGTTTGCACAGCTGTGAGATACCCAGTAGCTCACTCTTTCTGCAGGATACTTGGCACGGGATAGCTAGTACCAGCCTGGTCTTGTGGCAAATAACATAATAGTCACAAATTATGACCTTTGTTCATCACTGTCAAGATAACTTCCTCACTAATACATGTTGATTGGAATCAATATATATCAACCTGTCTCCAGATGTACAGTTAGATCCAAAAGAACTTGAATAATGATATAACTTTTGTAATTTTGCATCTGTGCACCAACACAGTGGATTTTAACTTAAGCGATCAAGATGTGACTGAAGTGCAGCTTTAATTCATAGGGTTTGACAAAAGTATTGTAATAACTGTTTTGGAATTACAGCCTTTTTTATAGACCATATATTCCCCTATTCTCATAGGCTCAGAAGTCATTAGACGATTGACTGACAAGCAGCTTCATGACCTGGTGAGGCCTATTTAATCCTTTTTTCATGATAAATTAAAAAAAAAAATGCCCACAGCAATTATGTCAGTGACATTAATGATAATGTTTAGCAAAATAAGTATAAGTTATAAACTGATGTTTAATTTAACATTATCGAATTATTTGTTAACAGTAATGAAATGATATTAACATTTACACATCATTCATGTTAATGCCATTGGGCTTTGTTCTACAAAGAAGTACTGCATGAAATAAAATGCTGTATTTTGTATTGCTGAAACAACAAATGTTTAAGGCACCAAACATACCTACATACAAAAGATGTAGAAAAAAGGATTTATGAAGTAGTTTTTAGCAAATGAATCATTCATTCAACTTCAGGTAGCAGTTTTCAAACTATCTATTTGCAATTTAAAAAAAAAAAATATTGTCAAAGCGTCTTTTCTGTTTTTGTTTTGTTTAAATTCTAACTTATCTCAGCTTGCACTTATTCAATTGCTGTGTAGAGCTATTTTTATAATTGAGCATCTATTCTTGATAAATGTCTGAATTTCATGCTTGGATCTGTATTCCACTTGTTTTAACAACATGTGACAGGCAAGATCAAACTAGGAGCAGATTCCATTTAATGCAAAAAGGCAAACTGCTGTGTGATCGTTTCTGGCCGAACAGCTTTTGCTTACATTTACCATTTCCTTCATGAATATGGAAAGAGTCAGTGATACTGTTGTTTTCATTTCTGGCCTTTCTCTGACCCCAAAATGCATCCTGCTGATGTTCAGAAAACCTGAACAAGGGGGTCAGTCAATGCACACACACACACACACACACGCACACACACACGCACACAGCTGTAGGGCAAAAATCACACTATGCCTGTATCACAGACCACCCTGTAAAGTGTTACATAAGAACATCCAGGTAGAGAATTCCAAGAGTTTTACTCTTAAGAATGTCATGAATGAATGATAGTGTACTTTAAATATAAATGTGATACATCTCAGAGCATCAAAAAGTGCTATTTTGTAAAAAAAAAAAAGTAAGTACATAAAAAAAAAAAAAAAAAGACGGCTGGCCGCGCAAAGACATTTCATAGTGTCCTTTGGTTTGGGGCAGAAACACGCTACAAAAGTTTTCTTTGCATGTTGAAAACTAATGTCGTTGGTTTGAAATGTGATGCCAAATGGTCCTTCCATTTGTGACAAATTAGGATTGATGCCAGAGGCCTGTATGACAAAATAGGATTAGAATAGAATAGAAATTACCCCCTTTTTTTCCCTCATTAGGGAAATTCAGGTGTTCCAGCAGCAAAGTGACAGGCAGGTGAAGCATGGAGATTCAAAAAACAGTTTACAACATAATGAAAAAAAGTACAATTATTAGGTTATTAAAAATAAATATATAGATACATTTTTTTTTAAATCCAAAGAAATCCCCCACCAGCTCCTTGGCAGGGGTTTAAGAAGGTAGCTTTGTGTTTAGCCTCGGATTTTAAAGGTTACAAAGGTGTTAACTGGCATACATTGCCACAGAAATGGCAAACCACCACTTTTCCCCAATCAGTTTTCTGGAAAACATCATCACCATTCCTGGAAAATTCCAGTGGATCTCTATTTGTACATAGTAAAAGGGTGTCTAGTTTATTTGACAACCATCAACAAGAAATCCACATTCTTTTACTCCTTGACTCAATTTGATAAACATGTCTTCTGCTGCTAGTAGACTTATCCATGTTTACACTCATAGCAGGATTGGGAAACCTTGGATTGGCCAATGTTGCTTAGGGAGATTATCAATGTTGAGTTTAAGTGAAGATTTAAAAAAAATATTTGGTTGAATTTGCTTAGTAGCTCAGACCCCAGACTTCTTGTAGTATAAAACCAAACAAGGTCCAAGCCAAAACAACTGAAAATAAAGTTTGAAAAATTAAAAAAATACAAGTTTTCTGTCTCTTCACAGTCACAACACTCTTTTCTGTCTGATATTACTGGCTAAAGGTGATGCAAAGCCAAATCCTGCCGATCAAATGTAATTTAAATATATCCATGATGTGTTTGCCTTGGCATATATACCTAATCCTTTCGATCAGTAGAATCACCCAGACAAAACAGACGTTCTCTGCAATTCTGTTTATCATGCACATAGTTTCCCAAAGTAAAGTTGTTCAGTAGTCCTTCAGAACAGTTCGTTTCTCAAGAACCGACGAGGCAGACTGGGCTGAAATGTGGTGTGAATCTCAATTATTTATAAAGGAATTGTGTTTATTTCTGTGACCCTGTGTCCTTTCATTCAGAGCCAACCTTTTTATACTTATCTAGCTATTTTATCAAAGTCTAATGGATGTCAAAACCATAACAGTTTTACTTTGTGCACTAAATATTCAAATTACTTAAAGTCCAAACTGAAAACCGAAAGCATCTGACTTTTATAGGCATTTAATAAGTGTAGAATCTGAGCGATAATATGCAATTTCCATTTAGACAGAAGAAATTTAACATCAGCTCACACATTTGAAAATATCTTTTTGGGGGATATAAGACAATTTGCTAATTTGTGATGCATCATTCATTTAAAATTAGAGCTCTCTTTACTTTGATAACTTTTCTCACCAACATACATTATTTCACTCCTGCATTTGTAGTTATATTCTTTTATCTGTGGCATTAAATAAAGAATTAATACAGAAGAAATAAATTAATCCTTTGAACGACTGCAGGGAACAAATGATTGCCATTCGAATGCATTCAGACTTGATATAGACTGTAATCATTCAAGGCCAAAGCTGTTATTACCTAAAAATTTCTGTTCATACAGTTTCTTTTGGAAATAATGGTGTCTGATTATTCTGACGGTGTTTGGTTGTCATATTTAATGTCTAAGTTTTGGAATATAACAATGCTACTCAAGTCCTTTGTGCAATTGTGACAAATACGGAATGGGTAAGAGAGGTGTTAAATTCAGTAATAATTTGGCAGGGTCTTAAAAAGGCAGCTCAGTCCAGTTCGTGATCAGCAGAGGTGGAAAGTAATGAAGTACAGATACTTTGTTACAGTACTTAAGTAGAATTTTAATGTCTCTTTACTTTAGTATTTATTTTTCTGACAACTTTTTATTTTTTCTCAAACTGTTTTGAGCCTAAATGGAGGAAACAATCATAAAGATTGGTGTATCCATAACCAGTGCATTTATCAAATTATTGTGAGTTGTGATTCTTGTCCCATCACTGACCCACTACAGTCAGTCAGCCTTAGGGTTCACCCACCTGAGCTTCTTTACTTGATCAGTAACCATTGTTACTTGATATTAAAAACCAACCAAAAAAAATCTGGTTACATACAGAAATTAATTCATTTTTATTGTGTAAACATGTGGGTAAGTTTTAGATAGCTTTTGCCATCATAACTGAGATTACTGTAGCATAGTTAGCATTCAGTGGAACCATACTGCTTAAAGTGATTGTTGAATAGAGCACAATTCCTGTTTTAAAGAAGTAATCAGGTGGTTGCAGTAGGCGTGGTAATTTAATAGTTTGATGTAAATCAAACACCTGATTTTACAGTGAAGATTATAATCCATATGGCAGAGTACTACTATATGTTTTTACAAGGAATTGTTGTTGTTGATTACAGTACACTGACAGTACAGAACACTGTCATGATGGGAAATCTCATCGCAAGTACTTTAATTAAACAAGTCACTTTGTTACAGTGTAGATATTTTTTCATATTCTGTTGGCATTTAAATAAACAAAAGTAAAAATCTATAGATTTTGTGCTACCAAAGAAAGATATGGATTAGTTCAATGTATTGGGACATATTATGTCCCAAGATGAAGTTCAAAGTGGAACAGGATTTAGAATTTTATGTTGGAACATAAAACGATATTGATTTAGTTTGGAGAACTGCAAGGAACCATACTGTTTCCTGGGATATTTCACTGAAATTACAATAATCATTTATTATTCAAGAGAAGCTGGACTCCTTAAATTCAGTAATTCTAAAATGATGACTACAGCTCTGATAAAAGGAAATCTTATTTAAAAAATGTAGGTATAGTCATCTTTGTCCCATCATCAAAGTCAGAAAAGCTGCTCGGTTAATAAAGTGGCTAAAATATGGAAGATACTTGTGATGTAAAAATGTCAGCTGATCCAAGGATGTTTCCTTTCTTTTTTATTGTTATTATTATTATCTTCTTATTTTTAATCTTTGTCCTCATGTAGCTCCTAATGTGAATTATATTCAAACATAAAAGGTTCATTTATCTCCTTATTAAGGTAATGAGTTCATCCTACTACAAAAAATTGGAAAGTGCAACAATACCTGACTAATGGAGTCTAAGACAGGATTCTTTTTCTTGAATAAATCACACAACATAATAAAACAAACTACTGATATATCATTTAAGCATGAAGTCTAAAATGATCATGAATATAAAGAATCCTTTATAATAGCAGGGTCACATAAAGATCTTCAAATAACCCCACTGTCTGCCGTCCCTTTGCTGAAATCTTTGTCTCACCGTTAAACCCATCAGAATAAATCAATACATTTTTTAAACAAGATATCAAAGGGTCATCTCCCCATGCTGTGTTTTTGAAAATGAATTTAATCAACACCTTTAATTAGATTTTAGTAGCACTGCTATTTTCATAGCTTTAATCAGTTTAACTGGCAAACATTTCAAACCAGAAAAGTTAAGTTTTTTCAAATGAATCCACGAAGCTCAGAGATTTAGGAGATGTGAAAAACTGGGACGGCTTTGTGTAAATGTACGAGGAGGCAGGTTGTTCCTGGAAGGTCACCTGTTTGAATTCACAGACCTGCCAGGGTACTTGTGGGTAAGGAAACTGAATGAGAAACATCCTCCAGAGAGACAAAGAGGAAGACAGGAGACAGAAAGGGAAATAGATAGATATAAATGACCTCAGCCTCTGGAACTGAATGTCCCTGAACATCTAAGAGTCTGTTAGAAGTTTCTTGCTCTTTCTTTCTCAGCTGCATATTCACCTCATCCTCCCAGCTGTACCTTTCAAGAAAAGAATCCAGGGAGGAATGGCCAGCCCTGTTCGTCTCCTTGGGGAAATAAACTGAACTGTATCCAGATGTCCTAAATGCTTGGTGACAGCATTTAGTGACATTTGTCACCTAGCATTTACATTTGAATTCTGCCTATAATTACAGACAATATATACATCAATGACTCCATTTCACTGGTTGAAATAAAATTCTGGGAAACTGGCAAGGTCACAATAAGTGATGTTTATCTTTATGTATAATCTGGTGCTTTACTAATAGTGGTAGGTGTAATTACGAGCATAATTTTTTACAGTTTTCAAAGGCCTGTTCAGATTATCATTATTATTACTCTTATATTTATGATACAGTTGGTGTTTAATCAGCACAGTGGTGCAGTTGTAAGCACTGTTGCCTCACAGCAAGACGGTGTTGGTGTGATCTTGATCTTGATGTAAGTGTGAATAGTTGTCTGTCTCTCTGTATTACCCTCTGTGACACACTGGCGACCTATCCCAGGGCTGCTTCTTCCTCTTGCACTATGGCAGCTGGGATAACTTGCAGCCCCCTGAGAATTGGATATGTGAAAGAAGATGGATGGATGGATGCTATATAATCTGAAACTAGGGTTGATAAAAAAGTTGATTTGGGGTGAGCGAATAATTACCACTATGTTCAAGTGAAGAAATCAGTGTGTTTATGGTTAAAACACTGATTGTCAAAGCTACATTTTCTGGTAATCCATCCATCCATTCATCCATCCATCCATTCATCCATTCATCCATTCATCCATCATTCATCCATCCATCATTCATCCATCCATGTCTTTTATGATTTCAGCTTTTGACCTTCATGAATATGTCAGAATTTG
This sequence comes from Oreochromis aureus, assembly GCF_013358895.1. Taxonomy (NCBI): domain Eukaryota; kingdom Metazoa; phylum Chordata; class Actinopteri; order Cichliformes; family Cichlidae; genus Oreochromis; species Oreochromis aureus. Next base: position 9,385,027 of record NC_052963.1, on the reverse strand, counting down.
ACTATAACTAAATATTCTTTTGCCATGATAGCTTTTTATTTGTATGTTGTTAGCAAAAAGAATTAGTTTAAATTAATACATAAAATTTGGACATAGTCTGACTTTGGCTGGATCCCATATACTTGCAGCAGCGTAGAATTTTACTTAAAAAATTTAGCTAAAATACTCAACTCCACAAAGAAGTGTGACCTTATTAACTTCAAGTCTTTGTGCTCAGGATTTCGCCAGTGTTTTCTTTGAGACTTCATGAAACAGGACAGAATTGCTCAGCATCATAGATCCACAAATTCATGACTGTTTGCATTTCAGAAATTCCCTCGAGCCATGTTCTTAAGTGCACTTGTGACATTGTGCAGTTGCTACACCTCGGTGCTGTCAGAGCAGGATGCACATGTTCATCAAAAATGCAGACAAGGCACTTTGATCACTAACTATGGGGCTCAGAGAGCCAGCGGACAGGTGTTTGCTACACTGACAATGTCACTGCCTCTGTTCCATCTGGTCCTACTGTAACATCCATATGCATGGTGTTTTCAAGCTTGCCTGACATCTCACTACCCCACCCCTCCCGTTTTTGGAACAGGGATAAGGACCGCTGAGGCTTGCTTCAATCTCAAGAGCACCTTCATATACAGTTGAAGCATCTCCAACAGCCCTGAAAAGCTCTTGCTTTTCATTCTTTCATTCAATAGCTGTGTATATAATAGCTTGTGTTTTTACTGCAGAATCGTTCAACAACAGTTGTAATTTGTACTTCTGAACGAGCACCTCTGTAAGCTGAATAGCTGATTGTAGTGATGATGTCATTCTGAGACAAAACCCAAGAGCTTTTCAGCAGAAGGTGAATAATAGAACAACTGCTGCAACTCTGACGGCAGACATGTTGATTTTAGTGGTGCACAGGAACATATTCTGACACACAGCTGGAAGCCCTACATTCACATAAAAACCCCGTTCTATGAGCAGCCAGAGTGGGTCAATAATTCACTCTCAATGGGCTATCACCAGGAAAGAGTCCCCTGATGACATCATCAGGTTGAGGTTTTAATGCTTTGACTTCCAGCACAGGGGGACATCTGCTGGTTTGCAGACATTAACTTTATTGCACGAGAGTCCTCACAATAGCGCTGTAAATTTCACTTTTAGAGTGGATATTCCCTTTTAGTTTAAAGATATTGTGGAGAATTACTCTAACCTTAATCAAAATAACAACAAAATGTGCTTAACTGCCAATAAATTAAACACAAGAAGTGATTTTAAGTACTTTTAGCATAGCTCAGCACAACAAAATAGTCATGAATGTAAAATGAATAAGAAATGCTTTATTTATTTAAGAATTTATTATACATTAAAAAACAGATTGTCTGGAAAAAAGAACAGGTCCCTGAAAAACATGGGTTACCTGGGTCATTGGAGCTAGTGTAGGCCTTGTTGAGTTGTATTTGTACGGCCAATGAAAAGAGTTATAGTTGGATAAAATAATCGGTCTGATACATGCTGCATCATCAGACACCCAGAAATGCTGGGCTTTGTTGGTAGGAGTTTGAGCAATAAGCAAGGATCTAGTTTGTTTTGTGCAGAGCAAGGCTACAGTACGGCACATGTGAAAGAAAGCAATATAACTTTCCAGAGACAGAATAGATCAAGGTTGTTTTTGAAAATTGCAGTTTTGTGTTGTGGCCAGGATGCCGAGTGGGATCAACAGTGATAAGCTGTAGCAATGAAAGCTCAGCTGTGACACTCGTATTGGACCAAACTGGATATTAGCTGAAGTGATTGATTTATTTTGTAGAAGTATACTAAAATGTTGTTAATGTTGGCTGATTTTTTTTCTTTATTTAATAATTTTGATGACAAATACTCGAGTCAAATTGAGAATGTAAAGCTGTTTTTGTATGTATAAGAACAAAAGTAACAGCGATTTTCCATCATCCCTCAGCCTCACATTTCGTTATATAGACCCAACAAGTTGTGAAAATGTAATTAGAACACCTAGCTATTAATATGAAGCAGTTGGAGGCTGGTGGCTGATTATTCATTACCTCTTGTCTACACACTTGCACAGCTGCCTGAGCAGTGTGTCGCTGTCACAGTTGCCCCATCTGTTTGGTGCTCATGGTTAAAATAAGCCAATAAATGGATGAGAGTGAAGAAATAAGGAAGGGGAATGCAGGGAGTTTCTTGGGGAAGCTATGCAACACACATAGAAACAGAAGAAAAATAGAAACCAATGAAATTTAGAAATATGCAGTGGGGCAAATGATCATTTTATCTCCTGCTGAATTTCAAAATTTGCTCAGTTACACTGAAATGAACATTCTCCAACTTTTATGGTAGTTTCATTTTAACAGAGAGAGAGAAGGAATACCAACCAGAAAGAAAATATACAAAAAAACGACACACTACATAAAATGTATAGATTGATTTTCATGTTATTGAGTGAAATAAGTATTTGATCCCCTACAACCCGGCCAGAATTCTGGTTCCAATAGATTGATTGGCTGAAATTGCCAATCAATCGATTAAATCAATCAACTATAAATACTCCTGATTTAAACTCATTATCTTGATAGAGCACACCTATGCACGGAATCACTTTTTTTCCATTCTAACTTCTCCATCACCACTAGGAAGACCAAATAGCTGTAAAATGGCCATCGGGAACTTGCAGTGCCCACAAAGTCCTCCTGTTGAAGAAGAAACAGGGAGCGACCCATCTAAATGACTCAGAGAAGGCTTAGGAGAAAGTGCTGTGGTCACATGAAACCAAAATCGAGGTCTTTGGCATCAACTCAACCTGCCGTGTTCAAAGTAACTTTCCAGTAATCACAGAAACTGATACATCACTGTACAAAATCCCATATTTATTCAGCAGTGTTTTAGTTCAATATACAAGGCAGGAAAAAAGAGGTCTAATTGTTGAATGTTATTATTAACAGCACCAATAATTTTATTTGAATTATGAATTATGACTACGGTTTACTTTTTGGGGGGGAGATCACCGATGACACGGTTTTGTAAACGGACTCAGACCAGGAGACCTTTGCAGAAACTGTTTATTTACAGTGGTGTCACCGGGTGAATATATATACAAGGTGCTCGGGGAAGGGGTCCGGGGCTCCAGGGTGCGAGGGGAAGGGAAAGGGTCCAAAACCACACCCCGCTCTCTCAGCCAACAATCCCACTCCTTTTCCTCCAGTCGCTCCTCTCGCTCACTCGGGGGTACAGGGACGGGTCCGGGGGGAATCTACGCACACACACACAGAAAAATCCAATTAGCTCTAGATTGCAGGGAAACTCACAGACTTAGGCGGATTGCTGAAGCACTAACACGGGTGACTCAACGTTCCAGCGACGAGTAGTGTAGGTCTGCCATCTTAAAAGGTCCTTCTGATTGCAGTAAACAGCGACAGGTGTGATGAAGAGCACAGGTGCGTGGGCCAGGGGCGGAGCCCGCAGTGAGCACCGCCGCGGCAGGGGAAAGAGGGAGAGAGAGAGAGAACAAAAACAAGACATGTTGCCTAACGCGGAATCAGCCGGTGAGGCACGGGGACCGTGACAACTGAATGATCTTAATAGTACAAAGAAAACTTATTTAAGAGTTAGCTTTAAAACAAAAGGAAAACACTGTATGTTATTTTCTCGTTTTACTACTAGAATGTGTGAGGAAAATTGAAGAAATAAAAAGTTAATCTACATTGTCGTTTTTTTAATGGTATTTTGAGTTCTCTAACAGTCATTTAATCAGTCTGAATTTCCCTTTTGAGAAATTAATGAGCTTTGATCATTAGGTTTTCATTGAGTAATTAATTTTATAGTGTACAACTGACAGCTTTATGTCATGCACAGTAAAACCTGAAATTACATGCTAATGCCTATGGCCTAATGAATAGAAAATATTGGTTACATCTGTTGCTTTTTGGTAATGACTGTATTACATATGCAGTGTTTGCCCAGAGGATGGAAGCAATAGATTTCTGTCTTTGCATTTAAATTGATTTGGATGGTAGATAGAAAAAAAAGATTCAAAAACCCTAATTTATTTCTTCTGAAAATGTAAATACATTATATAAAACTGATTTTAAAAAAATATGTGAGGTAAATCTAGATCAAATGTAAAAAAAAAAAAAGTAGTTCAATTAAAAACTTAACACTTTTGTTCACTCAAAAAGATGTAAATGGTACATCTGTTGGAAAACATTGGGATGATCAGTTCACATTGTTTACAGTAGTAAACTTTCAATATATAACTTTGTGATTTGAAAATTCATTACATATCAATGTCTCAGTAATATGAAAAACAGTATAAACAAGATGGTTAGAGTGATCCTCTAACTTCCAAAGGACTACTGTCACCAGCTACAGCCCAAAATGATGGCCCTGGGGAATGAAAGTCTCTGGGGACTGTCTCAGTATGCAACCTGATCAGCCTATTGTTAGGGGAGCAGAAGTCGGGAAAGGTTAGTGTTAGATACGAAACAGTGTCTGAAGGTTCAGAAAAACACACACACACACACACACACACACACAAAATTTGGTGATGTTGGTGATTCAGGTCTGACCCCGAATCCTCCTCCTGCAGTGCTAAAATAGCCACTGCACTGAGTGTTTATAGAATAGCTTTTTTTTATTGTCACTGTTACAAGAACAGTGAAAGGCACTTTGGCATCTCTCCATGTGTGTGGAGTACACAATAGCGTAAGTATTTACACAATAACAGACAAATTTACATTTACGCAAGAAAGATATGTACAAGTTATACATACACCTGCAAACATACACGCACGTACATACATATATGTATATATACATATATGCATCCGTACATGCGTACACACACATATTTCCACATACACGCTTACATCTATATACATACACATACATGCCATCTAACTAGCAGGTGCATTGAGAGGTGCAGTGTGATCAGTGATATTGCACATTGAGTGGGGGTGGGGGGGGGCTGTTGGAACTATACTAAATAACGTTATAATAAATACAGTTTAAAGAGGTAAGGGTGTTGGTTGCATTGAAGTATAAACAGAAATACGATTTATAAATAAGGTGTAATGTCCATGAGTGTTGGCAGTGCAGTTATCCTCCAATCAGGGTGGAGGTAGGGCATGTTTGACAGCCTGTGGGTAAAAACTTCTGTTGAGTCTGTTTGTCTTCGACCTGATGGACCTGCAGCGTTTACCAGAGGGAAGGGGGAAAAAAGTGAGTGTCCAGGGTGCGAGGGGTCTTTGATGATGATGCTGGCTTTCTGCTGAAGTCTGCCAGTATAGATGTCTCTGAGGGGGGTTAGTGAAGTGCCGATTGCCCGCTCTGCTGCCCTCACCACCCGCTGCAGTTTCCTCTTGTCTTCCGCAGTGCAGCAGTTGAACCAGAGTGTGCAGCAGTAAGTCAGAAGGCTCTCAATGGTGGAGCGGTAGAAGTTTACTAGCAGTCTTTGGGGTAATTGGGCCTGACGTAGTTTCCTGAGGAAGTACAGCCTTTGTTGTGCTTTCCCTACCTGGTGGGAGATGTTTGTGGACCAGGTAAGGTCGGCCGAGATGTGGACTCCGAGGAACTTAAAGCTTTCTACCCGTTCTACCTCCTCCCCATCAATGTAGAGGGTAGAGTGCTCAGATCGCTTTGTTTATATGCCACTCTGCATTTAATCATTAGTTATTATTAATCTCTGGCTCTCTTCCCCAGTGTGTTTTCTGTTTTCCTCCCCTCACTACAAGCAGGTCACTGCAGATGAGCCTGAGCCTGGTTCTGCTGGATGTTCCTTCCTGTTAAAAGGGAGTTTTTCCTTCCCACTGTCACCAAGCACTTGCTTAAAGGGGATCGTTTGATTGTTGGATTTTCTCTGTATTATTGTAGGGTGTTTACCTTACATTATAAAGCTCATTGAGGCAACTGCAAATGTTGCATTGAATTGGTGCTATAAAATAAAATGTAATTTAATTAAATTACATTAATAAGATAACAGTTTGATTTAGCTGCAAATAGTGTGAAAATAGTCTCATGGCATCTAACAGAAAATGAATGTGTCTTTTATCTGAGAATTACTATTTCTTTACTCACTGATGCAGGCATGTTTTTGATATATAAATAAATGTATTTTTAACTAAACTATGTTAAAGTTTGACACTATCTTAATAGAGAAAGGTTTTTCTAACAAAAAGTTTTATTTTCTGAACAAGGACTCAGGCGTAGCAGTCTGTCATTGTTACCAAACTTCATACATTTTTTATTGTTTTCAGTATATTTTTTTCTTCTTTTATTTCAGTTCAGTTTTGTTGTGTCTGTTTCAGTGTTAAATAAAATTCCACCCACCTCTGCTCTTTATGTTTTTTGTATATTGTGCTAATGTACTTTTCTTTTAATGATCTTTTTTGGGTTGTTAATATGGCGTGTGGTAGTGATAAAGGTATAATAATTTAAAAAATCAATGAAAATTACACACTGTTATGAAGAACACACATTTGGAAGTTGTACTTCTAACTGTGATACTGAGGTGTGAACTAAACTTAAGCTGAAGACTAGAAACAGTATACAGAAGCACGCCTGGCTCATTGCTCCTGGGTCAGCCTGGGTTACACATTCTGCTTCATTACTTTACTTACTTTTTCAGATGTAATGAATTTATTAGCATAATTTGTAGCAGGTATTGTATGAATACAAAGCAATGTACAACTGAGATATACACTAACGAGCAAGATAAATATTGCATATGCATCTACCACCTTCCATAGAACCTTTAACGACGTTCTATGGAAAAATGAGTTGAAGAGGTAGAAGATGATAAGAATACGGCATGCTTTGACGCTGCAGTGTCACAGTGGCTGCAGAAGAAAATAAAAAGGTTCACATCTTGGGTGTGTGGATGCTAATAGTTAGAGAAACTTTATTTCTGGCTCTTCACATCCTTTCATTTTTAATTAATCTCCAGGTCTAAGCTTGGGAAGTCTTGCAAACCAATTAAATATAGTCAGTCCTCTGCCCTGAGTTGTTCATCAGCTCAAATACCCTGCTTGTAAAAAACAATATGTACATGTACGTGTGTGTGACTGAGTGTATGCATGTACAGTTCTGCTTCACCCTGCTGGAACCTTCAAAGGAATAAAATCCATGAAAATCCATCTTGCTTTAAAATCTTCAAGCACTGTGGAAGGACGATATTGGCAGTGTTCCATAAGAGGCAAGGCCAGACATGATCATCTTAAGTAGGGGATTGTAATTTCTAATGCTGTTGACAAGAGACCTGTTGTCTACGTCTTAAGATGATGAACTTTACAGAATATTAGTGTTTAATTACCTAATGGCTTCTGGAAAGGATCGAAATCTTGACCTTTTCAGTTTTCAGAAGAAAATTACTTTTTTTTTTTTTTTTTTATTGATGACAAGGAGGTTTTTAAAAATGTTGACTTAATTAGTATAATTTCTTACTTAAATTTTTTTTTTAATTAAACAAAAATCGTACTATCCATTACTCCGGAGATGGCAGTTCTGCCCTGTGTTCTCTTTCACCACTTTGGTCCACTATGTAAGATCTCATCAACTGTAATATAGCTTTTTTTTTCTTTTAAAGCCATTTATGTTAAAAAAAAAAATATCTCAACAAACATACTAACAAACTAAGATAAACGAGTAAACATGGTTGTCAATATAACATTTCATTATCTTAGCCCCAGTCACAGGCTAAAGACTACCTTGTGTTGCTTGGAAAAAGAGTGTAAGTGGTCAAGCTGCTAGTGGCTGATGCTAGGTGAAGTCGGTTAAAAACGTGCTAGGCCAAAAACCTCCTTATTATTGTTTTGGTTGCAAGCAGATTGCTGTGGTTACCTGCCATGTCTTGTCTGCAGACACTCACTACCAAACTATTGAGCAGCAGTGAAATGTAAACAGGAAATGGCGAACATTTGCCTCCAAAGTAAAAGTTGTGCCCCACCGCTGTTTACAGACAGATGAGTTTATTCTACGCCCGCTATAGGTGAATCCAGCTAATGACCAAAGCAATCGAAAATAGGTCTTCAGGACAGAGGCATTTATCTCTTTGAAACTGGTTTTACCTGGAGTAACCTCCTGCAGAAAAAACTGCCAACTGGTTGTGCAGTGCACATTTTTCCCTATCAACAGATCATCGCCAACTACTAAATCCTTAGCAATGATAACATTTAGCTCAAAATTCCACTGTGCCTAATTAACAGCATAACTGTAGAGTCTTTTTAAGCACCTACTGAAGTGTTGTCCTTGTTTAAACATACTGCACATAGAGAAACACACGTAAGTAAAAGTAACCCAAGTAAAATGCATGAATTATTAACAACAACATGTTGCACCTTATTAAAATGCAACTTGTGTTTCATCTTTATACCCCGGTACACCAGCTTTTGCTGACCCATTTTTATGCTTCTGTGCTCCCGATATGGTTCATAAGTTAGCAAAATTGCTCTGAAAATTAATAACACATCATTATGCATTTAAGGTAACACAATTAAACATCTTGTTATTATTATCACTGCAACCCAAATATAGTGTGCTCTTCCCCCATTCCTTGTGCTCTATGAAAACATCCAGGGATGCTTCAATTGAGGAGACTTTCAGCAGGGTCAGTGACATTTGATGGGTCAGCATAGACTGCAAGTGAACCAATAAAGACACGAGATCTGTCAAACGAACAGGACAAATAACACAAACAAAAAAGGAAATTATTTTGTCATTATGTTAAAGCTGTAACTGGAGATACTGTACCATGGATCTGCTTAAATCATGGACACACTCTTGATGTGAACTGCATTTGACGGCTAGCTGACAGCTTTCAACTTGCACCCGGCCTCCCCCTCCTTTTCTCTCATTGTCAGAAAGAATTTTGTCTCCTCTTGACTCAGTGTTGGGAGCTGGCGGGTTCTGGTTGAAGGCTGTGATGGGATTTGAGGAATAACTGCTACTCTAGATTAAGGATGGAGATGAGGATGACGAGTGACTGACAAAACAGACTTCTGGGAGGGCTTAGTTACTATACAGTATCAAGGTCAAGCAGCGGTGAGGGAAAAACTTGATGTAATGATTGTTAGCCATATAGACATCTTGAATGTGCAGCGACCTGCGTGCTATGGTTTTGAAAATTGGTTGCAAGAGGTTTTAAAGCCAGCGAAAGGACATCACCTGAGAATCACAGTGGTTGACAAAAAAAAGAGTTTAAAGAAAACAACCACAGATAAGCCTTCAATAGTTCTATTGTTTCATTAGATATTTCTTGAAAATCTTAAATGTTATTCCTCTGGAAGAGGGAAATTAATTATGGAGTTTACTAAAGCAAAGAAACTGCTTTAATGTACTACACCTGCTCTGAGCTAATGCACTCACAGACACACACACATACACACACACACTGTGTAGGAGAATGCCCACTGTATCCCTCCAATGGTTTACATAACTGAAATGATGTGCTTCAGCTCTTCCCTGCTTATCACCATGAGCCACACTTTATTGCCAGGGCCACCTCAAAGAAAATTAAATGCAGCCTCATCCGTTTGATACCACCCCACCCCCAACCCCCCAAGCACATTTTGTGAGCTTCTATTGCTGCTGAGATATTGTTGAGCTGTTGTATTTTTTCAAACACTCCTTCCAAAGATCCAGCTAAATGCCTCATATTTTTTTTTGTCTGTTTTCTTTCTCACCACAATCACAATGGCTTACATTAGCTTTTGACTCCTTTCTGCACTCCAGTGTGTCTGACACTGTCCTCCTGGCTGGTAAAAACAAGGAGAAATAATGCTGACGGAATACTCTTCCATTGAAAAAATGTTTTCTATTCTGAAATTTTGAGTAGAGAGATGCTGGATGAGTGCAGAGTCTCACGAAAAAGCCTAGCAAGTCATTAAATTCTAATATCTGAATGGCGACAAAATTAGTCCCTGTAAGCTTTTTGCTGCAAACGATTAATCTATCGTCCTTGGTGCTCACAAAATATAAACCCAATTAATAAACTATTGGAAGCCAAATTGCTTTTTCTATTCAAATAAGTATTCTTTAATGTCTTTCTGGCCTTTCCACTAATGATTACCACCCCCACCCCCCCCCCAAAAAAAAAAAAGAGAAAAAAGAGATGACATGCTAGTTGTATAAATGGGAATACTTTATATGAGCTACACAATCAATGTACTGCAGGAACAACAAACAACATATCCTCAAACTCTTGAATTCCTGCCATGTGCACACTGACCCTATTATGACTGACCACCTCATGCACAACTTATGTAATGCTTGAATATAAATAGAGAGACTGTCGTGGGAGTACAGCTTGGACACATTGTGACTTGCCATTTCTCATTACAGAGATTAAATAGTACTGAAAACAGTGGTGGCTTTTGTAAAAATGTGCAGCAGGAGGGCATCAAAAGGGACACCAGAAACCAGGTAAAAATGTTTTAATACTAGGTACTGGGTGAGGCATGAAGAGACTGAAGAGAGTCAGCAATGCAAACAAAACCTTCATAAAATAAGCATGATAAGCAAAAACCGTAGAAGCTGGTACATCAACAGGTTACAAACAAGGAAGTATCCTGACATCAAAGGGAGACGAATGAGAAAATGTTGGACAGCTTAATAATTTAAATCTCACAAGAATTTGTATTCACAACATACAGACATGAAAAAGAGACTAAAATCCATTGTTAATTTTTTTGCAAAAGAAACATTCTTTCATTCTTTCATTCCTAGAAGTCGCAGTTCATGTAGATCCAATACTCTTTCATGTTTCGGCACAATTTTGTGAGCCAATTATCAAATGTTCATATAGGTACGGAACTCAAAGCTTCCAAACTGCAATTACCTGTAAGTGCTGTGGCCTTGTAATTATCGCTCTGTGATTATTTTCATATTACATATCACATAAAGGACTGTGATTACAAACCCTTTATACTCTCTGCCCAGCACATCTACCTCTTTTCACTCGTCTTACACAAATGTCACCGAACGATTTAACACAACCAGTTCTACTTTAAATATACCTGGTTTTCAAGAGTGTACCCTGAAGTAACTTGTTCATTTTTTTTCCTGCATTTTTTTTTGACAGAATAATGATGCAACTGCCTTGGAAATGAATGCAACTTCACACATTTCATTTCAAAGCATAAGCACAACGAACAAAGACTGTCAAGACCTGCCAGGACGCAGAGATGAAAATTCATGTTGGATATCTCGCTCTCTTATTTTGTTCTTCTATTATTTTTTTATACAGATTTATAATTTGCACCAAACCTTGGCTTCTGCTAAATAGCTTAGGGTATTGCCAGTGACGGTGATCAGGATTGCACACATTCACTGACAGATGTTCTCAGCACACTTTATCAGTGCTTACTTTGAACTTTAGCAAAGAATATGCAAACTTTTGAAAGTCAATTTCACACTGGAAACAACAATAAAATGGTGGGGAAAATTTCTGTAAATGAAAAGGAGAGGCTAGCTAAAGGTTATATGTATTTATATTAAAGAAAAAATTCTGTAAACTTTTTTGTATCCTACTCACCAATCACCAACCCATTTGCTGGTTTGCTGATTCAGCTTTTGGGATTTTCCGGCACTTCCAGCATAACTATATGGATGGCAGATAATGGAAAGCCATTAGAGTCTCCCAGGGCTTATGAGGTAGAGCAGGTCATCTACTAATCGAAAGGTTGGTGGTTCGATCCCAGGCTGCTCGAGTCTGCATGCTAAATATTCTTGGGCTTACCCCAAGCTGGTCTTTGGTGCATCTATCCATCGGGGTGTAAATGTTAGATAAAAAGCACTTATGTAGAAAAAGCATATGGGTGAATGAAGCGCTCTCAGTGCTCAGGTAGAGTAGAAAAGCACTATATGTGAATCAGTATGTTTACCAGTTCCATCTGATGGCTACTAATTCAAATGCAGATGTAGTTAAAAAAAAAAAAAAAAAAGCTAAAAAGATTGTCTTTTGACAAATGCTGTTTTTCACTCCATAAGATCAGTGTGTCACACAAAAGTCATCTTACCTTATACTACTCTGACACTATTCCTGAAAACACACAATAACAATTTAAGTGAGAAGAGGTAGAGAAGCAACTTTTAACAAGCTAAGGAGGGGGAGAGAATGCATTTTAAGAGCCATTAGTAAGTGGAGAGGAGAGGGGAAGTGATTTGGGTGAGGAGCAGTTGATGGAAAGACCTTCTTGAAAAATGTGACTCTGCTGACTGAAGTCTTGAGGGCCATTTCAGTTCTAGAAAGCCTGAAGAGGCACCACATCAAGACAGATTGACTCAATGAACAGGTCAGCACAGGAAAAGGAAGTACGAAATGTCCAGGAGTGACAGAAGAATCACTGGTGGGCAAGTCAGGACTGTGACAGATTGGACCCCTTGGAAGTGCGGTATGCTGTACATAAGAGTTCTGAATCTGATATTATCAGACTTGGGCTGCCAGAGGGGATATAAAGGGCAATTTGAGATTTTGAAGGTGAGACCACCTCATTTTCTTGAATGGCTGGAGGGGCAAGGAGGAAAAATGGATGATAAAGACAGAAGTCGGAAGTTACTCACATTTGGACATTCCTAAAAATCTAGTTTTTCTCTGTTGAGCTGAGATTGTCAATTAGAAAGTTGTTTGCAAAATTTTGGTTGTATAAACATTTTAATAGTATCCTCCAAACAAATATATACTGAATGTTGTGTGGATGTGGAAATGAAAATGGAAATGAAAACCTTTATTAAAACTAGAGATGGCACGATACCACTTTTTTACGTCCGATACCGATACCGATATCATAAATTTGGATATCTGCCGATACCGATATGAATCCGATATAGTGTGTTTTTTAATCAATAAAACTGTTTTTTTAATATCTTGCTGCATTTTGTATAAGTTCATACTCAAGTTTAAAAAAAAAACACTAAAGCTATTCTGTCATACCTGTATGTAAAAAATACACTGCGCCCAAAATATTTCATAGTTCAGCAACACTGACCAATCTAATAAACTTAAACCTACTCCATCCTCTCTGTTCTGGTATTTTAAAGAGTACTTAGCAGAAATATTAAGCAACCTAACTAATAGGGTTGCAAACTCCCAGCAAAAAAAAATAGGGAACCACCCCCCACCCTCCGCCTCGTGATGCTTAATTGATGTAATCAAGTTTAATTTAACGCACGTGTAAAAAAAAAAAAATGCAGAGAAATCAATTATTTTTCCACAATAATTAAATAGATTCAACATCTTTCTTCAACAGAATTGCAGACTGCACAGATGGTACCTTCCCAAAGGAAAAAGTACTATAGCTTACTAGGGTACATTAGACTTAATAGTTACTATATACAGTAATGGACATCTATACATTTTACATCAGATTAAAACTTTGGTTGTAAGATTCAGATAATTATTTATTAAAAGCTAGGCATTTTAAATGAGAATAAGAAAGAAAAGTATTTCTTTGTGCCCCCCTTTCCCTGTTAATGCCCTATCGGCCCCCCTGGCAAAACTTTGCTAGATCCGCCCCTGCACAGTTACCAGCCGTCAGCTACGTAGAAAAGGATCCTGGTGTAGAAAGTAAGATTAAATAAATTCTAACAACAGCTTATCAAGGTTAAACGTGCTGCTGTTGTTTAGCCGCTGGTTTCCTCTTTCTGGTGCAAAGTGGAACAAAAACAAACAAGAGAGACGGGAGAAAAGCCGATCAGCTGATCATTAATCAGTTTCATGATTGAAGTAGCAACAGGAGAGGGAGGGGGAGAGAAGAGGCAGTCGCTCCATATATCGATTGTTAAGCCTAACATGGGAATGCTTTACAAACATTCAGAGATGAACTTGCACACTTGCTTTACTTCTCTCTGGGATAACTTCCTCGGAGATGAAATGCCGGTTTGGTAGCGAGGCTCCAAATGCTCAACCAGACCACTGAGAGGTCTCACACGCCACAGCCACTCTATCACGTGAGCACACTGCTCCGACGTGCTAAGGTTATGAGCTGAGTTACGCCATGTCGCATGTTTTGTGAGGTGCTTTCGTGATATTTAATGGATCGGATTACATTTTTTATTTCTCTCCGATATCCGATCCAGTAATTTAGGTCAGTATTGGACTGATACCGATACGTAATATCGGATCGGTCCATCTCTAATTAAAACTACTGCTCAGTTCATATAAAAATAAAACAAGTAACAGAGGTAGGCTGAAGTTCAAATAGTGTACCAAGTAATGGTGGCTTTTTAAGAATTTCAGGCAAAGATGTTTAATGACAAATTAACTGATTCCAACCCTCTTCTAAAATATAACTATGATCAGTCTGCTGAACCAAAGCCACAAAAACACAAGTCTAACACAATCTATTGCATCACAGTTACTGGTATAAACTAGTAGTACAGTGTAGCACAGAAGACCTGTCGAAGTCTAGAACCCCTTCAAAAAGGAGCAGCTTAGTGTTGTTGAGGTAGAGTACGAAATGTACTCATCCAAACATCCATCTGTCTGCAAGGCATACATCGGCATGCGCCTCAACCTGAGTGTTACAAGGTGAATGAGAAAATAGACCTGAGCGTTGCTGGCATAGAAATGGTACATGGGAAAAGCCAAGAAACAAGATCTCGGGCCAAGGACTGAACCCCGAAGGATCCCAAAGGAGCAGGTAAAAGCTGACAACAGTTTCTCACAAAAATCTTTTTTGCAATAATTATGAATCCAGCCTTAAGGCTACATCACAAAATTTAAAAAGGCAATGGGTTTCTAAAACAGAACACACACACACACACACACACACAACAGTGTATTAGGACCTCATAAGAACATTAGCACATATACTGTTCAGTGTTAAAGACATTCTTATCTTTGTTTATTAGTCTTGCCTTTGAGTATATCCAATTTGCTTTGGTATATGCTAGTGTAATGTACCTCGCTTGTATTCTAGTAAAAATTTCCTCACCTATACAAGGAGGTCTCCAATTATCCCATGCTAATTTTATACTTAAGCACATACATACATTCCCATTGGCTTTGCCTCAAGTTAAACTTTCATGCGTTTCTATTTGAGTGATAAAAAGTTGCTAAAACAGGATACCTGCAGCAGAGATGATGGCGTTCCCATCATCAAAGAATTCCCATTTTCAAAGAAGCAAAACAAGATGGCCTCTCACAGGGAATGTGAGGCAACTTTACCTTTCACACAGTATTGCACAGCTTGAGGTTGGAGTAATTATATACTGTTAAGCAAGTCCCCAATGGCTCCTGAGAACATGGGAATGAGAAGATTGTGTGCACTTGGAAGTATTATATTCCTCCGAGAAGTAGTCCATTAAAAAAAGGAGAGAGAGAGAATAACAGTCCCCCCCCCTCATCCCAGTGGTTTTTCTTCAAAGAACTGAAACATTCCTCGAGTATCCAGGTTTCCATGTCTAATTAAGGATTCAGACCTTGCTGCTTCTTGCAACTGGGTTGTGTTTTGGTAAACAATCAATATTCTCCTTCTAGAAATAGATACTTCAAAGCCAGAACTGGTGGGACTCAAAATCAAAACAGTAATTAACAAAGTCCTATATCATGGTCAGCAAATAACTGATTTACTGTATGTTCCATACATTATCATATGTTAGATATCACCAATCACTGTCTTTATGCATGCATCTGTCTATAGTGTCCTATTGAGTGATAATTACCCTTAATAATTTAATAAAGCAGTTTTGCTTTTTCATAAATGTTTTAATTTGACTGATACCAACCAAAATGTATTCATTAGCAAAAATGGCATTATTATGTAAATTGAGATAGGTGAAAGTTAGATCGAGGCTAAACTTGGTAGATGCCAGTGGAAGCAAAATCATTAATATGGCAGACTGGGACTTAGTCCAGCTATTAGATTTACATAATCTTCTGGTGAAAATGTGGCTATTACTGTAATCATAGAACATCAGAGAGATTTTTTTCTTAGGAAAATGGAAATGAAGATCTGGCCAGCTGGTATATGAATCTCCATTCTGTGTTTTAATATGTCTTAGACGGCAACAAAGGCATTGATTCTTGATTAAAGCAGAGTATACTGAGCACCATTAATGTAATGCATGGTAACTCTTGTTCTATAATTAAACAGAGACCCATTCAACAAGGCTGCACAGGTCTCTGTGATAGTAGCAACACATCAGTAGTGCACTGACACTTGAAAGCATGAATAAATCCAAAGCGCATACTGACCACTGTCCTAAAAAAATACCTTTCATTTTAGCAGCACAAATCTTTTTTCACCATGCTGACTAATATCAGATATAACATCAAAACTATTAACCTATTCAGTTGGAAAACATTCAGAGGATTCTGCACTTAATGGTTCATTTCTCTGATGTGGTTCTTGTGCATACAGATATGCTTACATTATCTCCAGAGATGGCATGTTTCATGTAGACATAATTGGTTTCTTTACACTGACGTATGTCTGTGAAAGTTCTCAGTCATCCAGGTCATCGTAGTCTAAGGAGCTTGGAAAGAAAAGCGTCTGGACTTCTTTAAGTTGCTTGAAGATGTTTCAACTCTCATCCGAGAAGCAAGAAGCTTCTCGGACCTGTAACCAGGTCTCTGTAGGCACAATAAATAAATATGTTGATCAATTATTAAATCATTTACTAACAGTGACTTGGAAAAGAGAGACCTAATGTTTAATAGTCCACATTAAACAGTATTACTATTTGGTGAAGCTGAGGATATCATATTGTTTTTTCTTTGTGAAATTCTGTGCTGTGATTTTTGCTTTGTGTTTTGATGGCTGGGGAGCAGGCCCAGTCTCTGTGGGGAAGAGGTTCTGAGGGAATGACAGGAAGCGAGAAGCTGCAGAGAGACGTTGAAGACTGCAACTCTGCTCTGTCCCCATGATAAGCAGAAGACAACAGATGGATGGAATTATACTGACCACCTGTCTTTTCAACATCTGTTACATGTTAAGAAAAACACCATTTCAGTAAACCATCCCTGTCAGCCTACATACACAATAACATTGCAAAAATAAAAAGCATAAAAATGAACCTCAGCCATCATTCATGTCATTAAGCCAACTTGTGTTTACCAAAGTGATCACTTTAAAATGCTTTCCATTAAAAAATGTCAAATGTAGTAGGCTGTTGTAATGGCTACCAAATGGGATCAAACCTACTAAATAGGGAAGGACTAGGTAAGCTACACATAACCAGTTAACTCCTGAAATGCTGCATCTCACATCAAGTGCTCTCCACACAGACAGTGTTTCTGCTGCAATAATTTTATTGCCAAGAGAGAGGGAGAGTGTACAAATATGTAGTATTATGTTAACTTGACAATATGTAATTATATCCTCCATTAGCTTTTGCATGACCTTCTCATTAAACAACACACAGTTGCCAAAATGCTTAAAGAAACAAAGAAAATCATAATATTAAAGTTATATTAATATCATATTAAGTTATATTTTATTATTATATATATAGCCATCAGTCAGACAGTGAATTAATGAAGACATAATTCTGTGGAAAATGCTTGTATTATAAACCCATACTAGCAATAGGGTTCAGTGTTGTACTACAGATGATGAAATTTAGTACTGTTTCATCATTGAAGACCATGTGTATTGAAGATTTAGCTGACTTTTAACCAGCTAACCAGAAAGTCAAAGTCAAAGTAAAAAGCTAATGAAAATTAAATGAATCATTGAATGAAGTGGAAAACATAAAGGTCTAAATGGGATGCTTAAGCGTCCCATTTATTACAAGCTCTTTTAAGATATGCGAAAAGAAAAACTATGTAAAGCTAGACCCTCCCTGTCCTGTCCAACAGCCAGGTCTGGCCAAAGTTTAGAGAATTCATAGGGTCTGTGTATTTTAGCCAATATTTATCACTAGCCTGCTAAAGGTCAGCTAAAGGCTCTGTAGTTGTAGTTAAAGGTCTGCTGTCCTGACTGCTGTTCTGCATAGGCCTGAACCTCCTCAGTGAGATCATTGACAAGATGCCAATGTCGTTTGGACTGGAGAAGCCTCGTCAGATGGTAACAAAGAGAGGGAAGGTAGTCAGAACTGAGGGGATCACACTACCAGAAGGTAACATTGCGGACATTGAGGACAGCTACAAGTACCTGGGAATCCCACAGGCAAATGGGAACCACAAAGAGGCCGCTAGGAAAGTTGCAACCCTGCAGAGGGTCAGGCAAGTCCTGAAGAGTCAGCTGAATGGTAAGAACAAGATCCAGGCTATGAACTCCTACACACCCTCCCTGTATACTATACAGGGAGTATACACTCCCTGTATACTAAGTGGAAGGAAGGAGGCTGAGGACTGGTGAGTGTCAGTACCACAGTCCAGGATGAGGCAACGAACATCCACAAATACATCAGGAAGATGGCCCCAACCAACCGCGTGCTCAGTGAATACCTCAGGCAGCAGAAACCCAAGAAGAAGAGGTTGAAGAAGAGGAACCATCATGGAAGGACTGGCCAATGCATGGTATGTACCACTGGCAGATAGAGGAAGTGGCTGACATCCAGAAGTCCTACCAGTGACTGGAAAAAGCTGGACTGTAAGACAGCACAGAGGCACTAATCATGGCAGCACAGGAACAGCAGGGTGCAAGATGCTAGCAGGCAGGGCATACATGGAACACCATAACCAAGTCGACATAGTATACAGAAACATCTGTATAGACTCGGAGTCCCAAGGTCAAATGGGAGACCTCCCCTATGGTAGTGGAGAATGGCTGAGCTGAGATCCTGTGGGACTTCTAAATACAGATGGACAAAATGGTGGTGGCTAACCAACCAGACATAGTGATGGTAGACAAGCAGAAGAAGACGTTTAGTGACAGATGTAGCAATACCGAATGACAGGAACATCAGGAAGAAGGAACACAAGAAGCTAGAGAAATACCAAGGGCTCAGAGAAGAGATGGAGAAGATGTGGAGGGTGAAGCTAACAGTGGTCCCGTGGTAATCAGAGCACTGGGTGCAGTGATTCCCAAGCTAGGCAAGTGGCTCCAGCAGATCCCAGGAACAACATCCGAGATCTCTGTCCAGAATAGCACAGCCCTAGGAACAGCTAAGATATTGCGCGGGACCCGTAAGCTCCCGGGCCTCTGGTAGAGGACCTGAGCTTGAAGGATAGACTGCCCGCAGGGACGAAAGGGGGAATTTAAAAAATATATATATATAAATACTAGGGGTGCAACAATACTCGTATCGATATTGAACCGTTCGATACAGTGCTTTCGGTTCAGTACGCATATGTATCGAGCAATACAAATTTTTTTATTTATTTTATCAACTTTTCTTCTGACGATGCTGTCTGTGTTTAGCGCTCAGTGGATCTGCGTTCGACTACTCCACCTAGGTTGCACTGTCGAGTGCAGATCCACTGAGTGCAGCACAAGCTAGCAAGACAGAAGCTAAGCTTGTTGCAACATGGCAATTGAACCCCCCCACCCTCATTCAGATCTGGCGTTTGGAACTATCTTGGTTTTCATGTGAAGCATGACCCTGATGGTAAGCGCGTCATGGACAAAAGTAAAACAGTATGTCGGATGTGCCACGCAATGCTCAGTTGGTGGGAACTAGTGCGTTAGCGCAGTTAGCTTGTTAACGTGTTGACGCCGTCCAGCCCCACGCACGGGGCGATCCGTGGTAACTCGTTAACGGAGATTTGCCGCGTTATGGCGTTAATGTCATTTTAATGAGATCAACGCTGACAGCACTAGTGGGAACACAACGAATATGACTGCACATTTACGCCAACATCATCCTAGTGCAAAGACAAGTGGAAGCAGACAAAAACAACAAGCATGCATGCTACAAACTTTACCCGAGTCATTTAGACAGCCGTTAGCACATGATTCTCCTTATGGGGGCCTGATATGTTTAATATGCTGCTGAGAATATACCCCAGAAGAATAGAATAGAATAGAATGCCTTTATTGTCATTATACAGCTGTACAATGAGATACAGAGCGTATAGTATAGCTTTTATTTTGGAACGAGCCATTTCTCTGTAATAAACTCTCTTTTCCAAAGATGAGTGATTTCTCGATCAGATAGATTTATTTTTTTAATTATTTTGTTGTTTCAGCAACATTAAATTTAAAAACTGTACTTTTGAGTTAAAATATATATTTATAATTTTAATAAATGACAAATTAAAAAGGCATGAACATTTTTTTGGATCGAAAAAATGTCGAACCGTGTCACCAAAGTATCGAACCGAACCGAACCGTGAATTTTGTGTATCGTTGCACCCCTAATATATACATGTGGGCAGAAGGTCAGTATTTGTGTAAATAATCTCCATGAGGAAGAATATCTACTGTGTCAGTTTCCTTTCTTTTGTTTTCTTTTTGCTTACTTGTGGCTCTGTAAGATGTCAGTAAGAGTGAATATTCCTAATATGATCATATCCACAGCACCAAATGCCCACCCACCGGCTGCCAATGGTAAACTTTGTGTTTACAAGAAATACCCAATTAGAAGAAAGTTGAATTAGAGAATGTCAGAAGCTAAAAATGACTTGTTCCAGACAGAGGATGAACTAAGGAGTTGCACCAAGACAAAAATAAACAAAGATTATTTTAAATTTTGAATCATACAAACTAAAAATATGAGGTTGGAAATTAGCATAATAGGTCACTTTTAACATTTACAAACAAAGCAAAATAAAACAAACCATCAAAGTGTTTGCACAGACAAAGCTGCTGCTTCACACTCTCTTTTAGAGTTTGAAAGTGCCTTACAATTCTCTCTTTTCCCAAGCTTGCAGCACCATGTTCCATCTGTATGAACTAGATGACTGACAGATGTCATTTTAAAGTCTACAACATGCTCAGTGTTACTGATGCAACTTTCAAGTCACAAACAAATAACACCAAACAAAGAAGAAAGTATGTATCTCATCGTACAGACCTCTGTCATCATCTAACAGAATAAACACAGCACCAGTAACGGATTCAGATGAGCCTGTGTTTTGACTCAGTCATTTCAAGCCTAAAGCTGCAATGGCAGGAAGCCCAACACATACAGAGCTATAGAGTGTCTCCCTGGGATATACTACATATGTCCTTGTTGTAAATGTCACAGGGTGGAGGCTCAAGAGAGGTTTGGACCCAAAAGCAGACCCAAGAAAGCACATGAACTATTTACAAGGTTTATTCACAAAAGAAGCAAGACTCAGACTAGAACATGGATTTAAATCAAGAAACTAGACAGGAGCAGTAATGGGTCGAGAACGGGAAAACGCTCAGGCACAGAGAACACAAGGAGGGCATGGGACAGGAAACTCTGTAACAGAGGAGAGAGGAGATACTGGGCAGGTAAATAAGAGAATAGCTAGAAGTAAGTTAGTATTGCAGAGGGAGGCGTGCTTACTTGCGAGTGAAAACCAGTTGGCACAGGAGGGGGTAGCTGTGAGATTGTCAAGAGGAGAGATGAGGAGGTGGGGTTCCCAGGTTCCAGGAGATCCAGAGGGAGTAGAGGTACAAGAGAGGCACAACAGGCAGGGGCAGGCCACAGAATGAGGTGGGTATGAAACCTCTGGTGAGTAGACTGTTTGGTGTCGTTTCTCAAAATCAGACCAGCGCTGCTGAGTAGCACAACAGGAGATGGATCTGGAGAAACTGGTAACAACAGGGCAATGTTACACACAAGACAGACGAGCATGACCAAGGAACACAAGGAGGCTTAGTTACCACCAATGGTAGCAGGAAGAACTGGTGGAGAGTGGCGGTGGCTTAAGAACCCTCCTGCTGATTGCCCTGGAAACAAGGAACAGGTGAGATGCTGAAGACTCCACCCCTGGGGATGGAAACCTGGAACTCCTCTCACGAACACCAGAAGAAACACCAGAAACACCACCCAGACAAGTTGGACCAGTAAATATATATGCAATGGAAAGACAAATGGGTAAATTTTCAGTGAGACAGAAATTGAATGTCCCCCTTTGATTTTGGACATTTTGAAGCCTAAAATCTAAAAAAAAAAAAAAAAATCTGGCATTGAATTGTCATTTTATTTGCCATATAATTCCATTAGAATTGCTCCAAAACGCACAAACAGTTTGAGGTCTAACAGACAGCACTCACCTGTATTCAATTCAATTTTATTTATACAGCACCAAATCATAACAACAGTTGCCTCAAGGTGCTTTTTATATAAGGTAGACCCTACAATAATACAATAGAGAAAATCCCAACAATCACATGTCCGCCTATGAGCAAGCACTTTGGGACAGTGGGAAGAAAAAACTCCCTTTTAACAGGAAGGAACCTCCAGAAGAACCAGGCTCAGGGAGGTTAGACAGTTAGACAAAGAACAAAAAACAGAGTAATAATAAGTAATGATTCAATGCAGAGAGGTGTATAAACACAGGTCCCTTTGTTGGTACACCTGCCAACCTCCAGGAATATTCATTAAAAAATAAATAAATAAATAAAATTCACAATTCCAAAAGTTCTTTATGCCAAGCTATAAAGGTGGTTTAGAATGCTTCAAAATTAATTTGGTGTTTGCCACATACAGGGTTGTATTTATAATATATAAATTGAGTTAAATATAAGCTAAATTTAATGTATAACTAATACAATATTTTATTAGAATAAGCTGTTAAATGAAAGTCAATTTGGTATTTAGTAAATTTTATCAATCATTTTGTGGTAAAGTATTAAGCGGAAGGCATTTTGGTCTATTCTAAATTCATGTACACCACAAACAGTGACACATTTGCAAGGTTGAGTCATCTAGTTTGGAATTTCAGTGAGAGCGAAGCAACATAGAGAGGAGCAACATATTTTTAAGGAGATTAGAGGAATAGTCAGAAGAGAGAATCCCCTTTGCTTTAATCCTATATGGGTTTAAATGGAGACGAGCAGACAGTGTTTTAACATTTGACCACAAGGAGCAGTCAGTTTGGTTCAAAACTGAAAGAAGAAAGCGGCCAACATTCAGCTTTTTGGAGGTTGTATTGTATTTTGTTTGTTTGGTTTGTGACTAAAACTCTTCAAATTAAGTTTGCATTTTTTGCATACCTGCTGAAAATTCTACACAAAGCAGTTTTTAATCTACAGTTTGTGTTTCTGTCCTTTCATCACTTTTTGGGAGAGAAGCACAGAGGCCCAATTTCACTAAGTATTGTGAATATTATATTATACCGTACATCTCTAAAGAGGAAGAACCGTAATTGAATGTGAATGGATGCAGGAAGCTGTGCTGAATTTTGGAACGTTAACTGCAATGAAATGTGACCTTGGCTATGTAAAATACAAAGGGCTCAGTTCACAAAGTGCTTTCATTAGAGAAACAAATGAAAGGTTTCAGTCCAGAGGGACATTTCTGTACAAAATGAGAAACATTGAGCCCTGAGACTGCAAAACAGCTGCACTCTTTAACCTACTGACTACTGACTATTTAGGCCTTTTAAAAAACATTTCATTAGAATTGAGACCCAAAGTCAGGCTGTCAAACCTTGTGCCATTTAATGCGCCTACAGACAGCGAGAAGAAACTAATCAGTACTATCCTGCTGTAGTGTTAACAAGCAAAAAATGAAGGCTGAACACTGGGAAACCACCGAGGCACGTGATTCAGATCCTCACTCTTAAGTGCTAAAAGCCACAAAGTTACATATTTATCAAATTATAAGGAGCCGGTGCAATACTGTCACGTCCAAACATTGTTATGCTTTAAAGAGTCCATTAAGGTCCCCTCTTTAATTTTAGCATGTTTAATGCTGTCAAGTCTTTTGATTTGGTTAATTATGACACTTTTATATGTGTGCAAAAAGCACCATTTTCAAAATCAACCATGTTCTTTTCATTTCCACAAAATGTTTTTTTTCCTTTTCATCTTAACTTAAAACTGATGTACAGTGTAGTACTTAACAGGTAACCTTTCCACCTTTCTCGCATTTCCACAAGTGTGACAAGTGCGATAAAATACCCAAATAAGTCGATAACTGTCACGATCCTGGGTCATTTGACCCAGCGTTTTAAGTTTTAATATATTTTGATGTTTATGGTTTATGTTTAAGTTCATTAGCTTATCTAAGTTAATTTCTATTTTCCCTATGTTGCCCTGTTATAGTTCATTGTTTCGTAGATTCCCCTTGTGTCTTCACCCTTGTGCTTAAGTCTTCCTCACCCTTCATGTGTTTCATGTCTGCGTCTCATTGTTTCCTGTTTTATTTTGAAGAGGTCTCATATCCCATGTTCATTGTGTTTACTTTCACTTCCCCTGTGGCATCATTATGTTTATTTTTACCAGCTGTTTCCCCATGTGTTTCCACTTTCCCTGATCACCTCCTGTGTGTATTTAGTCCGTGTGTTTTCATTCATTCCTTGTCCGATCGCCTGTCATGCCAGGCCCCGCCCCGCCCCGCCCAGCCCCGCTCCCAGGTCTTCATGCCAAGTTGTCGTGTGTATGGTTTTTCATGTCAAGTTTTCATGTTCAGAGTTTTTATGTTTAGCCTTAGTTGACCCAGTTTAGGTTAGTGATTAGTTCTGCCTTTGCCCCTTGTTTGGTATTTTTAAAACCAGCCTTTAATAAACGGCTCACTTTCAGTTAATATTAAGTTTGCTTCCACGCTTTGTTTTGTCTGGTCCTCACTCCACAGGAGAGGTTTCAAAAGTGAGGGGCACAGAGCCATTGCAGGGGGGCCACGGTATAAATAAAAAAAAACAAGAACACTTGGACACTGCTAGCATAATGGACAGAGTTTTGACGGGGCTCCCACACAAACAAACAAAGCAGAAGATGAAGCATCGCCAAATATGTTTCCAGATTTTCTTGTAAAACAAACGGGGATGGGGCTAGCAAAAAAGTTTGGGAACCACTGCTCCACACAGTCTGCTTCAGCCAGACTATGACAGATAACCATGTCCGATAATGTATTATTTCTTGTTTAATAGGACATTTGTAAAAATCACAAGCCATACATATATATTCTTTTTCATGTAGATGTATTTATTTTCTTTGGTTGTTTGTTACATTATGTTTTACATTTGTAAATTCCATCCATCCAAGTTTTGCTATTCAAATGTTTTGTATGCCAGGATCCATACATACATGAATGTCCTGACAGTCGAACAGGAAATGAGAATTTCCCAATACTGGACAGACAGCAGAAGGGAGTAGTTGGCACTGTTTACAACTCATAATCTCTAGAAAACACCTTTTAACCTTTAAACTAATTATACATTTCTTATGTTGTTTATTTAATTGATTTTAATTTTATTTTTGTTCAGGTATCTGAAGAGAAATGGAACTTTGCTTCTCAGAGTGAGTTTGGTGTTGTATTTATGGTGGATAAGTGCCCACTAGCTAGTTGCCAAAAAGCTAGCCTTGCCCTTTTGTGATCATTCTTTTCCCTTTTAGTCCTTCTGATTTATTGTTATTATAATTAGTATTATTAGAACATTTCTGCATTTAGGTGTTAGAAAATGTATTTATAATTTTTGGCAAATATAAAAGTTTTTTCTTCTTAGGAGTCTGAAACAAGGTTTATGTTTATGGATAACCTGCTGTGAAAATGCACATTCATTCCAGTGGCAGTTGTTCACCAAAAGAATGTCATGCTTTTATTTTTTAGCCTGTAGAGCAACCCCACAAGAGTTCTTTCTCAGGCTTTTAAATTCTGAATTGTAAATTTTTCACTGGGCCTAATGGTGAGTCATGCTGGAGCGTTAGTAATGTAAAATGGATTCTGAGGCAGTCAGAGATGTTCCTCCTTGAGCTTGTTTAAGGTTAAGTGATGAAATGCTCCACTATGTCATGAAGCAATTTGTTTTGCGTTTTACCCAAAAAATCGTTAGTCGTCAATTTTTCTTACAAACCCAGTTCTGAAAAAGTCTGAATGCTGAATATAATTAAATAAATTCAGTAAATAAAACATAAAATGCAATACTTTGAATAAAATATGGATGTATAAAATTTTCATAGTGGTCAACAGTCTGTTAACGTTTGGAAAGTGAAGAAACTATGTGGTGGAGATTTGGGAGAAGAAAATTGTCCTATTTTTGTCCAATTTTAGCTGATCAACAGTCCTTTGTCTTGTTCTTAATTTCATGAAGCACCAAATGATTTTAACTGCTGAAAGGCCTGGACCGCAGAAAAGCCACTTCCAACTCTTCCACTATGAAGCCATGCTGTTTTAAGAACTTCAGTATCTGGATTAGTATCTGAATCATGACATTATTATGTACTGTAGATGATTAGATATTTACAGTCTTCCCAATTTCACTTTGCCCACCTTTACTTCTGAGAATCTCTGCTTCTATAAGATAGTTACCGTAGTTACCCTAATGAGTAGCTAAGCATTCCTCCATCTGTTTCTTTATAGGATCACTTAATTGTTCCAACTTTTTTGGGATGTGTTGCTGTCATTAAATTCAAAAGGATCCAATGTTGTTCATGGAATAATAAAAGGTATCATTTTAAACATCTGAGTTTATGGTTTTATGAGATTTTCCAATCATTGCATTCACTTTTTAATTTGCGTGTTTAAACCAAACATTTTTATTATAATTAAATACATTTTGATATTAGATACAGGTTTTTATGTTGCCCTGATGATATGCTAACCAGCCTAATTACGTGCATAATCAAAGCACGTAGTCACAGATAAATTACACCCTAGATTTGCTTTCTACTGTTTAAAACAAAGTCAAAGCATCTCAGTCAGTATCAAAGCTTCAGTTCAATATTATGCAGAAAAGTGTAAGGTCTTGTAAATCTGTAAGTCTGAAACATCTACATGCTTTGAATAATTATTCAGCACCTCAATCTAGGAGCAATAATATTTGATCTTGACCATCATGATGTACAGACTGAACCTTTACCCCCAGTGTATCAAATACCTAGTCCAGCTTAGGTTCTCTTAAAAAAAACTTGGCCAAAGCACATCTGTTTAAATGACTCTGACCTGATATATTCTTAGGAAGTAGCTTAGAGGACATTTGAGAGCATGGTTGACCACATCGGCAAATTTTTAACGCTACAATAGGCCACATTTACACCCCAGCGGTATTGAGTGGTACCTGTCTGAAAGATGTCATAAATATATTACCTCAAAGACATAAAACATTATGCCAATAAAAGTACACGGCACTTATATTTACCAACCAATAAAACGTTTCATGGGATAACACAGGGAAGATGAAGAAAATACTAAAAGCATGGAACTTAATGCTTAATAATAATGTGTGAATTTTCTTGATATGTCTGTTCTGTCATGCACTACAGTGGACAGTCAAACGTCACTCGCAGCTAGTGTGAAGCCAAAATTGCAAAAGATGTGAATGTGACTGAATATAAGTTCATAAGTTCAGAATTGACCATATTTCTGATATATCCTGAACATTGGCTAAGACTGACAAAACCCATATTTGTTAATATTTCAGCAGTCTGAAGTACAGATTTTAAATTACCTAAATGTTGTTTAGGACACTTTTCCATCTTTCTTATTATTCCCATTGCATTATATTTGTCGTTGTTTTACATCATCTGAAGGATTATTATAGTTTCCCCAAAATCCTGACTGTTTATAAATCCCACTGTACAAACTATGTCACCAGAATTGAGTCTTGCTGAAAGTTCAGATTTCTGTTGTAACATTGATGTAATGTAATGCATATTTAATGCAATAATAGGGTAACAATTATAACAGGGTAATGTTTACCATCATATTCTTTTGTAGTGTCCTGCTTGATCGTTCATTTATAGTGCTCATCTCGTGGGTGCATAATTGTGGACAGTTGGCTCAATCTCACTCAAAAATAATATACTGAAAAAAAATCTCCAAATGTAAATCTCCCCTAGTTTATAAATAATTTATAATAATGAAAAAGGATCATTTCTGATTTACTATCCTGTACCCTCTTTTTTCCCTTTAAGTTGAAAAAAATTATGCTTTCATCAACCATAAACATCTAATCAGTGTGACTTTGATTGAAGTCTAAGTTAACAGTTATGGTTGATTTGAAGCAATTAATGCTTAGTAAAATAATACGTTAAGCAGGAAGACAATCACGATTCCCATTTATCAGATATTGTTTTATTTTGGTCGTCTCTGTCAATTTTCTTAATTGTCAAGCCATTAATGATGAGAATTAGCCATGCTAATGGTTTAGAAAAATAAAAGGACTTTTTACGGTGAGTATTCCCCTGATTGCCAAGACCTTTGAGAACATTTTTTAAAAGCCAAAAATCACATAATCTAACAGTGCAAGGTTAGGGTTTAGGGGTAGCAGTAGGTTTACAGGAATAGGGTTAGCATTATTATCAGCGACAACAAGTAACCTCAAAGGGTTAGCAGAAACATTTGCATCATAAAAGAGGAGTTTCCGGGCCTTGTTTGTCTGCTTAATAAATACCAGTTTCAACTTCCTGAGGTGACTGCGAAAGGCATGAAGGGAAACTAACTGTAAGTTTATTCATGCCTGCTACTTCGCTGTGCCAAAACTGTTACCTATCCTCCCTCCATTTTCCTTTTGCCTCTTGAACTTGAAGACTCCTACTGCCAAGTTCAGCATCTCATAGTGGACAGTGGAGACTGACATGTTGCTACCTCGACACAGCAGCCCAGCGTGACAAGCAGAAACAAGTACCACTGTTGGAGGGCATCCGAAGCCTCAACTGAAAAGGTGCTGACAGGAAAACCATTCACAAAGAGACGTGGAGATAGCCAGAGTGGGGCCGCAAGCTGAGAACGGGCCAAAACAGCAGGCTGTTACGATGCCAGCTAACAAACTGAAGTGAAAGGCGAGCTCTGGAACTGTCTGAGAAAGTAGAGTCAGCCCCTGCCAACTACTGTAAGCTTTGAAGGCTCCAGTGTGCGGAGTATGTCTCTGTCTTTACTGCGTTCTTCCAGGAAAACCTGCCGAGGGATCTTAGAGCATTCATTCATGCCCATACCAGACATGCTCTCATGAAGAAAATCTGTCTTATAACACATGATGCTGATATACAGAAGCAAACCTACCAAAAGTGTAACACGATTTGACATAATGTGGCTCACTCCCTTGTGGTGCACATGTAAGCCTGTATACTGCAAATACCAGCAAAGCTAAGAAGCCGCTCTGCCTTGTCGGGCCTTTTGAAGACTTTTCCAACTGAGCCATCAAACGCCCAAAAACATTTTTGCTTCTCCTATTCTGGCCTGTCTGTCTTATCCTTCAAAGCCAATCCTCAAAGATGGATTATCTTCCATTTCACCACCAGAAAAGGGAAGAGGAGGGTGGGAGCACATGGAAAAGAGAACAGATGAGTACTAGGTGGTAAATTATTCGTTTGACTATGGCTCTGTTGCTCAGTACATCTTGGGATACTGCTCTCTTCTGGATTTTTTTCCTTGTATCTTTTTCCCCTCCTCTACCCTCTTCTCTATCTTTCTTACTGACTCAACAAAGCCCTACTCAGCATCCTTGACGGTGGAGAGATCACAGGAGTAGAGAGTAATGAGACTCTGGCTTGCTCACTTCCACTGTATCCTCTCCTTTCAACCTCTCCATCTTTACTTCGCCCTCCCCCCGCCTCCCTTCACCACACACAGTCCGTCATTGTCTAGATCTCTGCTACCTGGTGTGAAGCAGGGTGTAATTCATTAGCAAGTGAGGCTAGCAGCACTATCTCCCTTGCTGAGAAAAAAAGGGTGATGAAATCAAAACACTGGCTGATAGTTGAAGCCCGCAGTCTTGTTTTGCTGTACTCTTTTCTAGCCATTCTCTCTATATATGTCTTTCTCACCCCCAATCCACTCTGAACTCTCTTCTCTGAAGGGAGAGCCTGACTCAGCAGCCACGCTCCCTTCAGCTCTTTAAGACTGAGGTGAGCATCAATGTCAGGCAAACCTTGACAAAGGCCCACAGTGAGACAGCCTGACACAGGCATGCAAATAAATTAGATGCATGCAACACACACCAGCAGCGGCTACAAATCACATATTCAAAGCGGGAGCGACAGCGCCACACTCGGATGCAGTCACATAAAGGCACACATGGGCACGCCGGCGACATGCATACAGCGCAGAACGGGAGCTAATTTTGCCACGCTGAATGACAACGACATGGCAACAAGGTTGCGTCACAGGCTGATAGCTGGAAGACAGAGAGAAAGAGTTGAGGGGAGGAGGAGGAGGAGACAGCGTGTGCTGGCAGGAGGTGTAAAGGAATGACGGAGGTAAAGATGATTGAGGTGAGGCTCAGGCCATAAGTTATGCATTCACACCTGCTGTTTTCTTCTTCTGCATTTATGAGACTCTGTCCACTCTAAAAGTCAAGGATCAAAGAAGAGAATCAAAGGCCTTCAGTGAATAAGGAGGGGTGGGGGGGGGGACCATGTGAGCCTGACTCTCCCTCCTTTCTCCACCTCTTCCATCTACTATGGCAGCTTTGTTTGGCAATACTACATACGAAAATATGTGAATTTCTCTCACTTTAGCAAGTTAACGTATTGGCAATTCCTTCAGTGACCCTGTGAAGTTTTTTTTTAACTCTTCCTATCCTATTATGAAGCATTTTGTATCATGTGTGTCACCTAGCAAACATATATTATACAAACACTTTCACTGATTTATGTTCAGTGGCCTCTTCGGGTGTGTCCTTTAGCCATAAGGTGGAAAAGACGTATTTACATATAGAGTACAGACTATGCTATAGCATGCCGAGCTTCAAAGCAAAAGATTAGCCACAGGAATCCCGTTTACATGGTGACCATTAAGTATTTGACAAATGATGACATTTTGCTAAATGCTGTTGCTTATTGTATTGTTACATCTTCATTGATTTCTAAGTAAAGGAAATAACTTGAATCCATTTTTTTTTTCAAAAGTCAAAATGATGGACAGATGCACTAGCGCTTTTCAACTTTTACTGAGTACTCAAAGTGGATTTTATATTACAGGCTGCATTCACCCTTTCTTTTATATGTATACATTAATACAACGCTTTACACAATCACACTCACTGATGGATGGACTGGGGGCAGTATGAGCTTTCATATTTTGCCCAAGGACTCTCTTAAATGCAGACTGGTAGAGCGGAGGATCCAATTCAACCCAATTTAATTTTATTTATACAGCGTCAAATCACAACAACAGTTGCCTCAAGACACAATATGTAAGGTAGACCCTATATGACCCCCTATGAGTAAGCATTTTGGCGACAGTGGGAATAAAAAACTCCCTTTTAACAGGAAGAAACCTCCGGCAGAACCAGGCTCAGGGAGGGGCGGAGCCATCTGCTGCGACCGGTTGGGGTGAGAGAAGGAAGACAGGACAAAGACATGCTGTGGAAGAGAGACAGAGATTAATAACAGATATGATTCAGTACAGAGAGGTCCATTAACACATAGTGAGTGAGAAAGGACACTGAATTAGAAATACTCAGTGTATCATGGGAATCCCCCAGCAGCCTATGCCTATTGCAGCATAACTAAGGGAGGATTCAGGGTCACCTGGTCCATCCCTAACTATATGCTTTAGCAAAAAGTAAAGTTTTAAGCCTAGTCTTAAAAGTAGAGATAGTGTCTGTCTCCTGAATCCAAACTGGAAGCTGGTTCCACAGAAGAGGGGCCTGAAAGCTGAAGGCTCTGCCTCCCATTCTACTTTTAAATACTCTAGTAACAACAAGTAGGCCTGCAGTGTGAGAGCGAAGTGCTCCAATAGGGTGATATGGTACTACAAGGTCATTAAGATAAGATGGGGCCTGATTATTTAAGACCTTGTATGTGAGGAGCAGGATTTTGAATTCAACTCTGGATTTAACAGGAAGCCAATGAAGGGAAGCCAAAACAGGAGAAATATGCTCTCTCTTTCTAGTCCCTGTCAGGACTCTTGCTGCAGCATTTTGATCCAACCACTAACCTTCTGTCTGCTCCATCAACTAAACCACATCAACCTTATTGAATTTTATCTTGACACAAAATGCCACAATATTTGTGGCATTTTGAGCATCTTTGTACTTATTTTTAATGGATTTGAACTTTACACATGCACATATAGCACAAGCGATCAGATTGCTTCTGTTTTCTAATATACAACAATCAGCCACAGCAGGTGATGGGTAAAGTAAAAGACACTGATCATCACCTTATTATGCAATACTCTGCTGAAAAACCCAATGTCCTGGAATTCATATGTATTTTATGTTACCATATACCCCCATACACTTTGTGAAATAAAGAAAGGAAGTGTAAAAATGTACTTTTACTTTGTTATTTTCCAAAGTAAGACTTTGTAATAAGTATGACTGTTGATCCCAGGCAAGCCTGCTGTGGTAAAACAGGAATCTCAGGAGCTCCTGAACACTGAAGACAATAGAGCTTCAAGAGCTTGATCATATTTAACATTTACACATTAGCCACCATTAACACTGACCAGATGTCTCTCATCGCCACAGTAGGGTCAATTACTTCAATTACAATTGCTAAACTTCATACTTCTTTTCAACCCCCCAAAAAATTCTCTGTAGAGTAAATGGACTGGTACTTATACAGTACCTTTCTACTCAAAAGAGCCCTCCAAGAACTTTCTACTTCAAGTCTCATTATAATAACACATAGTCATACAGTGCACAAGTACTTTCTAACATTCGCATACACATTCACAGTCCAATGGAGGCATCGGGACAACTGGGACTTGAATGTTGCCTGAAGGATAATTCAGCATGTGGACCGGATGATCTACCACCCTGCTGATGGGTAGACAACTTGTTCTACCACAAGCCACAGCTGCCATAGTCAAATTCAATCCAGAAGACTGAATCTGAATTACATGAAACTTTTTCTCTTTTTACCATATTTATTATGAGAATTGTGATGTACCTTTGCAGTACTTTAGATTATTGGATGCTGGGGTTTTTTTTGTTTGTTTGTTTGTTTTTTTTAACTACTGTAATAACTAACAGAGGTTAGCACTGCTGCCTCACAGCAAGAAAGTCCTGAGTGTGACTCCACCATCTGGCCAAGGCTTTTCTGTGTGGAGTGAAAAAAATGGGTTCTCTTTGGGTACTCTGGTTTCCTCCCACAATCCAAATACATGCAGTTATTGGGGTTAGGTTAACTGGTGCTTCTAAATTGGCCGCAGATGAGAATGTGAGTGCGAATGGTTGTCTGTCTCTAAGTGTTAGCCCTGCGAAAGACTGGTGACCTCCACCCACCCCCCACCCCCCCCGCCCGCCCTATGGTAGCTGGGATAGGTTCATGCTCCACTCCCTGATCTTGATAAAAAAATAAGTAGAAGAGGATGGATGGCGAGTTACTTTTATGGACTTAAAAGGATTTGACTATAAAATATCTTCTGAAATGACGTGACAATGGTACAGTGTTCTCTTACAGTAGAAAATAACCTTACTGATACCACACAAATTCCCCAGGAGATGCTTCAGAAAATTAACTGACTGTTCTTAAAAACTCTCCTCATCCCAATCTGATCAAATTGAAATGGATCAAGTGGAACAAGCCCACTCCACAGAGGACCCACCCTTCAATCCACTACCACAGAACACGAGTGCACATCCCCACCTGGTAGCAAAAGGGTTACCGGATTAGCAGGCAGGAGGTTTTAAGTTTGTGATTAATTATTGTAACGGCTAAAAAAATATGAGTATATTTTATACAGCAGTTAATCTTAGACAGGTGTAAAAACTTTTTGAATCACAGCCTCTTAGATATCTCTACTGTGCTTTAGAAAGCCATTATTTGAAAAAAAAGATGATTAAAGCTGATAATAGAAACAATTAATTCAACCCTGTGCTTTGATTCTGACAGTTAAGCAATCTATTAATTTGTTCATTTATCCATTCACTTTTTTCACCAGCCATAAATACGGATTTAGCCATTTCACTCCATTTATAGACACATGAATCAAATTAAACAGAATGCAACATCTGGTAAAAGTGCACTTGATGGTAGACAGCAATGGTCTTTGTAATCCAAACACAGTCAGTCCTTGAAGTTGATGAAGGCAGCAGACGTCTCGGCAGTTTTGAACCAGAGTGGCAATTGTTACTTTGGTCTCCCGAGGCCAGAAGTAAAAGTAGCAGCCATCTATTTTAAATGGTTTGAGGAGAATGAAGGAGGGAGGGAGAGAAAAGATCTATAAGACAATTAGAGGCTGGATTTCCACTTCAGTGGAAGCAGTATTTTTATGTGTGTGTGTGTCTGCGTGCACGCATGGATGTTGTTGCCTCTTGTGTGTGAATCGAGAGGCTGGGAAAGAATTTACTCAGCATAGAATGATAAAGTCAAATAAAGTCAAAATCTCAGCTGTTTTAACATTATTTTTTAATGTTTTTGTTTTAATGAAGTAGACCTTAAAAAGTAAAACTGCGGGGGGAAGGAGCAAAACGCACAGTGAATAATACAAATCATTTTACTGACGTCTTCAAAAGTCGTCATCGCTTCAGAGAACTGCAATGCGGTAGAAGAAAGTGGGCTTGATTCACAAGTTTGTTTTCTCCCTCGTCATCTGTCATTCAGAAAACAAAAAAAAAAATGGGGCTCAGCTGTTCTTTCTCTTAAGAAATAATTGTTGTCTAACTGCTGTCATCGCGCCACATGTAGCCCTATTGTTGGAACGATGTGGAGAGAAGAGTTTTGTTAAACAAAAAGATCGGTGTTGACAGATTCTTTTGGAGACCTGAAAAAAAAGTCAGGCCTACACCGAGCACAATGACCTGTCTTCTGCATGACGCTGTTTCTTTTGGCTCTGCAAAGGGTCTCAAGGACACCCTAGCTGCTTGCTAGCGCGGAGAGCTGTTTATCTGCATTTTATTCTATTCATCTGCATATCCTCAACAATGCGTTTGTCTTATGCAATCAACACGGTTCCAGATTCTACAGTCAAATTTACCTTTTAGTTCCAGTTTCGTTTTCATGCTTCTAACAAGTGAGGTGGCTTTCATCACGGCGACGTCTGTCAAACCGGGTTTTCTCCCTCTTTTTTTCTTTTTTTTTTTCCCACTTTTCTTTCCCGTTTGATTTGTCAGACTCTGCAGAGCTTTGACTCACGTATCCAGGACAAATTTCTTCTTTGTTCCACTTTGTTCATGAATCTGCCAACACCAGATGGGCCTAGGTGGTGTCACTGTCAGGAGGGAATAATGGATGGATGGGAAAAAAAGAAGAGTGCATTTGTTAAACCAACAGGTTTAGCGTGTACCGTCACTAACATTTGACTGCTTTTGCAGTCACACCACACACAGATGCTGATTGGCTCAGCAAAGAAAAAAAAAAAAAAAAAAAGTTCAGGTGCAGTGGTAGGATGGGAGAGAAAAACAATTGGAGCTGACAGTCCTCCAGCTGTGCAGCGAAAGTAGAAATAACTGTCCCCCCGTGAAACATTAGTTGAGTCAGACTATCCGAAGACACATTCCGTGTCATGCAGAGAGGAAGTATTAAAGCTGTATGACCAGAGCTCATTTCTGCTGCCCAGACGTAACGCGGAAAAGCGGATTTTTGACAAAAAGAGGCCACGCTGCACCGTCTTTTTCTCATGAAAAGTAAGCAACTGTTTGGGAGACACCGCTGTGCAACATTATTTTCCTCTGCCGGCACCTTTCTTAAATGTCACTTTTGTCACAGTGTGTGAGACAACCGGTAACAGCAACAGCTCACCTGTTTTATCTCGAATAGACAGCAAGATTAGAAGTCAGACACCCTGCAAATTATTCAAAGTCTTGGAACCAAAAGGAAATAAACTCAGAAGAAATGCAGCTAGAAAGCTAAAGTGCTGCAATCATACTGTCTTTCTCACTCAGTTGTCTGTGCACACACCGGAGACTTACTGAACTGCAAAGACAAACACACTTAGTTTGTCTCGCAGTTGGAGCCAAACGTCGAGCTCGGTTTCCCCAAGGTGCGACATGTCACATGCAGCTTGTGCTCATAACAAGGAAAAATCAACAAACCAGAGAGCAATCCGAAAACACTTCATTCGCCTGGTGGAATAAATAAGCAGGTATTACTCTAGGAGACACTGGGGCAGGGACGGCCTCCATAGTAACACCGTACATGCTGTCACCTGAAAGACAGGACCTACAGAAATAGGAAGTGGTCCAGTTTGGAAACGGATAAGAAGTGCTGAACGATATTTTTTAGAAAAATACCTCAAAAGCATTCCTACTATTAAGAGTCTCTCAAAATCACAGATTTCTGTTGTCCATGAACATGTTGTGTGGAAAAGAAGATGAGGTGTCGCCTGGTTAGGTTTCTTGACAGGACTGCAGCCAAGTTTTTCAGCTCGTGCTGTTCAACTAGAGCACTGATCAAAGGAATCAGTTGCTTCAGCAAGCAGATTTCAAACTGAGAGGCCAGCTCATTCTCATTCCTTGGGGGTCAAATGCTGCCATTCTGTCAAAACCGTGGGCGTCTGGAAATTACGCACAAAGAGTCATCAATGCCGTCATGTACTGGATTATTTAGAGAATACTGAGATGTATCTTTTACTTTCAGCAGGTCAGGTAATGATGCCCGTAAAGAACGCCTGATTGTCAAAAGGTTTTTTTTAAACTGTAGATCAAGTAATTTGTGGTTTTGGTTAAGATACACCACTTCAATCTTTTCCTAAACCTTACCAGTGAGTAACCTTGAAAGTAGAAAGGGAGTGAACACAAAATTGAGGAAGTGCAGTTCAAAATTCAAAGTTCCCAACAGGACATGAACCCTTATTGCCTGTCAAACAGGAAGAACTACATCATTGGTACCCTTCTAACCTTTGCCATGTTTGTTGTTCTTTAAAAAGGACTGTTATCTCTTGGTGTCTATTATTTGCCACAGCTGGTGCATCAAATCACCAGCGCCAAAGGATGACTTAAACATATCAGCTCTGCAGGCACATTTGACAGAACCACAGTAGATGAAGCCCTTCCATGACTATGATTTGGAAAGTCCTGTCATCTCCATGTGTTTTCATCACAGAACAACATGTTGGAGAGGTTTTACATCAGAGAGTCTATGTGTAAGATAAGATATCTGTGAAATGATAATGACTCCAGGGGAGTGTTGCTAAAGCTCAGGTCCTCTACCAACAACCTCGGAGTTTGAGGGTTCTGTGTCATATCTAGCACTGCCCTCTTTAGAACAGAGACCTCTGATGTTTCAATTGGAATCCTAATGCAGTTCTTAAAGCTCCTTTTACCCCTGGGACCACTTTGGACTACCTTCAACATCTCCTTCATTTGTTCCTTCACACCTGGTGCTTATCCATTTTCTTGCACTCCTCCTTGCCACATTTAACATGAATGCAGTCTTCTTTTCTTTGTAAACCACCACTATATCTGGTTGGTTGGCTGGCAGCTGCTTGTCTGTCTGGAACTTGAAGTCTTACTTTGCCTCTGCTATTTCTCAACCACCTTTGGTTGTGTCTTCATAAGGGATCAGGGACTTCTAATCCAGTCTCTCAGTTGTAGTACCAAAATGTAAGATACACGCTTGGACAGCTTACACTAAGACTGTGGTAGACTCACGTCTCTATGGATGGATGTTTTTTAGGGTCTGATCTTGTCCTGATATAATTACGGCCTCTGTGTTGTCCTATCAGGCATTTTCTAGCAGCTGGTAGGATTTCTTCCTTGTCTGCCACTTGCTCAATGTATTGATGAGGGTTTTTCTTTCATGATAGTCCTCCTTCCTGTTTCTCATCCCTTTCTGCATTCAGTTGCCTGAGGCACTTATCTTGGGGTACACACTCAGTAAGATGCCCCCGTAAAAAGTGCTTTCCATGGTGTGTAAACATCTTGCCTCCCTTTGTAACTATAAGAATTTGCAGTAACATAGGTAACAAAGGGAGGCATAATTTGTGATTTAAAAATAAATGAATAAAGCTAACATATCATTTGTGCAATATTTTACAAGAGTAAGCTCCTGCTTGAATCTATTGTGTTCTGAATCAACTAATACACAGTAAAACCAAGATAAACATGACTATTTTGTATACTTCTCCTGCTGGCACATAATACTTTTACATATTTTTGGAAGTGGTAGATAAAATTAAAACCCGAATTGCAGTGGATTACTTTAAGGAACTTATCTTGTCTACAGTTATGTTATGCAAAGGATGGGGCTGCAGTTGCTTTGGCCATGAAAAGGCCAGAAAGCTGAGACGATAAAGCCAAATCTGCTGGGAGCCACCAGCGCTTGGTAGCTTTAGCTGGTTTCTGGTGCCAGGGAAGGGACAGGGGACTAAAGTATGCACATGCACTGAAATAAACTTGAATAATGTAAAAAAACAAACAAAAAACAACAACAACCCACATCTGTTACTTGTTTGTTGTCTGATAATTTTTGAATCGTGCTTGGAGGTTAACTCTTGCGTCAGCTTCTGCTGCACTAGGAATGCAGAATAAGTGGAAATTAGGAAAAATTACAAAATGTTATACAATTATATACCTCAGTGGTTTCCAACTTTGTTATGTAACAAAACTTTGATAGCTAGCAAGAAAGTATCAGATGATTTTTCCCCTAGACATTTTATTATTGCATGTACTGTTGTGTTGTTTTGTATTTATGAGTGCAAAAATTATCACTCGATGTTTGTCTTGTTCTCTGCAGAGCAAAAGAGGAGGGAGCACCAATCAAATTTTAGATAGTTTGACAACTAGCTAGCTATCAGTGGCATTTTTTTTAAGCATTAAAGTTACATGTACTGTGGCACTGTTTGGTGATGATCAGTCTTTTTATTTAGCGATAAAATCCCACATGGAAAACAAGAATTGAGTAAAGTCCTGGATATTCAGAAGTATGGGACAAATTTTTATTCTGTTTTAAAAGTTTATGCCTGCTTTTACCCACTTTAGAGTTAATTCAGATTGATCCTTATTTGTATTTCAACTTGAAAGTGACATATCCTTTTCTGCTGCCAAATAGATATTTCTTATTTTCTTTGCCAAGTGGGTGATATGTCATGCCCTGCACCGACTGTCAACATGCAGGGAGATGAGCTGGAATAAATCAAATGCACACATGTTGTGTCACAGCCAGAGAGTCAAAGAGTGGCTCACTTTCACCACTGCCCCAGTGGTATACGGTACGTTATCCTGACAAGCAAGGCCAGCACGACCAGCAGCATGTTGAAAAGAGTCATATGAGGAATACTGCTCCCCAGTGATGAAAAGTAACACGGTGTTGTGTCATGCTGCCATGGCAGAGCCTTTTGCTCAAAGCATATAAAGACAAAGCCGGGACTACAGTCGGTATGCATTCCATATCTGACAGAAAGCAAAAGTAGAAAAGGATGCAAGGAGAGTAACATGAGAGGGCCACATGCACAGCTGCACATCAGTTCTTGTCCTTTCAAACCTTTACTGCCTGTTGTTCTTGCATATGTGACACACTGATATTAAGACCTGTAGTGTTTTAAAGAGGAGGGGGTATAAGCAGGCATTAAAGTGGGCTGGAACGATTTGGAATTAATGATCATTTCACTCTGATGCACCTTAATACCCAATAAGTTAATTTTTCATGTGCTACTGCCAGGCATCGCTTCCAGTAACTACATGGACATCCCACTTACACCTTCTGCATCTTATTATTCATCTTATTTTTCTTCAGAAATACAAAGCTTACATCTAAAGTCTTCTTTATTTTTAATCACATTTAAATCTTTACCTTAATATTGGCTCTTTAGCTGATGTGTTGCTGAATTATATTGATGTGACACATGTTGCAAAACAAATTTAAATATATAAATTTTGTGTTATTCAAAGGTTATACCAGACTACACCAGTAGTACTGTAGTACTACTAGTATTATAGTATAGTATTGCAGTACTGTGGTGGCGTTTACATTGATTAACTGGCACAGAACAGACTATATATATATAGTCTAAATTAGAGCTGGGCGATATAAGATTTTTTCATATCACGATATGTTTTTTTCATTTCAGGCGATAACGATATATATCATGATATAAGCCAAATAACTATATTTGTAAGATTTAAATGTGCCGTTGCTCACAAGTAAAATGTGAAATAATTAGCAGCTTGTTTTAATTAAAATATTTATTTCCCATAATAAGTTCAACAGGGCAGATGTACTTAAGGAACATGAGACTTCAGTTTCAGATAAATAAAGGCAAATATTGCAAACTACACAAAAGGCAGCCGCTAAAGCGTTTAAGTTTCAAAATTGAACAAACAAAACAGACTACTAAATTGTCAATTCCACTTAGAAACAAAATATTAATTCTAAAAATAAATCTTAGGCCGTTTTACAGAAGAACAGACAAAATTGACTAACTTTTGTCAATATCAAATAAACTGAGAACTAAAAGGAAATTCTCAATCTCTCCTTGTTGTATAGCTTAGCTTTTCAAACAGTTTTAACAGTTACTTTAGTCTGACAAAAGCCGAATGACCAATTAGCGCTTTCAGTCAGAGATTGAGCATGCACCGCTTTATTGTATTTCCAGACTTGCTTTCGGCACAATTTACGGTCTGCGCTACTCTGTTTTTGTCAGACTTGAAATAGCGAAATACCTTCACACTATGGAACTTCTGTGGCCCTTCCGTTCGACAAGCTCTCCGGCATTGGAACCATCATCTGTTTTTTCTTCGGTAACCTTCGCTCACGCTCTCGGTTGATTTTTCCCTAGTCGGCAAACTCATTTCCTTCATTACCGGGCTGCACGGCTGCAAAACAAATACACGTGCGCCTTTGGCGCTTGTGCTGTACGTAACAAGTCACGTGACGTGACGCTGCGGCTGTGATTGGTTCGGCTCTGCGCTACTTAATTTGGATTGGCTGTTCTTTTTTTTTTTTTAAGAGGACAAGAGAGATGAGGCCTATCACAATAGTTTAATTTTTCTATCGAGAAAAAGTTATTTCGCAATACATATCGTTATCGTTTTATCGCCCAGCTCTAGTCTAAATATAAATTATTATCACTCTCTCTCTCTCTATATATATATTGTTAAATATTACATATACTCATATAGCTCATAAAACATCTGCGTCTATCTTGTTGAATTCAGTTGGAACCCTAAATCCAGTAAAAAGGTCAAATGATCACTGCATATACACAACAAAGTATACAGGCATACACAAAGACGATACAATAAAGTCCCAGTTGGTCATTATATAAATTCTGGAGGGCAGGCTTTTTAAAGGGGGAATTGCTTGGAGAAAATATGACATTGATGGATTGATGTGTATAAATACGGCTCCTACTATTTGAGCAAAAGGCAGAAACATAAACAAAAAAATAATGAGTAAAAGAAAAAAAAGTAGAAAGTTGAACAACCTAAAAATACAGCCAATAATTCCAAAACAAAAAGCCAGTCAATGGAGACACAAAAAGAAGAAAAAGAAAAAGAAAAATATTGTGATCCGGCAATGCGTGTTGGTGGATCATATGTTGAAGTGCCATAACACATCACCTTGTCACATGAAAGATGTATTTTGACTCTATCCCGCCATTGTTGGAAAGCAGGATGAAATGTCTGCTGCTATGATATCTCCGGTGTTATAAAATGTCAAATTTCATTTCATCCTATTTATATACCACTCTGCTGTGTTGTGGCACCTGATAAGCCTTCGAGCTCAACAATCTATTACTTGCACGGCCTTCCCAGATCTTATTTCGACATCACACAGGTACCTGAAACATCATGCTCAAATGTAGCAGTATGCCTCTAGAGATGGCCGTTTCAGTCTGTTAGTCAGTAAGTTCACTGCTGAAATATCTCACCAATAACTGGTTAGAGTGTCATGAAGTTTCTGCTGACATTCATAGTCTGCACAGGATAGATACAGTCCTGAAGAGCAAAATAGGAAAACATCTATATGAACTAGCTAACAGAAGCTAACAGAAAACATCATGTTTACTGGTTGTTATAAACATTTGTTTTGGCCTCTATAGCCAAACAACGCGAGTTTAGGGCATTTGCTTCCATGTGGTTAATGACTTAAAAGACATTGTTGAACACACTGTTAAGTTCAGGTAACATTTTTCGGCTAGCCAACATTTCCCTGTGAATGACAAAGTGCGCAGACTCACATTCAGGTGCAACCTCCCCCTCTACTGCATGACTTTTTAATTTTTGGGGAAAAAAAATATTTCTCCCTATTTTGGGGGAGCTTTAGGGTGATATATTTAATAATATGTCAATCATAAAATTTGACACCCTGCCCCCCCCAAAAAAGATATTGGTTTGTTGCCTCAAGGCAACACTGTGCGACAAGGGTAGTAAAATGCCAAGTTATTCTACAATAAGTTGGATTAGTACAACAAGGATGAACAAATAAATAAACAACAAATAAACAATGTAAACATTTCACAGAACAATAAAACACCAAAATACATCCAACATTTGACCCTAACCCCATGTACGCGCGCGCGCACACACACACACCAACACACGTGCTGTGTTTCCATCACTTTTGGGGACATTACATTAACTTACATTCATTTCCTGGAGACTTATCCTGACTCTACCCATCACAAGTCCCTGCCTGAACCTTACCCTAACCCTGACTCAAGCCTTCACCCTAAAATTGATGATTTACCTTGCAATTTGTCCCCATAAAGTAGGTAAGACCTCACAATGTGAGTGTGTAAAGAAATTTGTGTCCCCACAACAATAAGTAATACTCGACCACACACACACACACACACACACCCACACAGCAAAATTGGTATGGCCCGGATCAGGCCCACACAATGTGCTTACACATGGCCCACATACCGCAAAGAATGACGGCCCTTTGGTGGCCCAGACCTGGTTTGCCAGAGGTGGCCCACACATGGGCCAGCACAAGGCCAGTTTCAGACACACTGGTGGCCCTGTGCTGGCCCATGTGTGGTGGTGTGCAGCCACGGGCCAGTTGTAGATACACTGCTGGCCCTGTGCTGGCCCAGAACGGTTTCAGCTCTGGCCCCAAATGTCAGCCTAATGTGTACCTTAATCAAGCCATGCAATAACAACATGTGCCAGAACATGCAAAACAGTGCAAAAGTAACATGCCGAAACTCTGTTCAGGCAGTGAATGGACTGATAGCGCTTTTCTACTCTCCCAGATTACTCAAAGTGCTCTATACAACATGCCACATTCACCCACTTTCGCTTAACTGACTGCTTCCTAACTACATTCATGCACATTCACACTCTTGACATGCAGACTGGAGGAGCCAGGGATCGAATCATTAACCTTCCGATCAGTTTGTAACCTGCTCTACAACCTGAGATATGGCATGCCATCGCCTAAACAGTGGCGTCATTGCCAGACCTGGCACACATCCGGTTGACATACACTGCCAAAACACCAGTCAGTCAGAAGTGCCAGCTTGATGGCAGATCTGGGCCA
This sequence comes from Oreochromis aureus, assembly GCF_013358895.1. Lineage (NCBI taxonomy): Eukaryota > Metazoa > Chordata > Actinopteri > Cichliformes > Cichlidae > Oreochromis > Oreochromis aureus. The sequence continues at coordinate 9,341,756 of NC_052963.1, read as the reverse complement.
GACCTGTTTTCTGTAGGCCTAGGGCACATAAACCAAGCCACAATCAAGCAAGATATGGCATGCCATCACATAGACAGTGCCATCTATGCCAGGCCTGGCCCACATCTGGATGACATACGTCTTATCATGCCAGAAGTCAGCCAGCAGTGCCGACTTGATACCAGATCCTGGCCAGACCTGCTTGCTATGTGGGCACTAACACACACACAGGCACAGTTACTTTACCAACTGACCCCTGACCCCTGAGCTCCTAAGTGTCCCTCAAACCTCATTTAGGGATCCACTCCTCTACTTCACTGTCACTCCCTGAAAGCTCACTGTCCTCACTTTCTGAGGACAGAAAGTGCACATTCCCTTGGTTTCCTTCCATAAAAGGTATTTACATCCATGTCCTGTAATTATGAGTAGATTGTAAAGTAAAAAACATATACTATGATCATATAAATGCACACAAACACATCTGTACACACATATGCAAATGCATTATATTGCCTGAAAGAAATTGGGCTAACTGCGCAGTGTTGGCTTGAGGCAACGACTGAAAATTAACAGTTTTACTGTATAAATAAATTTTAAAAAGTAGAACGAACAATCAAATATGCTTCTTAACATATTCATGCACATACAAGTATTTTTTATTATACATTTATTTCACTATAAACATGTAAAATAGTGATCTTTATCTTGCCTCCTAATGGAGATGTCTCTCATGTAGTGCAGCTTGCAGAAAGGGTCCTCCCAAATGAAAGTCACACCACCTTCAACTCATCATTTTATTGGAAAGAGATGTGTCTGGTAGCATTATTTGAAAAAAAAAAAGGTTTTTTTTGAAGGGCCAGTGTAAGGCATGAAAATGTGGTTTGTTGCCTCAGGGCAACGCTATGCTGTAGAGCAGCGGTCCCCAACCCCCGGGCCTCGGACCGGTACCGGTCCGTGAGTCGTTTGGTACCGGGCCGCGAGAGTTGAGGCTCAGGTGTAAAATGTATGGTTTTCTAGGTTTTTATCGGTTTTTAGCGTTATTTTGTCATCGTTTTTATCGTTAACTTGGTTTTCCTGGGTCTTTTCACGTGTGTTATGAATAAATCTTATTTTTTTCGGTACCGGTACTAGTTTTATTTTGTTGTATTTATCTGCGACACCTTTTGCCGGGCATGAACCGGTCCGTGGCGCAAAAAAGGTTGGGGACTGCTGCTGTAGAGGGTTAACCCGAGCAATTAAACCAGAAATCCGTCCAGTCATGCTAGCAGCTCCGTGCCTGCATATGCCGACAGAAAAGGACCAATCCAGTTTTCCTGATGTGTAATCATTCAGAGATTTGGATATTTCTGCACCAATGGTGTTGCCTGGCAGTGACAGTGCACATGACATCTCTTCATGCACATACTCCTGATATATATATATATGATACATAGAAAAGTAGTATTGCCTTGTTGCCAATATCAGTAGACTCATCAACCTGAATTGCGTACCACGGTGAATTATTAGTCCTTTTCAGCAACTGTGTGTCAATGTCCTTTGCTATATCCTCAAGTGACGGTGCAAACCGAAAGAGGAACCTGTGCTATCTATTTAACAGCAGCCTCTCCTAGACGTTCATGGCAAATGTCATTAGCGGCAGGATCAATTCTCCACTGACAGTAAAAGGTTTCGTCGCCTTAGCAAGACGTTTGTCTTGTACTCATTTTTGCTAGCTTGTGGGTTATATTTTTGATGTTGCCTGGCCTAGACGAGCGGCTTTTCAAAATAAAAGATCTTCAGACTGATAATAAGTAAAATATTTTTTTATTCAGTCTTTCTGAAGGCCTGGTACCACATGACCTGGTGGTTGGGGAACTCTGGAGTAGAGTAATGATTGAGATTGACAGCAGTAGTGATATAGAGAACAGAAAAGCAGACTAACATCCAGGAAAGCAGGCAGATGACTGATTGCAGATCTTCCTTATTAAAATTATGCATAAGCTTTATATCTACACAGAAACCAAACAAGGGGTAGGTTTTCTACAACTTATCAGTGTAGATTTCATTAAAGCTTAAAGTTATAATTAAAGGCATAACTGCCATGAGTGTTTTAATGCTGTACGCCTGTTCACAGGTAATTCCAATTATACTGTGGACCTCTTGACTGTGTTTGCTGTTGGTACCTTTTCAGAGACATTTTAAGAAATTATCTGACAAATATAGCTTGCTATGTGGTTAATTGTTCTAACAGGCTGTGTGTGTGATGCACTCAGAACTGATGGACTTTGCTAAATAAGCTTGCTGGCAATTGCTGATAACAGCACTTCATCTTGTCATTCAGGCCTCTTGATTAGACTTATGGATACAAAAATTCTCAAGGGGTTTGGCCACAATGCTTGAATCCATAAACTTTTATATGAAATTTATTGGTTTAACTAATGAAGCTCAAGACTTCCACCCAAGTGACTGGTGTTCAGGCCCTGTGTTTTATTTTATTTTATGTTTAGATATTACCACTACTTCTGTTTTCAGTTTCAGCCTGGTTAGGTAACTGGTAATTTGGTGTTTTTCTGCATTTAATTTTATGACATTACATGCCGTCAGCATGTAATTCTGTTATAAAGGTTTCATGCTTACTTCACATGTCGTTGTGGAATTTTACCCAATTAGTTCCCAGTTTTACCTCACATTTTGTGTCACTTTTTAAACTTTATGGATTAAAGTATTTTAATGTGGAAGTTATCTCTCTCCTTGCACACATTCACACCTGTAAGCTGTAAGTACAACCACAGTCTGACCTGCTTTCCACTGAGGAGCTCCACAAGAGCAGTTGGGGTTATGGGCCCAGCTCAAGGCCATGCTGTATTTTGAACGAGTTGGGGGCAGGCAGAAAACCTCAGCCATTATTCTTGCCAGGTTTTTATATAGTAAAACTTTTATAGATGGACTATTTTACCCTTATTTTATATTCTGTATAACAAGAAGGCAGCATGTTTACAGCCCCACTGCCATGATGAGAAGGATTTTACATATGACAGAGGATTCTGGAGGCTTGCTTGGAGGCAAAAACAAAAGCAATTCAAAAGAGGATACTTCACATTTCCAGGTAACTTAACATAAGAAAATAGTGTTCATATTGTACATATACAATATATATAGTGTAGTATGACAATATTCATTCCATATGTATCCATTCATGTTTCTAAACATCACAGGCTAGACAGTTCAGACCTGTTTATGGAAAAGCAAACAAGTGCTGCAAATCTCACATTGAAACTTATGCTTGCATGTGTAGAGAAAACCCATTGTATTGCAAATGTAAGTCTGGCTACAGTAGTGGGTGTTAGTCTGAGGAGCAACATGACGGGGACAGAGGTGGATACAAATGGTCAGATATGTAGTCCGAGAGAGACAAGCAAGCACGGCACACGTCTATTGGCAGCAGATCAAACGTGGGAGGACTGTAATCCCGCATAGAGTCACCAAGAAGAAAAAGCAGCAGAATCTCTTGACAGCAGAGGAAAAGCAAAAAAAACCCAAAAAAACAAAAACAAAGAGAAGGATGGAGCACTGGCAGAAAACAAGCGCTGCCAGTAACTAGAGCTTCAAGGCTTATGCCTTCAGATGGGGGAAAAGAAAAAAAAAAATAGAAATCGGACTCAATACAGAGGGAATTATTTAAAGGATAATACAGATGGAAAGGGAAAAAAGGAAGCTGAGAGGGAGAAAAAGGGGCAGGGGATAGTGGAGAAGGGGAAAGATGTGAGCAAAAAGTAGGAGGAAAGAAAAGATGTTGATGAAGAGTGGCAGATAAAATGTAAAGAAAGAGGTTGCGGAGTAAAAGATGGAAAAATGTAGGGCAGTATGAAGCTCGAGCACAGGGAAGGCTGAATTGCTCCTCTCCCTTGCTAGATAATTAGCATGGTGTTGCCCTTAAACAAGGCACTCTGGTGCTGTGCACTGTCCAACAGCTCAAGGCTGCGGTTGTGCTGGGCAGTACCCATGTGAGTGGATGCCTCCCCCTGCAGCAGCTTCCCCTCCAGGCTTTATGGCTGTAAATAACGATATACTCTTATAGCTGCAGTATGTAACTCCAGTGGCAATGGTGCTTTATCAATGTGTGTGTAAGTGTGTGTGTCTGTGTTTATTTGGTGCATTTCAAGGTTTGTTAAGGAGCTTTTATATGGGTGCAGCAAGCTGCTTTGTAACATCAAGGTTAGGCCAGAGACAACAATGTAAGCATGTTGCAGCAAACAAAGAAGTGGTGCATAAAAGCTGTACCAACAGGCAGAGTGGAAAGATGCATGCTTTTCAGCAACTGTGGGCACATTTGTTAAGCGAGCTTATACTTGGATTTCAATAACAGATTTTGTTAGCTTTTAATTATAGCTTTTACTCAGATTCATTACCATAAATCTGTAGAATAATGATAAGATTGCATCTTGTGTAATTCCATTCAGAGCTGATAAATTACTATAGCATTTTTTTTTTTTGCTTTTTTTTCTTCTTCTCAAGGCAAGAAAAAAAAGATAAACTCTCACACACTTTTAGAAATAGGGGTATAGTAAAAGTCCATTCTGCCGCTACTACTATAAACTACATGAATGTACCCTCTAGGGCTAATTAAAGGGCCTAATTAAGTAACTATATGTACCTTTGAGTGCCAGAAAAGTACATGGAAATCAAACCAAGCAGTACAAAGGTACATACTTCTAGGTTTTCAGGTGCACTGTTGTGTTCAACCAAATACACAGTAAAATTCAGTAAAATATTAATTTTCCTCTTGGATATTTTTTTTTTTTTTTTTTTTTTTTACCATTTCCTTATTTAAAGTCAGTGAAAAGCTTTTAACACATTGTGACAAGTTTCATTTGTGCATTAGCACAGCTGTTGCCTCACAGCAAGAAAGTTCAGAGTCTGAATTTTTCTGATTTTTTATTGTAGCCTGCGGCTGATGAATTTTGCTCTGGTTTCCTCATAGAGTCCAGGCACGTCCATCTTTGGTTCATGAATGATTGTGTAGCATTTTTCAAATTTTATTAACACTAAAACTTTATCTATGTTACATCTGCATCTAACTCACTGGTGCAGTTTCAGAGTTTGAATGATAAAATGGATTAATGGATATACCTGTACCTACCTATACATATATTTTAACCTTAAAATCTAAACCTCTGAAATGATTGCGAGAAAATTCTTTTTTTTTTATTAATATTTTTTTAAACTTCTCACAATATTGACAATTTCTATCATATTTGCTGGGAGAAAAATCCCACTGATAACGTAGAAGTCCAAAAAAATTTACAAAAACTATTGTATCACATATGATCAATGGGCCTCAGTTATAGTTTCCTTTTTTTAACATTCAGGTACAAAATTGTGAACAAATCTTCAAGAATGTAAGGTAGGCTACAAATCAAGGGTTCAGTATTTTGAAGCTATTACCCCCTCAAAAGCTGTTCAGTACAATAAAGTACTTCATTTTTCGAGCACGTCTTTTTAATTTTTGGGTATACATCATATACTACATCATTATTTAGTTGAAAGAAAATACTGTGTTATGCCACAGTCACACAGGCCTAAAGTCTGATTAAGATAAGACTGACCTCCTGACCTCCTCGTTCAAGAAAAAATTGTATTCCCTTAATTAGTTAAGTGGTTACTGTGAGATCAGTTGTTAAAGTCCTACAGGCCGAGAGACCAATTGGCAACCACAGATCGCTAGTGCAAAATATGCATTCCTTGTCCAGTTGCTGAGTTGTTGCAAGATCTTGTTTGCGGTCACTAGGTGAAATTGGGGGTTATATGTTGCTGTACCAAGACCCTGTCCTATATCAAAGGTGAACATGGTTACCTCCAGTTTGCATCCCACTTTTTCAAGTTTCACTTGGTTAGTTTGCAAGCGTTTGAAGTCAGAGATCAAGATTTTGCTTTACTTTGTTTGTGACCAATGGAAGGATTTGCAATTTTTTTTAACTATCACTACAATTCTTCCAAGAAAAGCATTGTTAGGTTTCCCATTTGCTGTAAAACTAAGTGGTGGTGATACTGAAGTCATGTGTGCGTGGATTTATTTATAGCCTAATGTTAAATGCCCTCAATGTGAAAAGATTACCTTGCTGAACAAATCATACGTATAACATTTAATTTTAGAAGAGAAAGTCCTGTTGGTTTTTGGTTAAGTGAACCACAGCAATGCTGAATTCCAGGTTGGCCTATAGAACACCTGCAGAACTCTAGACCATGTCAACTTCATTTGTATGCGCATTAACCGGCAAAGATGTCATGTTCACTTTGGTGCTGGTGTTGGAAGGTAGGAAGGAGATGATGAGATGCATTCTTTAACATCAAATTCAATTTCAGTCTCTTTTGATGTCTGTTGAGGACTTTAAAAAAAAAAAAAATTCCCTCTCGGGCTGTGATTTATCATCAGGGAGCATATCATTTCGAAAATTAAATTTATTTTTGGATCAGCAGATCTATGTCACGTCAGAGCGGATCAAAGGGAAATTTGGTCGGAATTCCTTCAAAATAGAATCTTTGGGTTGTGTAGCATCAGTAGTCTTATCTGATAAGGAAAGAGTTAAGTGTGTTTTTGTGAGTGAGTGGGTGGAAAGGGGATAGAGGCAGAACGTAATGGCACTGAAAGGTTGTGTGGGCATAACATGTGCTTGGCTGTGTGCGGGTAATGTGTTCCTTAGACAATCGTGATGAAAAGTATGTCTTTGCACAAGGTGCTTGATGGTGTTCGGTATAATTGTGAAAGGAACACATTAAATACGAGAGTGAAAAGATAAAACGAATCTCGTTGTCTTTGTGCTGTGAGTAAACCTAAAGGAATCTACTGTGGTCCTTTCAAATTCCACATTTTTATTCTTCTACTCTGTAGGAGTAGCTCTCCATGATTCACAGATCAAAATAATCCTTATTTTTTCTCATACTGGGCTTTTGTGCAATCTTCAGCTCATCCACTGCCTGATACAATCTGTTTTAGCTTCCTTCTCCTGTGGGTTAAGCCAACTTTTTTTTTTGATTGGCTGCTCCTCATAAGTGGGTGTGGCATCTTAGCCAAACAGCACCATATTGGGGATATCCACTCTTATTGGCATTATAAAGGCCAATTAGTAGAAAGAAATAAGCCGGAAACTGTGCATGTAGAGCAGTCTGAATCGGGATCTTTTTCCTCATTGTGTTAATTGTATCCAAGTTTAATACGACCTACCTTTATTCATTGTATTAGTCACTGGCAATTGCTATTGTGCCACTCAGAGTCACAGTCTCACATATATTTAATTGTAGCCTTCCAACCACATAAAGTAACCAATCCCTTATTGGCTGCACACACACATGATGTCAACTATTCAAAAACCAACAAAAAACAACGAACACTCACTCTCTGAGCAGTATTTAATTTTCAGGGAATAGTATTGAATTTTGTATATATTCATTTGGTTTTACCCAAATGATAACTTTTGTCAGGCAGTATCTTCTGAGTTTCTGGTGCAATCAGTTGCCTCCTCTTGGAAATGTACAGCTTGGTTCAAAGATGATTGGCTTCCATGTTTGGAGAGATATTTTGAGATTACTTTGATCCAGACAGAGTAGATGGCAACTTACCAAAAGGCAAACATTTTAAACAGATACTAAAAATAGGCAAAATTAGGTTAAAAATTCATAATATGTCCTTTTTAATGAATTAATGTAGTATTTTAGAAGTAGTTTCAGAGAGACACTTCAGTTATATCTTAATGCCGCAGATGTACATGTGTACATCTTTTCCACTCAGTCCAGATAGATGTGTTTCAATGATATATGTGACATTTCCCCAAGGAGACCGCTTTTAAAAGAGTAATCCATTTTTTTTTCTCACAAACCACGGAGACCAAACACAATGAAAAGCACTCACTCATTGTCTTTCACCTTAATTAAGCCATCCATCACTGGCTGTCTGATGCAAGGGAATAGTCCTGGGCAGAGGCAAGAGGAGACAGTGGCGGTAAACTCCCACCAAGCTCTCTAATATGGGCATCATTAAAAGTAAAGAACAAATCCTCAGAGATGCTGTTTTTCAGGTGAAATTCTTTGGCCGTGTTTGTTGTTTTGTGTGCTCGGAGGCGTTCGTGAGAATGACAAACAGTCCAGCAGGGATCTGAACCAACAAGCAGACAATCAAATGGAAAGGAAGGAGATAATGGAAGCTGGATTTGACTGCCGTGGTAGATGATTGTGGCATCACATGTTTGCACCAACCTGTTTTTTTTTTCCTGTCAGTCATCTGCTGTAGAAACTGCTCATATTTACAAGTATGTACTCTTACTATAGATATGCCTACTTGTGGACAAAGTGGCATCATGTCAAGCGTGCAGATAATCAGACATATATGGACAGACATTTGTCAAAAGGGACAAGTATGTACACAGACACACACACACACACACACACACACACACACACAATGTCTAGTGAAACTCCCCAGAGATTTTATCTTGTTTTCCCATGAGAGGCACTCCTCACTGTCTGCCACTGATCTGATCAAAGTAAACCAGAATAAAATTTGCTGAATTTAGGCCTCAAATTTGTCAAATCACTATTTCCAGCTGCCGCTTGTATCTCTCTTACCCCCACTGAAACTTGTCACTCACTATCAGTGAGCGATGAACCCAGATAAAAACACAGCAGGTGTGAGTGTAGAAGGAAACCGGCACTCAAGGTGAAGAATGTATGTCAGTATTAGGGGAGCTGTTTTTTTTTTCCTTAAAAACTCATTCTGTCAAGGTCTGAGCATTAAATCCAACCATCCCAACATGTGTCGCCTGTCACTCACCATCATTGTTGCATCCACTGAAGATCACTGGTGACTTGAGTCATAATACATATTGAAAACAGGCTGTGTATGCAGGTCACAACAATGTTTGTTGAATGCTTTCTCAGTCTCTCTGTTGTGTTTTCTGTCATTTTGCATATTACTGCTCTGACCCAGTTTGGAAGTTGATCATATTAAGTTTATGTGAAACGTAAGGAGATTAAATTTAAAACAAATGCTTTTGGGAGAAAGGCAAGTTAGCATTAAGCATTTCAGCTAAAAGGTGACACCAATTTATGCTATAATTATGTTTTTGCACTAACAGTTAACACTAATCGTTAATTTTTTTCCTTCTTCATACCTTCACCGTGTATGATGTGAGAGGTTAAACCCTGTAGATGTGGCAATAGCTAAAGCACCTAGCGGATGTTTGCCAACAACCACTGAACAACTGTAGAAGAGTGTGCTACTACCAGATGTCTGTACTACAGTGGAGGATTTCATCTAACATCAGGATTAACCATTGCCATAATCCTCAAGCTTCTGTGCACAGTAAGTTTTTCAATAGCATCAACACTGTTTTCTTTATTATCTAATGATTTGCATTTCCGTGTTGAGTGAGAAATATAAATTCTTTACTGGTTTCAAATAGTTAGTAAAGAACAGAAATTTGCATATAGTAAGTCTTGTCCCATTTTAATTACCAAACTCATTGTTGCTCATAGTTATTGGTTCTGTTACTAGTTAGCTAACATAAACTAATTTAAGTCTATTGACCATAACCAACCAACCAACCCAGTGACATAATGTTCAGTACTGACACAAGATGGCACTAAACATGTTATAAAAACTTTGACTTTAAGCATTTATTTCTTAAATCGAGCTTCACAGACAGTATTACATCGATGTCAGTTTTTGAGAGCAGGGCTCAGTGGTGTAAATTAGCCTTTTTATGCATAGTCTGTCATGTCCCCTTTAATCTAAGCTTTAATTGTACGACTATTCATTCATAGTTGTGTTATTAAGCCCCATAACAATTAAGCCATAATGAGTTTTTTTAACTGTAACAGATGTCTTATTATTTTTGAAATGCATTTAGAATATGTAGTGAGTGTGATCACAAGGGCAGATTTGGTGAAGGAAGGAAAGATCTAACTAAAAAGATAATGAATGCCTGAAGCCCTTACTTGTAATCTAGTTAACCTGTAGAAACTTATAAGGCCTTACTACAATTCCACCATGGTGTTTGTTTGGCCTAACATCTTTGAATTTGCTGTAGCTTGCAACAGTCCTGACTTTCTGCCTTGCTAGTTCTATAGTAGCCTAATTTTTCATTTCCTGCAGAGTCGTGCCTCATTGGAGTGCAGTGCTATGAGCGTGAAGCCATATGTACACCTATGACCATATTAACCTATCCAAATGTTCAGAAGCCACCAGAGTGAGATTATAGCACCCAGCCCTTTCACTTTTAAAGCACAGCACTTATGGGATGATCTGAAACTGCAAACCCATATACGCACTGATCCAAAGACAATAGGGAGGTAGGGAGGAAGCAGATGTAAAGGGTAAAGGTCAGTCGTTCATCAGTTGTTTTGGGGGTTTTTTATGCTGTAAGTAATGCTACTGGAGTGTGTTCATGCATATAGCAGCATGCCTTCCTCCTCTATCTTCCTGCTTGTCTCTCTGTCTTATATGCTCCCACACATGAAGATACATGTGGGTGTTCACAAGTGGGAAAAAAATCAGCAAACTTCACAAGTAATCACAATCACTGGGTATTTAGGGATTCTGAGCATTGATTTACCTAAATTACACAGTGCAATAAGAGATCTGCGTCTTTCCACAGACTTCTGAGGGGGATTCAGCTAGGAGATGTATTTTTTGCCATACTTAGGGCTTCAATCTGTTCAAGCAAACAATTATATGTTCAGCAATGAAAAACCTTAATAAAGACTGTGTTATATTACACTGTAATCTGTCACGCTGGGACACATGAACCTGCCATTCCAATGAATGACTCAGTGTTTTGATAAACTTTTGTTTCAGTGTACACTGTTTTGTGCACATTTATTATACAAGCAGCTGTTTCTGCTAGCTAAATTACTGGCATGGTAACTCAAAGCAGTCATTCAAAGCAGCCAGCATAGCAGTAGAGAAGAAAAAAGTGTTCAAATTAAGTTCAGCAATTTGGAAAAAGCTTTAAAACTAAGCTGGAACAAATGGACTAACTTGAAATGAAATTTCAGCTCTGGACCTGTCTCCATAGGAGACAGAAAGTTTCTCGAGAAAGCTGATACTGCAAATATTCAGTTAGATTCAGGTGAAGGGGCATATTTGGAGAGAACAGGCAGGAATCAAGAAACACGACGCCAGTGCACTGGCAATGTGCATTTCTATTATGTTCTAGGCCCAATCAGGCCCAATCAGATACCACAAAGACTGCGTAGAAAAGAGCCATGACTGTACATTTGCATTCTGATATCTTTTGGGTAAAGTCTAGAAAAGTTCAGGGCCACCAAGCAGTTTGAAAAAAGCTTGTTAGGATATTGTTCGAGATCACAAAACAGACGGAAATATCTCCTAAAGTTAGACTTGACTTATAATTGACAGAAAAATTCAAATGACTAGTGATTTGCTTGACAGATTTCCACAGGAGGCAAGTGAAGATTAGTCTCAAACACTGCTGTATGGGGAGGTTATCTTTTTTCTCTTTGTGTGTTGAAAGTCACGTCTTTATTATCAAGTGTCCACAGTATTTTGTGAAATATTCAAATCAGGGTCGAGATATTCCCAAGCTTTTGCTGTGCATTTACCACTTCAGTCGTGCATCTCGCTGAAGCTACTACTTGCTTTCACCACCATTCAGGTTTGTTTGCTTGTAGATCTGTAAAAGGCCAAAGTCGAGTGGTGCCCAATAAATTACCTTAATACAGTGAATTCAGATGTTCTAAACTCTTGAAGGATTTGCATGAAATTACTCAACCGGCGAGCACAGGATTGTCTCTGACAAAAGGGGCTATTCGACCAATGCTTCTAAGAAGATATTTGATAATCTTCACTGGCTACATCACCAAGGGAATACAAGAGTGAGAATGAGTGAACACGTTCATTGTCTCCTCCTGAGCTGGGTCCAAAGCTTTCTGGGAGGCCATATCCACAGATAGAGCAAAAGGAGATTAGTTTTTCAAAAACATGTAATTAGAAATAACCCTTATGGAGCAGGGCAAGTGTGGTAACTTGTTAAAATTAATGATGGGAACAGCACTAGTTGAATTGGTGGATTTTCTTGTTTTTGTTGTCTGTTTACCATTAATTTTAAATTGTGCAATTTGTTTTTTTTTAATGTTTCTCTTCTTTTGAAGCATACTTTGTAGTCCAGGTTCAGATGTACTAGTGCACTGCAGTAGCATATTTGTGTCTGTATCGCTGCATTTCCTGGTGAGTTGCCATGCCATTTCAATAATCATGCTTGACTTGGTGCAAATGGGAAAAGAATGTTAGAAGAGTCTCAAAGTATTTTGCCTGTAGCTACTTCCCTCAACAGGCCGTTCAGGAGTAATGGTGTGTTACGTAGAAGAGGTGACACATGATCCCGGGATATATCTGCAGAGGTAACATCGGCTAGCGTGGGGTGTGGGGAGTGTCAAATCCTTTGACATTGCTGTCATCGCCGATGAAAGTCTACCAAATGACTTGGATTCTGTGGTTCTTTCTGTGTATTCTGATGCCAACTTAGTGGTGGACACAATGAATACTGAGCTGAATGATGCCTAGTGTGATTAAATTTGACTTAATCACATTTGCATATGTTAATGGAAGCACAGACTTATAGTATATTCTACTCAAGAGCGCTCTAAGTCCTTAATCGACCAAAGAGATGACACTGATACGGTAACCTGGGGAGCATTTTATTATTGCACAACTGCAGAGCCTTTGATTTTGTGTTGTAATTTTTTGTAATTAGAGCTGATTGATAAAACATAATTGCACTGTAATAAAGCAGTGAATGCTACATCCATATGAATAAGCCACTCAGGTAAAATGGGGACCTGACTAATCTGATTTTGCACATCAAAGTCTGTTTAAAGGTCTTTTATAGTACTACTGCGTATGTGAACAAAGTTGTGTAAAGCCTTCTAAAGCTCTAGAGGGATGTCACTTGAAGACTACAAGTTTGAAAATGAAAATGAAAATCTAGGGGTATGGAGCTAGAAGAAAGACGCTATACCAGACCTCTCTAACCAGCTCCTCATCACTGCTTGAGGGCCGGCCGCTCGAGGCTGTGTTAGCCGCTGATTGCATGGCATATCGGAATCTCCAACTGAACTGATGATCAGGAAAAGTGTCAGAATAGTGATTTTAGGTCTGCTGTATCAATTTTCAACCCTTTTGTCAGTCTGTTGTCAGTGCTATGCTCAAGTGAAATGATTATGCTTTAGTTTTCATGTTTAAACAGGCAAAGTAGACTGGGGCTGGAGGTGATCTGGAAAACAATTCAAACAGTAAACTACAGGACAAGTTGTAGCCCCTAACTTACTGACTCACCAGTTTATCATTTATGAAGGTGGTTATATCACAATGCCATGATGCATCAGGCTGTGAAAATACTGCTTTCAGGCCCAACACATCACATGTGGATGTTTGTAGAGGGAACCTCTGTTATCTCTTTAAAGCCAGATTTTTCACTAAACCTAACCAATGAATTGACAGCAAAGCTAATCAAAGAGTAGGGCGTTGTTGGCTGACAAACTATTCTACCTTACTTTACCCTCCAAGTGCAGACTTATATGATTTGATTGCACCTGTGATTTTTAGTTTTCAAGTTTCAAATTGATTGAATTGGAATTGATCTACAAAGGTTTATAATCCCAACATGTAGTAATCCAGAAATTTGAAATCACATTTGTGTTGTATGTAAAAGGACCTTTAGGCTGTGTACAGACCACAGCCTGTAAAAAAAATCCATTGGTTTTGGCATTTTAAAACCCAAACATTAGCATTTCAGCCACCTTTTGTTAGGTACAATTTGGACCTTGGGTGGAAGGGCCAAGTTACCAGCTAATGCTAGCAAGCTGCTTCTAAGAACTCTTCAGGTGCAAAGCACAGAGACACCTCCCTTTTAATTAGTGTACAGGACACTAATAAGAACTTTATGAATTGTGTAAATGACACAAAAAACCTACATTATTTGCCAGACAATTTCATTTAAAATTCACCAGTAGTACAAACCTGTTAGCGGAGGTGAGAACTAGGTAATTGGCTGACTGACTAGAGCTGCTTGTGTCAAGACACCCATCATTCAAAGCACCCACACCCCAAGCTGTAAAGATGCACATTTTAAAATGTGATTCTGTGTGGATTGACTTACTTTCGGAATTGGCCTCAGGTAGCCATTGTAGGAACTGCAGTTTTGGCACTTTGACAGCAGCTTCGTTTTCCAACCACAGACGCTGTCACTTTCACCAGATAATTTATTAGGTGCCATGTTCACTTATCATTCCTACCAAGATACCTATTTGTTAGAATCTTCTTTTGAAGGTAGGGTTATTTATTTTATTTTGTTTCTGTTTTTTCTAACACATAGTTGGTGAGTTCCCCTTAGGTACAACACTGGCAACTGTGAAAATTCTGTGAATTTAGCAAATCTGCTAAATGTGCGATATCAGCATCCACCTATTCTCCCTCAGTCCCCAGAGATTCCACTCATCGTTTCCCCCTGAGGATTTAATCTATGTTCTGTACTCTTTCTAGCACAAAAAGCATCAAAACATTTCAATTCTTATGAACGTGAGTCCCGATCCACCACTTTAAAGGTGCTATTCATTCCACAGGCCAGGAGTTCAGTTAAATAAACCCCCTTCAATAATAATTTAGGAAGTTGTGCATAAAGAGGATGGAGTGTGTATGATTTGGATCTTGTGCAACATGCTCTTAGAACGTGGCGGCAGCCATCTTAATGAGTTTGCAGCTTATCATCAGTCACAAGAGAAAGCAAATCAATCACTTCCCTTGCATAGCGTTGGCTGGGTGGGAGGAGGCAAGGAGAGAGAGGAACTGAGGGAAGTAGAGATGTGACATGAGAGAAAGCTCGTCAGTCTTCGGGTGTTGTTTACCACAACAACCCTCTGCCAAGGATTTTCCTGAGGGACACTTGTTTTAATAAAAACAGGCCCCATATTAAATTCTAATCCATTAGTGTGGCTGGCGAGCTCTGGCTATGCTTTATCAAACTATTGGAATAGATGAATGTTCCTTCATTATCACGGCTGGACTTTCAATAAACAGCGTCCAGTCCACTCTCGTGCCAGGGTCACGTCGGAATTCACAGCGCACCTTTTCCGTGAATAATGCAGCTGTTTGTTATGAAAGCTCTTGCCAATTTATTGCTAAAAAGGTTGTGTCAAGGACATTTTGACCATATGTGCCTTTATAGCTGTGAGGTTATTTGACATCCTGAATCAATCATGTCATTGTCTCTCCTCAATGACATTGCATTATGTTCAGCCTATTTTTTTTTTCAAAAGCAGGATATAAATATATTTAAGAATGATCAAAAAGCACACGTCATGATGAATGTGACAGCCGCTGGCTCTCTTTTCATTAATTGCAGGTCAGAACCCCCATTTTGAGACAGACTTGATAACTGCAGGCCTGGCTGCTCATTACTCACCAGATTTGTCAGTGTGCATTTTCCACATCAATATTAGCCATGATATTACGTTATACAAGAGGTAAACAGAGGCAATGGCTGCAGTGCGGAAATGGCTAAAGAGCCTTCTTCTTTCCTCTGGGCAGCTGACCATCAGAAGTGTTTTTTTAAGACTTAGCCCTCAGTGTGATGAACAGGGATGAAGAGCAGGACATCGATAACAGGAACTGGCGGTGGAGTGGATAATTAGCCTTAAAAAGGAACAAAGGATCAATACCTTCTTCCGTTTGCCAAGAGTTTGTTCATGGGGAAAACAGGTTGAGGCATCCAGTGCAGGACCATCATCTTGTAGGGGTGACACGAGGACAACAGAGAGATCTATCATGTCGACCGAAAGAATGGATATACAGTAATGGAAGCTCTGATTTTTTTTTTCCGACCTCCTTTTTAAATTAAGCAGCCCTGCTGATGCAGCGACGCTCGAGCCCGCAGAAAAGTTACACTCGGAGTCATGTGGCACAAATGAAGGACAGCTGTGGTTAAAGCTTTCTATTCACTCTGCTATTATAACCATAAATCATACGGTGAATGCATAAAATTTAAAAACCACTTTTGATAAAATACACTGATGAGATGGAAAAAGCCACTGTTCCTTTACATTTTCCTTTATTAAATCTATATATCAAAAGCCAAAGATGTACTGGAGAGAATATTAATATATGGTTATTCATTGCTATCTTATCTCTCATTTTTTTCTTTCTTTAGGAAATTATATTCAGCTGAAATCCTGATATAAACCTCTTTTGATTTGCTTTCTGTCTTGTGTAGGCTTCACCACACACAGTGCTGTATATTTAAGGGGAAGCATTTGGCAGCTACTTTTGTACATGCATGTGATTGACACCATACCTGACATGATCTGACAAGGTAAATCCCAGCCATCTGGTTCTCTAGGCAGGTTAAAATAAATGCCATGAATGATTTAGGCACACTCTGCTGCCCAGGTCTGACCATGATACTGTAACTAACTTCTTCACAGAGCAATTATTTCAAAGTTAGGGAGTGCCACATGGTTTTTGTCTTTTGGAGTTTTTTGTTCAGCGCAACTTTTCGTTAAACAAATGTGAGCATCAGGATCATGGGATTTATCACATTTTAGAATTGTAGACTAGATTTCACTTCAATGTTATTTATATAGCACTACTTCACAACACCTCAACATGCACCTCAAAGTGTATTGTAAGGTACAATGATACAGAGAAACCCCCCTACGTGGAATAAACTCATTTTGACAGGAAGAACCTCGACCAGAACGATGCTCAGGAAGGGGCAGCCATCTGCCATGACCGGGTAGGGGTGAGGGGAGGAAGACAGGGCAAAAGACATATTTTTCTCTTATTTAAAGGTGTTAATTTAAGCAACTTCTGTTTTTCAAAGGTTAATGGAAGAATTTTGCAGCCAGATCAGCTGCCATCACAGCACTGTGACATTCACACGCCTGTTGTTTAAAATACTTTGTAGGTTCATCCTATTAAGATGGCTTGAAGGACAGAATGATCACAGTAGTTGTTTGATCACATGGTTTTAAGAGCACAGAACCTTTCCTTATTAAGGGCAAAAGTTTCGACGACTGACCCAACAGCTGATACAAGATAGAAAATAACAGCCGGGTGGTGAAAATAAAAGCACTTTGATACAGACTCATGAAGACAGGAGGCAACAAAATCCAGTAAAGAACCAAAAGGGGGGAACCAACTAAGGCAGACCATGAAAATACACAGAAATAGAAGGCAGGTTAGATGGCAGAGAACAAGGGGGAACACAGACTAAATATACACCCAAGGGAGAGGGATAGTAAGGCAGAGGTGAACTCAATCAAGACAGTAATGAGGATGGGAGAAGGGAGAAAAGAGAAAGTAAAGAAAAAAAAGCCATATAAAGATCTAACCCACTAAATAAAACAGGAACTATGTGGGAAAAGGACAAAGAAAAACTCACAGGAAAACACACATGGAGTAGCACAAAAGGGTCAGATACAAAGACAAAAACAATTCTGGACTGTGGATTATAACAGGAAATAAGAATTTGTATAGGTACACTCTGGTTGTAATTTTCCACAACACTAGAGAAGTGGTATTATAGCCAGAGTATGCTGCATGTATATCTGATTGTCTTGACTAGGGCTTAAGTAGGGCTTAAAGGTCATAATTTAAGCAGTGACTGACTTTGGCCTTTGTTAAAATCCTCTTCAAAAATTCTTTGTTTTCTGTTTCTTTCTGCCACATTGTATATCCACATACAGTGTTTGATAAAAACAGTGAACAGATTCATTGTTTTTCACTTTTTGTCTTTTACTCACCAGTATTCCACAAGGAGATGCTTTACAATGACTATAAATGATAAATCAGTGGTGGATCATGTTTCCCTAACCTTAGATGGACAAAGTTGGAACAGATCTCTGCTAGACTCACTTATAGCTGAGCATGTTAAATTCCAGGCATTCCTTAAAATATCCCCTCTAAAGATAGCGTCTGTGATGGTAGGCTGAGCAGGGAAGGCAAACAGAAAGGGCCTTTAAACTGTTCAACAGACCAAGACTTTTTTTTTTTAATTTGCTTTTTTTTTCAGCAGTGCAGGATTACTATAGTGAAGATATGTTTGTCCACAACTGAAGATAAACTAAATAAATAATAATAATAATAATGATAACAACAATAACAGTAGTAAAATAATGAAAATAATAACAGGAACCCCCCCCCCCAAGGGATACATGAAATAAAAGAATTAAAGTTAAAATTGGTGAAAACAGCGAGCTATAGGCCATTTCAGCTGGTGGTCTGGTGTAGCTGGCCTGCTCACAGCTATTGTCTGGCCAACCCCATTTAAATATGTCATCAACTTCTACCAGGGCTCTATATGTATTACCCAAAACACTGTGGTAAGAACTTCAGTGGGGAAAACCTGAATCCAACCTGCTTTAAATCAACATGTCTCCCAAATGTTATTGGTCAAATGTCCATGTACTGAACAGTTCAGCAAATCCTGGGTCCAAATCATTATTTATGTAATGGTTATGTTGCGTAATTTAGATGTTATGGACTAAGCATAACCTAAGCATCACTATAGCCAAATAGTGCAGCACAGTGTATTTACGTTGTTTTGATAAGTGTTCCTAATCAACATACCTTACAGGCTAAAGATCACTAGTCTTGAAAACGGATTTTCCATTACTGTCTTTTACTGTCTTATCCAGTCTTAACTCTATACTCAGGAGTGTCAAAGCATACCCCCAATCGAATAGTATTTGAGTGTGTAAAACTCCAGGAATTTGTCAGACCATACCCTTACAAATAATTTTCTTGGTATCACTGATTAGCTACATGCTGGAAGTGCACTTGGAGCATGAGCCTTTGCAATTATTTCCATTAGCGAATCAAGTCTGAACATGGAGACTTCTCCACATTCCATTGATTATTCCATAGATCACATGAAAAAACCCAAACTCTCTACAATTCTTTAAAATGAAAGAAATGCTATTCTTATTGTAGTTATTCTCTTTTTTTTTTGTCATTAAAAATATATTTAAAGTCTTTCACAAAGTACCCCTACACTCACGCGCTGTTACTTTGAAAAGACTCAGAAAAAGTATTTTCAAGAATGAAAATTTCATGTTGTCTTTGTATTGTTTTTCAGTTACAGACAGAGTTTACATAATTCATCATTGCAATCTGTGAATTATAACTTAATAATTATATATAATAATTATATAACTTAACACAAAAGTATAACTTTAAAAAAAAGTTTGTAAGGCTGCTGCACTCATTAGCACCTTTTAAAAGTAGCAGGGTTATTGTACGTCCACAGTTTTCATCACAACTTAACAAAGAGTAAACAACTGTCTAAAATGGAATATGCAAACGTCCACACACCCAAGCAGAAACATTCAAGTTCAACTACAAACACAAAACTTCTGAAGAATGTTGAAACTGCATCAAGAGTCTTGAAATGTCTTTTTGATTACCAATTCTATCTTCTCTAGTTTTTGCTGCTGGATTGTTTTAAATCTCTAACGTATGTTCCAACAATCTGCAAGTAGAAGGTTTAGACAGCTATAATGTGGTTTTCAGAAGGTTTTCATCACCAGTTAGGAGAAAATTCTTACTAACATGCATGAACATGAATTTGAATATTTCAAAGGCTCAAAGCATTTTTGCCACCATGAAATATCGCCTCGTGACAGGAAAACATTCCCCGTGTTGTTTGTTTTTCTTGTGTTGCCAATCTTGGGGTAATATAAATAGAGTGAGCCTTTTGCCTTCTTTTGTATGATTGCAGCGAGTGCACAGGCATGCCAACGGGGGCGGATATGTGGAAGTAGTTATAGATTCATCAGATCTGGTTTAACAATTTTTGGCGATGGATGCCGCTGATGTGATGCCCTTGAGCAAGATGGTACCGACAATTTGCTTTAAGTGAGGAACTGTGAATGCAAAGCAGGATTTTGCTGAAAAAAAGACGAGATGAATTTTCGCCTGTGCATTCCACAAAATAACATTATTCCCAACATGATCAGAGTTCAGGTAAAATAGTGTTCAAGGAAAACCACCAACATGCTAATTGTGATTGAAAGAAATCAAAGATGAAACAACAAACCTCTTTTTTGTGTGTGCGTGTTCCTTCACTTATTCCTGATAAATCAACACCTAGCAGTCCAGACACGAGTATTCCTCTCTGTTGTTCCAAATGAAAAGGCCTTTTGCAGAATTAACTTCTTCTCCAAGACATGAAGAGTGATGACACTCTTTGATGAGTGGCTTCAAAACAAGAAAATCTCATAACGAGAAGGAGAGAAAAAAAAGAGCTACATATTAAGACCTGAGATCAAAAACTAGGTCTCCGAGATAACGCTCCAGCTATGGCGGGTCTCGTGTTTATAATAGCCTTCTCGGCTTTAATTATTACCACATAAGTAATCTCAGAGGCACAAATTGATTATATGAATTTTTCACATTAAGTTGGAACCTACAGGGACCCCAATTTCCACAGCATTTGAACATTATCCTCTTTTGAAATCAAGTTTTCATTTAAAAGCTATTAACAGGTTTTGAAACACACAAATGAATGTTTAAGGCACAGTAGTATGTAATTATCTTGATATGAATTATTAATTTCATCACGCTGTAAAATGAATAAATGCAGTAGCTTCAGTTAAAGGACTGCGAGGCGACAGTAGGAGGAAGATGATGGTGCTGATGTTTGACATTTGGATCAAATCTATGTATTATTCATCAGCAGTTGTGTCCATATTTAGGAATTTATACTCCAATGACAACCAATGCACACAAATGTGGCAATGAAGTGACATTTTTTCTTAATGGTTGTTTACCTCGTTTTTTTAACATCGTTATTATTAGGATTATTTTTGCTTAAGTGTACTTTGACTGAAATATTGCCCATGCTCCATTTTAAATTGGATCCTTTACAGAGCACAGAGGTTATAGGCTGTAATCATCACATTAAAAACTGGCCAGCTGTAAACTGGCCAATTGTGGAGCCATTAGCAGTTAACATTTTGTCAGCAGAAAGAAGGAGAAGAAGCGTAACAGGTTTTACTTTACTTATGGACTTCATTTTTTTGTGAGTTTTTTGTGCATTTAAGCAATTTCTGTGGGTTCTCTCCTTGCAAATGTGAGCAATAAAGCCCAGATTCAAGCATAATGAAAACCTATAGATATTATCTTATCATTCATGATCCATATGGTCCTTATCTCTAGTTAGAGACTGGTGCACTTATGCTGACAGAGTCATATTCACAGCCTTTAACATTTGCTAGCAGCAAAGGCAGTGTAAAAATGAGAATGTCAACCCCAAGAGCAAAAATGGACAGACCTTTTACTGCTGGCCAATTAAACCCCTCTTTATTTTCTACAGAGAGGAAGGATTTTTTTTTTTTTATGTGGAAAAAGTCCTCGCTGAGGTTATATCTACAGAGGAGGAAATTGTTTGCACCCATGGAATGCATTTTTACCACAGGTCACTGTGTAAACCAATTTATATTGCTTTTTGAGTCATTTTTCATAAAATACTGTTGCAAAGTGTCAGCACAAAAAGCGATAGAGACTTTACAATGTCCTTCAAAATGTCAGTGAAAAATAAACTATTCTTTCTTGCTGAGAAGAGTCATCATGCTGTTTCTAGTCAGATTGATTCCTCACTGCTAATGGTTTAATTTTGGCATAATTCAATAACCAGATCCTCCCATGACACCTTACACATTTATATGGAGTCTATAATAATATCTTGACAGTGAGATGAGCTGGGAATCTCTGGTGGATTAATTTGGTTCTAATTCCTCCTGTTAACACACTTAAACATGGCAAATGAGATCGGATACACAGCAATGATTTCTTCCTACTGTTTGCATGGTGCCTTGTTGTGAACCAGTTGTTGAACTCATCTACTGGCCAAAAGGTAGAAATGGAAAATTTTAATCTAGGGTTTAAATCCCTGGAGTTTGGGGGTAAAACTGAAGGTCAACTGCTTTGATGGGTGGCACAGGGCAGAAAAACAGTTCAAATGGGTTTTCCTAAAAAATCTACAAGTGAATAAATAGTTCTATTGAGCAAACCCTCAGTAGTAGAGGTGCTGTAGATCAGATAATCTCAATACTAACATATCTCAGCTGATGGCTCAGCTTCTATATGCATCCAGTTAGCATATCTAAGTAAAGCTGCTTTTGCGCTACTCCTGAGGCCGGAAACCCTTTCGATTCAGCTGGTCTTCTTAATTTCATTCTTTATTTGTTCAGATTACTGCTTCACACTAACACATTACACACATTACATGCTAATTCAACGACGGTTTCCACACTGTTCTACACAGCCAGCATTAATATTCGTAAAAATTCCATACACTCTGTCCCGCTTTCTCTTCATCTGTGACCCGTTCATCTTGCTACAGTGAGATATATTTATCTACCAATCACATCTAGCTAGCTCTGGCTCACATCATAGCAGCCTTCATCACTATGTGTTCCAGGCAACCAGGGACACTGTGAATGTTGAGGGGAGCATTTCATATTGATTTCTATAGGGGTCAGAATTGATTCAGTTCATGGTTCTAGCTATAAGTAGTTGCTTTTTTTTTTAACCTTCACACCCCAGAATTCACTATATGAAGAGGTTTTAGGAAAAATCATGAAATATGAGATGATGGGATTTTTATTTTTAACAGAGTCTACAGTGGCTGTGCAACGCAAGCCACTTTGCAGCCCGCCTCTACCACAGGTCCTTCTTTTCATTCTGTTCTGACTAAAACAATGTCATATCTGTTGTCATTGTTATCTATTTGAGGGTTCTTGCTGCTGCTCTTCCTACATCAGCCCATTTCCATTGATTTAGCCTCACCACTGGTGCTGCATATCTGCAAGCTGATTTGCAACCCCCATAATTCTTTTCATGTTGTATCTAACTTAAATAAAGCCTTTTTTCACTCATACTCATATGTCTTCTGCTCTTTGTATTGCTGCTTGCTCTTTGATATCTTTGATGTAAATATCCTAGAATAAGAAGATACAAAACATTAATTCAGTCCAAAAACAGGTATAATAGATTAACTAGCAAGGATAGAGTTGGGACCTTCAAAGTGGCAACCGGCCAAACCAAAATGTCACCATCTGTATGAAAATGCTCAAACTGCAATTAAAAATGAAATGCTACAATTAATAAGTGAAGCAACGTGAAATGAAGATAAAACTACCAAACCCAAAGCATCTCAGTAAAAAAACCTCAGCGTTGCAGTTATTTGTATTTGTGGTCCTGTTCATTCTTTCTGAGAGTGGCAGGCTGATTCTTCCTATAAAACCTAGCTGGAGTTATTTGGATTTTTTTTTTTCCCCCTTTGGCACCGTGTCTGGATCAATGCCAATGATGACGCATAGTGGACAAAATTGAGCAGAATAACAAGGAGGCATGTGCAGCTTTGAAGATACAATATTTCCTTACATGTACACGTCAAGCCGGATGACAAACAGTTATTCACCAGTCAGCTTGCAATTCTTCTTATAAATTTAAAACGGCTGCACACTGCATCATTTGTCACCTCTATTTGCTATTTATTCTTCACCATTCAGCCTTTGTGAATTTCATTAAACTACTCTAACTCCCTGCTCTTCATGCATGTAGCCTACACACACACACACACACACACACACACACACACACACACACACACACATATTCGCAGGTACAGCAGAGAGAACATCACAAGTAGCTGACGTCAATAGTGTTGTAAGAGCTCTCAGAGCCCTTCCACCGGAGCCATTTTTTAACAAGCACACCCACACTCTGCCAACTTCAGCCTCGCTATTGTCTAAATACAAGCAAACTGTCACTCCCTGCGATCTGGGAGGACACAGTTGGAAAACAATAGTTTTCCCATCATGACAATTCCATTTTAGATAGTTAAACCCAGTGCCAAACTTTATCCTTTAAGCAGGTCCATATCTCATGAGCTGAAATCAAATAACACTGTTGGATTTTGGAATTGTCTCTTTCTTTCTTGTCAGTACTATTCAGTGCTATTTTCAATAGCCACATTAGTATGTCTCTCTCTCACAAGTGAGAAAATGAGTTTTTCTACCTCCCACCATTTCATTATCTGAGCAATCTCCCAGCGCGCAGTCTAATTCCTTTAGCAAGGCCCCGGTTTCTGCCGACTCCTCGCTGCACTTCCAAAGCCACAGAGATAGAAACAAAATGGGGACAGGAGAGAAAGGGAGCAAAAGATATAGAGAGAAAGAAGAAAAGAAAGAGCTAATTTTACAGTAAATCAGAAACCTGGTAAAGTGTGTGCTGCAGAGACCGACCCACAAAGACTCAAGCCACCCACACACGGTGCTTATCTCACCCTTTCAAACTATTAGAAGCATACCTCCAGAGAGCCCGGTTTTACCAATAACAATAAAATCTAATTGTGACCCAAACTCATACTAAGTAAATACATTTTCTGTTTGAAGAAAATTAAGTGAACCCGTAGGGCAAATAATCTTATAGCCTACAGTGCTTTAAAATGCTGTTGGATAGCAGGTCTTTCAAAGAAAACAAATCACCCAGGTGGAGGAAGTGCGCTTCTTTAAGACGGGCATTAAAAGGAGCTTTAAAGAAAGTGATTTCACAGCAGAAAATACAGGATACACAGCATATATGAGACAATATATTTCCCTTTGATTTTTAGACCTAGACAAAACAAAATGTACAGCAGGGTTGAAGCAGCTCTACAAAGATTTTACACACGGATATTTGTGGGCAACAAGGAAAGCTTACATTAAACACCCAACACAAGAATTTTGAACAGGTAAGTTGTGTTGAAAAATGCAGCTAATTTCCAGTGTAAAGAGTATTGGTGTCAGAGTGTATCACATTATTGAATGAAGTACTGAAAAGGTGCATTGGTGAGGACTAACTAGCTAACTAGCTGATGTGAAATGCCAAATAATATCACTTTGCCCTGTGCCTTAACGCAAAGACGTATCAACAGTTTGTGGTGGGCCTGACTGAAGCACTGTAGTGGGCTGCTCTGTTTAAGCAGTTAAAAATTGGCTTCTTCATATATCACTGACATTCTGTTTATGCTACTTTACAGAAGCAATTTTTTAGCCTTATTAACGCTCTATGCCCCGTCCCAGTGATGGATAGCCAGCAGGTTTCTGCTACTGTCTGTGTATTAAAACATTTTTGTACACACTGCATTCTAACATATTTAAATAATATCAAAACCTAACAATAAATCTGGAATTAAAAAAAATCTGATACATGTAAGTAAAATATTTTGCAGTATTTTATGTTCTTACTCCTGAGTCACCTCAAATGCTTTGGCTAGCGTTCGTCTACATTAAATGTAGTCTGTCAGCCCGCTGTTTACCTCAACTGTCAAAATAGTGGGTGTGAAGTGTTCACATCTATTTAGTGTTGAGCAGGCAGTAAAACTTTGTGAAAGGAGTCTGATACAGGATGGTGAGTCAATAAAACTCACTTTTGACAGCGGAACCGAGGTGAGCTATTGAGGGTTAGCTGGTGTTACACAAACTTTCTTTGAAATGCTGCTATCAGGCTTAGATAATGAGTGATAAATGTAATCACACTGTTTTTCACAAGGAAACTATAATTTTCAAGACACTCAAATCTAAAATTAGCTGCCATAATGCTAGCTTAGCTTTTGTTGTTTTTGCCAGCCTGTTGCTATTTTGGTCAGCTAGTCATCAGTTATTTGTGATCTTTAAATTAAAACTAACTTATATATTTTTTCATATTTTTAGCTAAATTTAGGTGATTTGAATGTTCATCAGAGTTCCCCTTTCTTTTGGAATTGTCAGGAATCTGTGAAATGCTAATATAATTATCTTCTGGTATAGAGGGCGATACTGACTTAAAAAATGCATAAAGTAAGAGCCACACTTCAGTCAACTCAACTGAAACTTGGCTACAAGTTCCAATGAAAGTATTAATAACATCAAAGAAAAAAATCACCTAAATGCTATATGTACAGTTATTTAAACAAGCCTACAGTTTTTCTTATGATACAAACTACTAAATAGGTTACTGATTAAATGCACTGGGAGTAAAAGCAGTACAGTCTCATAATGTGGTCTGTTATTGATTTTTTGGAGGACTGATTTGTTTTCCTTTTAGGATGTTGCAGGCCTGATTGAGAAAGTTCACATCCATCCTTCAGGCTCTGTTTCACCCATGTGTGGTCTACTCTATTAGGAATTTTGTTTAACTTTCTTCGTCTTTCTTGGTGCTCTGGTGTTATACTAATAGTAGTTACTCATTTGATTAGCCAGTTGCAACCAACCCCCTGCACCCACCTAGTTCCCATTTCTTATTAGTCAAACATTTTGATCCACAAATCCCTGCAAGAAGTAAATCTAATACCTAAATAGCTAATAACCATCTAAGACTGGCTACTACAAGAGTATTGTTGAGTAATGAATTGTTTTTGAGATAATAATTCTGCAATGAATATCTGCTATTGTGACATCCCTAACAGGGATGGAGCTCTTTGGTTTCTGTGGAGCTTTACCCACATGAGTCCTGAAATTCATGCTCAATTTTGACAGATTTCTTTTTTCAATCTTTCTCACAAGTCTTCACAGAAAACTTTAAAGTCACTTGAGTAACCCTTTCATCCTTTCAAACATCTCAAGCAATTCCAAACCGGATGGAAAAATATGTCTAGATCATAACAGTGATGTGCCCCGGCTCGACCTTGTTTCCCACTGCTGTCAGCTTGCATGACAAAATTCCCTAACAATAACCTGACAAACATGCATTTCTCATGCTTTGTTGATCACGGATAGGCCTTCCTTTTTTTTTGTTTGTCAGTAAATTTTCAAGCTGATGACACACATGAGCCAGACCAGGACAGGGCAAGATTCCAAGGTGTTCACACACAGACACAGATGTATATAGAAGCGCAGTGCCTGGACTGACTCTACTTAAATGACTTGACACTCTGAAGGAAGCCATACATCAACCTGTTGTTTTTTTGGCCAGGCATCACCAGGCTCGGCTGGGGAGTCAGTAATGCTATGGTTGCCATTTATCAAACAACAGGGTTACTGCAGCTCTGGATCAACGGGCGCAGCCGCCATAAACAAACAAACAAAACGGGAGGCCTGATGAATACAACCAGGCTGCCCGGTGGGAAGTGAAAAGGAGGACAGGGTAAACGACGGAAGGAAGGGGGAGGGAGGCGTGTTATGGAAAGAAAGTGAAACCATGAGAAAAAAAAGGGTGCAAAAAATGACTAAATAAAACATGAAACAACATCTTTTTATCTCTTCACATACACATAGTGAGTGATATAAAGGCAGCTCTTTAAAAGCTTTGATCACACATATCTGTTGGTAAGTAACAAAGTCCATTTACATCAGCTTATCCCTTGATTTTTCTTTTTTTCCCCCTCCCAGCATGGGAACAATATATGGTACTCTATTTAGAATATTGTACGTATGCCACACTGGCTCTCAGCATAATTGCAAGCCACTCTGTATTCAGGATTACCTTTCACATTGAATTGAGAGGGGTGGGGGTGCCTCTAATGGTAACAGCAGAATAAGAATGACTTCCATTATGTTGTTTTTTTTCCCCTCCGTGGGAGAAAGCAAAAGAGGGATTTACTCCTATGTCATGTCACATGATGACATTAATGCATGTGCACACACGCATACATACATGCACACACAGGATTACAATAGTAGAGTATTCTATATAAATAACCTATGCATACATAAATACAGACCTAATTCCAAAACACATGAAATCAAACTTGAATGCTTGGCCTAAAATCTGACTACAGGGAATGAAAGTCAGATTATCCTGATGGAATTTTGACATGATTGAATGAACCCGTAGAAATCTGTGCTCCGTAGTTTCATCCCTGTCATTATAGCCTTTAGGTTATAGCCTTGGGATCTTATTTCCTTTAGTGGGATGTTATTTGTGCTCATGAGTAATCAAGTTCAAACAAAACATTGCAGAGAGGATATTATGCATTATTCCTTAGGGACATGTTGGCGGAAATAACATTCAGGCAGAACCTGAAGCACATGATGTGGGCACAGATTTTAATTTTGCAAAGAAAAACAGAGGCCTGTCAGTATATTCTGACTGTGATTCCATGAATTCAAGCTTCATTTCCTATATTTTTACTTTATATAGACTTGATTAGTCACACATGTTCGACTGTTTGTTAATGCATATATCTAATCAGTCAATGACATGGCAGCAAGTTGATGCTATGCAGCCATTTCTAGGGTTTACAGAAAATGGTCAGAAAAAGAGAAAATATCCAGTGAGCAGCAGTTTACTGGGTGAAAATGCCTTGTCGAGATCAGAGGACAACGCCCAAACTGCTTGAGCATAAAGTAAGTCTATAAGTAACCCAAATAACCACTTTGACATCGAAGGTATGCAGAGGAGCATCTCTGAATGCGCAACGCATTGAAACTTGAAGCAGATGAAACTCCTGACAGCTAAAAACAAGACACCGATGTTCAAACTTTGAGTTTCTTTTTTGCTGTGACTTTCAAATGCTAGGCTCAGAATTTGGCATAAACAACATCAGTGCCACAGCCTACCTGAGTGCCGTTGCTGACCATGTTCATCACTTTATGACCACAGTGTACCCATCTTCTCGCGGCTGCTTCCAGCAGGAGAATGCACCAAATGGCAACAAAACTCAAATCATTACAAATTTGTTTGTTGAACATAACAATGAGTTAATTTTACTCAAATGGCCTCTGCAGAACACTGTTGGGATGTGCTTAAATGGCAGATTCGCAAATCAGCAGATGACAAATCTGCAGCAACTGTGTGGTGCTCTGCATTATCATGTGATAATGGACCAAAATCTCTGAGGAACATTAACACCTTGTCAAAGCTGTGCCATGAAGATTTATGGAAGTTTTATAGGTAAAAATGGGGCTAATCTGGTAGTAGTAAGTGTATGTATATGTAGTAACATCCTAAATTGAATACCATAATCTTTTGTATGGAAAATTATGTAAGGTGAAGCTCTGCTAATTAGTCCAGCTGCTTGTTTTGCTAGTAAACACAACATAAAATAAGTTAAAACACTGTTCAAGTGACAGTTGGTATAATATTTCTGGTCTTTCATGTTGTTAGCTATTTTAAAAAGAAAGCGTGCAAGGAAAACATTGTGATTTTACCACACCCCAAAGGAAAATCATTGTTCATTTCTTACAAACATTACATAGCCAGACAGTTTGCAGATGGACAGAAGAACCAACAAATCAATTCAAAATTATACAAATATATCTGTCACATTTTGCCAGCATGCATATCACAAAAGGGAAAAAAATGTTCTCAAACCAATTATATAAACAGAATTTAAACAGCGAGTAGCCTGGTTTGTTTGGCAGATGGCATCAGAGTCTGGATCCAGACTGTGCAATGGATCGTTTCTTAAAGTTTATTCAGCACAGGCTAGACAGTAAGGCTGTTAACTTAGAGGCTGATTAGCCCTGAAAGTTGGTAAAGTATTCATGGAACAGAACAATTATTTTATTTGGAAAATAAGACATAAACGTCTCATTTTGAGCAGTCATTATACACGAGCCTAAAGTGCTCTGTATTTTTATGAGCACATGCTTGTCTGTATACAGATTTCACTGTGTTTGAGTGCTTGACTGACCCTTTTAATGTTAACACATTTACCAATGTTAAAAACACTTCATCCATAATGCATTCTGACCATAAAGCATCCCAGTGACTCCCATTGTGGATTCACACAAGACCACAGGAACAAACACCTCATCGCCTGCTGAGTGTTAAACAGAAACTAAAGGCATAAAGAGGAAAGAAAACTGATCAGTAATTATGGCAACGTGAGGTAGAAGAGGAGGAGGTGTAGTAGTGGGGGTAAAAATCGGTTCAATGCTGATGAACATTTGAGCATTTCTACATGCCTGAAGGAATTCCATTAACCACTCTGATTAAAGTAATCATTGGAGCCATCGGTGCCTGTCAGATGCCATCCCTGCCCTCTCAATTACCCAGATCTCCTTGAACTCAATTGCTCACATCATCATGGAGACCGAGTGGCAGGAATGCAGTGAGGCAGTGCTGAGGATGAGGCATCTTCAGCGGGGGGTAGGCGAGGCATCGCTCGAGCATATGGAAAATGTCCACCCTCTCTATCGGTCTCCGTATAGAGCGGGCAGCCGCGCATTAGCCTAATTATCATTTAAACATGTTGTTGCAGCGTCAGGTGGTAAACTAAAAGAGAGACAATGCATACAAGCTTAAAATAATGAAGCATTTGCAGGGGTATCAAACACATGGCCTTGGCGCCATATGTGGCCTGCCAGGGGGGCCAATTCAGCCAAATGGATGGCCTTCAGATCTAGTCACTGTTTAAATAATAAAAGCAAATAATGCTACTGTTTACTTAAGAAAAATTTACATTTTATAAAGGCGCAAGACCTTTACATGTAATGTACCTGTAATGACAGGTAAATTACATTAATGTGAAAAAAGAGAAAAAAAAAGCTGAAACTGAATTATTTTTTGCTAATTTTGTTTAAAAAAAGCTTATTAAATGTGAACATGAGTTTGACACCCCCATTTCATATGATAAGAAACAAAAATAATAATTTCATCAAAATAACACTTATTTTTAATCACTTTTGTCAGTGTTTGTTTCATCAGGCCAGCAATTCAATAATACAATCCTTCAAATTAAAAGCCTTACAAAAAAAATATTAAAGAAAGAATGAAATCATCAAATGTATCATCAAAAAAGTTGATGTGAATTTGTGTTGTTTGAGCTCTCAGGATTTGAAACAAAATGATTCGGTGTTAGCCATTCCAATATTAAATATTTTTAAAACACCATTTGCTACATATTGATTTACATTTTTTTACACCGTTTTGGCCTAACAAAATAAAAAAAAACAAAGCAAATACATCTTTTTTTGCATTTTTTAACACAACACATTTTGACAAACCATTCATTTGCATAAGAGCTCATTAACACATAAGCAAGACAGTCTTTATCATTTTTGACAATTACTTTGTGATAAATCTAATTCATTGCAAAAAAAAAAAAAATTAAAGTATACGACAGGCAAAAGGGCTGAAACCTAATATTTCTACTGAACACTGTTTTTGTTATGTATGTGAATCTACACACATTGCTCTTATGTATAATCAAGACTGTCTTCATTGTTTTTGACAATTGCTTTGTTGTAAATTTGATTCATTTCAAATAAAAAAAGATTTAAAAACAATAAAAAGTATGAGGGCTTAAGGCCAATGCTTTCATTTCTACTTTGTATTAAATCCTGAATTTGTGCAATGCTTTGAATTTTTTGTTGCTTACATGTAAATATATAAAACGTTTTGAAAAAATTTTTATGCATAACAACTAATAATGCATAATCAGTTTTTACTGTTTATTGAAGTCCTGGCTTTGATCTACTTGAATACTTTGAATTCTGTTTATATGATTTAGTCAATAAAATTGTTCAGAAGCAAACTAAACAGTACATATGAACACTTAAAAGGCAACATGATACATATGCAGTACACAAAGAGGAACTGGAACTGAAGGGGGCCTTGAGCTTTCTTTTGCCCCTGGGCTCTGTAGTAGGTAAACATGGCCCTGTGTGTGTGTAGCATCAAGCTGATTTTATTTACCATAAACACAAAACTCTGCCAGTACCATCTGATCAGCTATGAAATATAATCTTAGCATAAGTCTGCTAAATCAAATCCAGAAAATGTTTAATTAGCCGGGTATTTTCATACACTGTTAGAAAATAATTGCCTCCAACTTAAAGTCCATGTACCGAAAATAGCAGAATGATGAGCCAACAACTTCACGCAGCTTGGACGGGTTTCACGCGCTGTCCCACTCGGATTCAACATTGATTAACTCTCAAATGGTGTGAAAGCAGAAGGAGAGTGTCTCTCTCTCTGCTTTTAGTTTTCTGAGGAAAAAAAATCTTTTAAACAAACTTAACCAGTGTCTTCTGAACTTTCCTTGCTGCAAGCAAAGCAAAAGAGTGAGGCCTGTGACAGCTACATCTGCACCTACATCACACCTCGTGTTGCATCAGCCCTGCATCAGATTCCACACGGCGAGTTTTAGCCATAAATCATGGGGGCTCGTGTGTAGCATGAAGCAACACATTTGGAAATATTTCACCTTAGAGCTTCTTTCCTCATCTGAATACAAATATTGACCACTGCAGAAATCGTACTGTTTGTGTGAGGGATTATTGCCGAAAAACTTCCACAGCCGCTGAATGCACTATATAGAAGCCTTATAGAAGGCTATAGACTGAATAATCCGGGAAAGGATAATAATTAACTCTCTGTCCTTCCTTGATGCATCCATTTGTGTAAGGACCTAGAGAGGCCATTGGCTGGTTAAAAGCATTATTTCAACTGGAAGTAGTCCCCCCCCCCCCGCCGCCATTCACCTCTATCTGTACGCACACACACGTGCACATTATAGCCTCCTGCAGTGGGATTCTCAGTGCACCCATTCCCCAATTACACCGGGACAGAGTGATAAACGTCCACACTGGGACTTTGGGCTAGAGAGATGTACATGTGTGCGCATATGGTATTAACAAGCCCATTTGGAATACATGGTTTAGTGATTATGTAATTGTGCTAAAGCATTTTTGTTTTGTTTTTTTTCTTTTTTCTCTTGAACGTAGCCAAATCATCCTGAAAAATACAATACTATGAAAATTATAATAATAATAAAACAGATAAAAAGAAAAAGAACCATCTGCCCGCATTTTAAACAATTTGTCAATGCACTGCTCAGATCCTCGTTGAACCTCAGTAAACTATAAATGATTTCCTCTTTCAACATTGGCATCAGAAAAATAAATAATGTCAAAAATTGTCAGTACTGCGACATCCCATAGGCCACTAATACTGGGCAACTGCACGCACTTCTTGGCTATGATTCACATCCCCTGCTACATGTATGACACATCCACAGTTACACTCAGTTCCAGGACTCCTCATCTCCCAAATGGTGCCTTCTGTTCTCATTCTGGGCTTCTATGAAAAGATCCAACAAAAGAAGAGGACCCAGAGCATTGGATTTTTTCCCTTTTTTGTCATTGAGAAAAGGCAGCTGGCATCGCATAGAAAACAGTACAGTTAAATACCGTAAAATAGCCGTTTTCTACAGGAAAAAGTCGATTAAAATAATATAAATTCATAGTTATTCCTTTTGAATTCAGAATTAAGTGTCGCATTAAGGTGTCTGATGTGGCTCAGCCGCCCCGACCCCCCCCCCCGACACACACACACACACAGACACACACACACTTCTTCCATTCTTTTGATTCCTCTCCAGAAAGATCCGTGTGCCCATCTCAGTTCTGGGACACTGAATTCCTAAATGGTGACGCTTGCTGCGCACTGAAAATGGTGGCACAGTGCATCCTCTGCATTTTTATAGATCTACTTTGCATATTGGATTTAAGTGGGTCAAGTGAGAAGTCACTTAACAAACAAGCACTTTAAAGATCGGAGAAAAAAAGCAGATTTTGAACATGTTTTCTTATATTTTTAAACTTCTTGACTTACAAAACTGTTTGTATATCAAACAGACCTATTACGTTTCGACACCAAAAACGCAATCCAGCACATCTTTATGTTTCATACCCGCTGACTTTGCAAAGTTGCCAAATGATGTTTATATAAAACACCTGCTCATCCATTGACAGACGACATTGTGGATGATGTTGTCGTGGTATAATTGCAGAAGGCCAGCCTTACATAATGGTCATTGATTAATACCCATTGATTCCAATTCTCACTGAAGATGCAACCTCCCCCTTTAAGTGGAGCACGTATACACTGTATCTTTATCTTCTTTGACTGAGTGCACACCATAGTCTGATCTGGTCAGCCGATATATTGTTAACTGATTATGGCATAAAACAACTTTTAGCTGTTGGAAAACTCTCTTGATTGCACATCTAAAACCCACATGCTGAACCAAAACCCCAAATGGCCTCATTCCACCTTCAGTTTCCGCATAAGCACATTATATGAACCTGACATCATGTTTATTTGATGACAATAACATAGTTTGGTCAATATAGTGCAATAAGTGCAAAGCAATCAAAACAAAAGAACCCATAATCGATAGAGAATTTGCCAATGCTCGTATAAAAATAGGTGTTACATTGATTAAAATACCAGTATTACACAACATAATTAATACTTCAAATATCATTTATGAATTTTTGTTTTGATAACATATCAATCCTACATATTAAGAATGAATAGCCATATTCATTTTTAATATAATAATCTCCTTTATGAGAGCTCAATGAAGGCTAACTTGCCTTCCATTTCCAAAAAGTGCAGAAAGCATACAAAGACACTTCTTTTTTCTTTTCTTTTTTTCATCTTCTTCAAATGACGCAGTCTGTTTTGAACATTGGGGTGTGCCACTTTCCGAGAAACAAAAGAAAAGAAAACCAAAAAAGGATAAAGAAAAGCCACTTTTACAATGCAGAGCTACAGTAAATGAAACTAGAAACATAAGCCTTTTTCCGGAGGATGATGGAGTATGATGACACAGGTAATATTGATGAAGAATCAAAAGTTTTGAAAAGACATGGCAGATTATATCAATAAATACTTACTTACAGACTACAGCAGAAAATAGTCCTACACAGTTTTGATGATCTGCTGTACAATGTGTTGGGTTTTTTTTTTTGTTGTTGTTTGTTTGTTTTTTCTTGTATGTCCAGGTGTGATTTTTATAAACATTTCTTTTTCTGATTCACAATATACCTTATGTATGGTTATATTCCTGAAAATGAAGTTGGGTAAGATTTACCTGTACACTTACATTTTTGTGTGTTATTCGATCTTCACCATAGAAAAATAGATTTTGCATCATCAGTTAAGCAGTTTTGTTCATCCATGTCTCGAGAAAGCTGTATCCATTCCTGTAATGTCATGTTTCTGAAATAAGAATAAGATTGTTCGGCACACCCCGTTTCAACTCTTTCTCTTTTGCTTGTTTGTATTTGTGCCAAGGCACCCTAGAAACTGAGCCACTGTTTCAAGGAGGGTCGAGAGAGAAAATGCTTCATTACGCTCACGACTCTGTTGCTCAGAACTGGCTAAAGGTGGTCTGTTTCTCAAGAACTTCGAGGTAATCAGGCTCAGACTGCAGTTTAGCTTTTAGCTCCAAATACTCATTTCTGTTGGGCTCGACATAAACAGTACTGGGTGCTGTGCCATAGAGCACTGTTTCTCTTATTCTCTCCGGGTGCAAGAACTGACGTCTGACATCAAAATTTGGGTTGTACGTGTACGACACGGGCCCCGTATACTTGTACTCTAAATTGGCCCCTGCAGGGATTGACGGGATGGACTGGTGGGGTGACTGCTTATCAGGTTCAAGGATCCCTCTGAAGAAATGGTCTGCATCCTGCACAGGGGAAGGGTTTTCACGTGGCTCGATGGTGCTAACACTGTATGAAGGGCTCCTCATTGTACTACTATCCCTCTCATCATCTGGGGTACTCCTGTATGTGACCTTGAGCTCATGGAGGTCACGGTAATCCTCCACTGTGTTCCCCTCCCTTGACCTGTAAATGGGATTTTTGCACATATGGCCCATTGGATGGGGGATATATTCATATACATGACCAGCCGGGGCCTTAACTTTAGGTCCAGAGCGGTTGCTGTAGAGGCTGTACTGCAGGTTAAAAGAGCTGACGTCGGAGTTGTTGGTGCTAGTACGGTCACTCTGTGACTTTTTACGCTTTTTCATGACAACAACAAAGAGCCCCGCGGCGACAAAGACAGACATGATGAAAACAAGCAGGAGGCTGAGGATAAGGACGGAGAGGGGGACGGTGCTGCCGGGGGTGTCCAACCTCCGAGTAGCACCTGTGGTGACAACGTGTTCGTCCATGGGCTCCTCCGTAGGTGGAGTCGGCGAGACATAAGCTTCGGAGTAATCTGGGCAGAGCTGCTCTGATGGGACAGAACACAGGTCCATTCCTGTGTGGCGTTTTGGCGTCTCGCACACGACCTCATTAACCACAGTGCCTGCACTGAGCTGCTCGAGCCATATCTTCATCCCCACTATATCACAGGAGCATTCCCAGGGGTTCTCAAACAGATCTATCTGCAACAGCAGCTTGAGCTGATCCAAAACACCACTCACGGGGAGGTTTTGGAAATGGTTGTTACGCAGATTAAGCCTAGACAGGGAGAGGCTGGAAAAGATGCCCACAGGTAAAGTTTTCAGGAGGTTGTTGTTCAGGAAAAGCAGCTGCAGATTAGGGAGATAGCGGAAAGTGCCCGCATCGACCTCCTTGATTTTGTTGTACTCTAAATAAAGATACTGTAAGTTCTGCAAACCAAAAAACATTTCTCCTGTGAGCCTGTCCATGAGATTACCATTCAAATACAGCCTACGCAGGTTGGTTAAATCCCCAAAAGCCCGGTCGTGGATCAGAGTTATCCTGTTGTTTCCCAGGTGAAGCAAATCCAATCCAGTGGCGTCGACAAAATCTGATCTCCGCACCACAGGGATGTAATTTCCAGTGAGATACATTTTTTTAGGATTGTATGGCTTGGGTTTTAGGTCAGAAATGCTTTCAATCTTTCTCTCTTGGCAGTTGACATTTAACCCAATTTCAGATATCTGCAGATTACATGTGCAGGCAGTGGGGCAGTCCAAAGGCACAGGAGATTTGGTCTGAAAAGCAATGATGGGGCCATAGTTGTATGGGTTGCCGCCTGGTATTCGGGAGGTGGGCTTTAACCTGGTTCTGTTCAATTGCCGTGTGCCCTTGGTAGGCCTGGAAGAAGACCTTAAAACAGCCGAAGAGGTGGCAGAGGCTGTGACAGCGGCCGGTGTGGTCTGGTAGTATCCATTAGTGCTGCTAGGCGGCGCAGGCCTGACTGTGTCTTCTAGGGGTCTTCGTGGGCAGAGTTCCTGCTTTGACACCTCATCCAGGTCCCTTCCGTGGAGCCTGAACGGCGTCTCGCACACCACTTCTCCCACCAGAGCCGTGTAAGCTATACTCTCCAGCCAAGCCTTCAGAGCAATGAGCTCGCAGGAGCAATTCCACGGATTCTCCTCCAGTTGTAATTCCACAACTTTGTCCATGTGCTCCAGGAGGCCAATATAGGGGAACATTTTTAAGCGGTTCCCTCTCAGGTCCAAGTGCGTAAGGGGGACATTCCGGAAGATGTTGGGAGGAAGGGCAGAGAGCAGGTTGTCGTTCAGAATCATCACTGTTAGTTGGTGTAGTTTGCTCAGGGCGTTGGACTCTATGTTTGTGATGAAATTATAATCAATTTGTAGGTATTCCAGGCTCTCAAGTCCTTTAAAGGTTTCATCTCTCAGAACTTCTATCTTGTTGTTATTCAGGTGCAACCTTTTTAATCCCTGAAGTCCATTGAAGGCACCCGACTCTATCTCAGAGATATCATTGTTCCCCAAGTGCAGGATGGTCACCCCGGTGTAATTGATGAAATCATCGACCGACAGCTTCTTCAGGAGGTTGCCCGTGAGCAGGAGGTGGTACATGGAGTACTGGACGGGGCTGATCTCCGTCAGCCTGATGATCCCCCGGTTCTCGCAGCTCACCGTCAGGATCCCTTCCTTCTCCTCGCACGTGCACAGGTTTCGGCAGATCTCCCCATAATTGTCATACATCTCAACCAGCCTCAGAGATGATGCAATCAGAAGTATTATTTTTAGGATCCAGATATGCATTTTTCCTGGGAGAGGATGCCCCAGC
This sequence comes from Oreochromis aureus, assembly GCF_013358895.1. Lineage (NCBI taxonomy): Eukaryota > Metazoa > Chordata > Actinopteri > Cichliformes > Cichlidae > Oreochromis > Oreochromis aureus. Next base: position 9,304,004 of record NC_052963.1, on the reverse strand, counting down.
TCACTCAAGTGCAGTACCAGTATGAGGTGTCATCTAAGGAGGGGAGAGAAAAGGACGAGTTGTGTTTTACACAGCATGGGCACAGGTGCAATATTTACAGAAATGCAAATGTGCTCAGTCAGAAGAGCCTAAATGAGCAAACATTAGATGTATTCATCACACACACACAAACACACACACACACACACATATTTTTCCAATATGCAGATGTGTTATGTCGGCATCATTTTGATTTTGAAGGTGGCAGAAAACAAGTTGCGTGTTTAACAACTGCATGCATAAAGAGTGTTGTATTTAAGTTAACACAAGTATCCGTTATTGGACGGCCACTGCGCATTTTTTGATAGCTCGCCTGAATTCCAATCCATCTTGTTAGAATAAGAAGAAGAAGAAAAAGAAGCTATCGCCATCCACCGTTTGCAGACGCGGAGATTCGAGTATTTGTTAACAGATGACAGTGGAAAAACGACAAACGACACTTCTTGTCAGGTAATCTCGAGTCGCATCCTTTGTGAGATGGGTGATTGTTGCATTTACGGTCTCTGTTATTATTCTTATTCTTCTTCTTATTATTATTATTATGTGTATGTGTTTGTTTGTTTGTTTTTTCTTTGAGGATTCAAACTCACATTAAAACCTCGAGGATGAACTCCTATCTCCGAACTACAAAGATTTCTCACTCACCCCCCATACCCGACGACTTGGGGAAACTGTCGGATCCCTTCTCTCCACCTCCACAACATGAGGACGAAAGACGGGGGGGGGGTTATTCCTGTGCTATGATTAAAAACCGTCCTCGGTGAGAATAAAAATAAAATGCCAGTTCCCTGATATCAATCGACAGGGAGAAGCAGACAGTCCTCATCTCTGTAGAAAAATTGATACACACATATATATCCGGCCTGCCATAGAAAATGTGAATATGAGCCTACAAGGCGACAGTCGCAGCCCTTCTTCTTCTCCTTCTTCTGTTGCTGCTGCTGCCCACGGGCGGAAAAAAAGAGGAAAAAAGAGAAAAGAAAGATTGAAAAGAAAGAAAGGAGAGGAGTTGATCAAAGGCAAATCTCGCGGAGGATCTGTGATCCAAACTACATTTTTACGTGGAGTAAATAATTCTATAATCAAGTATTATGTATGGCATCTGCTATATAGAAGGTTACAGATCTCTCTCTCTTTCTCTCTCCCTCTCTCTCACCGCCTCAGACGCGCGCGTGCACACACACGTGCGCGCACAGCAGACGCACACATTTGGGTCTGTGTGCGTTCCTTAAAAGAGCACAAAAAGCCCACACATCGCTCCATAAATCACCCCCCTCCCTCCCCCCAAAAATCAAAATAAAATAAATAAGCGCAATTTTAACGCACGCACACAGACACTCCACCACTGAGGTGTCAATCAAAATGTTTGAAATATTTCAGTTTAACACCATTTCAAATAAATAAATAAATATTTGTTTTTAAAAGCCAGGCTCACGGAAATAATGGAGATATAACTTGGAACGCTAGTGCATCAGCGCGCCTTGTCTTTGCAGAGCATCCGTGTGCGGATGCAGCAGGCTTTTTAAAAAAAACAAAAAAACAACAGGATGCTCTAACGGGAGCGCAGAAATGCGGGCTCTGTGCTTGTTACTGGCACAGCGGCCGCAGACACCTTTCTTAACAGCATCTTTAAATCCGGGATCAACTTCGGTAATGTGACCGAGGGTGGAAGCAGATTTCAGCACCACGGAGAGATCCCCCCCACACACACACACACACACACACACACACACACACACACACACACACACACACACACACAGATACACACTCACCCCTCCTCCTCCCAATAAAAAAAAGAATACGTTAAAAAGGCATAACGTCTCAGCTGAGACATGCAGTTAAACCAAAAGAAATGGGGGGGGGAGAGAAAAGAAATCAGGGTTTTCTTACCGTACTGATTCCGGTAAACGCCAAAACATGCCGAAAATCACGGCTGTGCCCGGTCTTTTCCCCCCAGCCTCAGTGAAAACATGGATTTCGTGATTTCACTGTCCGCCCTTCAGTCGGATGATTAAAAAAATATAAGAAAAAAGAGGAAAAGAAAAGAAAAGAAAGATGAAAGAAAAAAAATCAAGTCAAGTCTCCGCGGTGTTTAGCTCCATAAACCAGGCATGGACGAGCGCGGGTAACGTTCTCATTCACGCCGATGATGTGACAGCCAGCGCGGCGAAACGGGCTCCGGTGCTCTCCCAGCGCCGACTGAAATTAGCAGTGTCATCTCGGAAAAAGAGCCAAAACCAAAGTTGGAACATGGTCGGGAGGCGAGGGGGGCGAATAAAAACGCGGTAATCCCACATCAGACAGGACTTGCCGCATGCATTTTAACTGTGACTTTCATCCATGCGCACTGACGAAGGAAGCGGCTCAGAGAGAGGCACGAATCCCCCCCCCCCTCCCCTCCCCCCGTCTGCTGCCAGCGGTGCGGCTCCTACCAGTTTATGTATAGATCTGCCCAAGGTCTCTTTATTTCAATTGCCAGTGCGTCCAAATCGACCGGAGATCAATGTTCCTCCAGCTGCCTCCTCGGCTGCGAGAATCCGATCTCCCCCTTTCCTCCTCTTCTCCTTCTCCTTCTTCTGTTTTCTGCAGTTCTGTTGCTCCTGCTCATAGGATATCCTATGTACGCGCGCGCTTCATCTTTCCACCCAACGTTGTCAACTAGTGGAACTTAATCTCGGTTGGTTGGTGCAAACCAGCCCGTGCCCTGCAGCGAAGGACGTATTATGAAATAATTACCGTAGCATGACAGTGAAAGTCACTCGTGAAAATGCATAAATCCCCCCCAATCTCAGAGACTGTCACAGCACGGAAATGAAAAGCAATTTAATGCGCGCAATACTCTTTAAGGGGGGTGGTTTAGGAAGGCGAGGGGAGGGGGGGTGCAAGCTGTGGTAATGTGGGGGAGGCGGGCTGGTGGTGCTGAGGAGGGGTGATGATGATGTGTGTGTGTGTGTGTGTGTGTGTGTGTGTGTGTGTGTGTGTGTGTGTGTGTTGGGGATGGGTGGTGGGGGGGTGGAAAAAGAGTGAGGCTGGAAGAAGAAGACCCGTAGAGGGCAGCATAATGATGAAAAAGGCTTCTTGGCAGGACTTGCATTCTCAGGCTGCACTTTGTAACTCGCTGTCTTTTGATTTAGCTGCAACAACCATTTGATTTGTCACTCAGCAGCGATTTAGCTGTTATCCACCAAGCCCTCCTCCACGCTTTTGAAAGTCACAGCTGGACACGGTGGGGAGCTCTTCATTTGTCATTAAATGACCACAGTAGCTACCCCCCTTGATTTCCTTTTTTAGAGAAGTTGGGAGAAGATGGCTGACACCCAGCCCGAACTGCTGAAAAGAACATTCTTTGAGGCGCCATCGATATGAGTTCTTGGCACTTCAGGAATGTATTAGCTGCACATTGTTATCCCCCTGCCTCCCTGTACTGGACTTGATCAAGCAGCCAGTTATAGTGAACTCAAAGCAGAAGAGTCCAAAACTGCAGTACCACAAATGCCACTTGAGGCTTGCTTCAAAAGTGAGTCAACCCCCATAGACCCCATGTTAAAAAGGCCCAACTTTAATATGTTTACAGCCTTCTAAAGTTTTTCGTAAGAGGGCAGCTGTAAGCGTTTATGTATACATAAAACAATTATATTCTCTAAAAGCCAAATTTACGGTGGCCCAGAGAGGTCAAATGAACTGCAACTCATGAAAACTCCAGCAAGTAGAAAAACACACCAAAAGTACACAAAATACAACAAAAGTTGAATAAAACAGAACAGAAATCACAACAAAATTAAAATAAATGCTGTAAAAGTCATAAGTAACCCCCCCCCCCCAAAAAAGAAGTGTTTGTGGGGACACAATAACATGACGGACCAGCTGCAGAAGTGATAGAAACCAAAGCTAAAGAAGGATTGCTGTGAGACTGAGACACGCTTAAGAGAAGCAGTGTTCATCAGTGAGGCGGAAAACAATGTAAAGTAACATGGTTTGTCACGTTTCATATAATACTGAAAATACACATTTACTGTTAGCTTGTCACTTCTGCACCTGTGTCCCCAAAAACACTTCACTTTTGTTTTGTGATTTTTTAAATGCCTTTTACACTATTTTTTGTTATTTCTGTTATGTTTTATTCAACTTCTGCTGTATTTTGTGTGCTTTTGCAATGTTCTTCTGTCTGCTAGTGTTTTCTTAAGCTTGAGTGAGTTTGACCTCTCAAGGCCACCATACTGGGGTTCACCAGCACCCATCGGAAGGCCAGTGCAGAAGTACCCTGATTATATTTTTGTTTCTTTTTAGGACAGGAACATGTCTGGCTTGAAAAGGACATTTTTAATGCCGAATACAACTAAATGCTAATTTTTTAAGTAAAGTTGCCCCTCAGACTCAAAAAGGATGTTAAAGCAGGTAATGCTTTTTCATATTAGAGGTACAGCCCATCAAAAACAGTAAAAGGAAAAATTATTGATATTTATCTGCTTGTCATCAGTGTTTGTGCCCTGCACCCATTTTGCTAACAACCTATAGCACGCCATACTGTGCTCTAAATACAGTCACCTCTTGCTCCTCAAACAATAACATGGAAGCAGTAATAATGCAAACACTGAGACTTAAAAACCGAAATCCACTGGGTGACATGAAACTGACAGTGTTTGTCTTTTATATAAAGTGTTTGTGAACAACCTGCAATTTTAAAAGCCATTACCATAACATCTTCTAACATCTATTGATATGGTAGGGCAGATTCCTCATTAAGACAACCTTTAACCTCAGATTAAGTGGGTATTAAAAATGTAGCAGACAATTAAGCTAAAGCAAACACATCACATCTCTTTATGGACCCTTCTTTGGATTAAGCTCCTAGTCCTAGAAAACACACATTTGCAAGAGATCTGCACTGAAAGAAATGAATTTACTCTAGGATTAGGTTTAATCCAGTTTTGCACCCAATACGCTAATGCTGCTGTGTCGCTATAAGTGTTCTGTATTTTAGCAAACTCGTGGCTTATTTGCCCCTTCTTGAAGAAGCAATTCAAGTCAAAGCTACAGCTGCCCTCTTACCCTCTTGCTGTGGAACAAGAAACTTTAGAAGCACTTAACTAAAGCCTAAAAAGAAAATCGAATTAAATCTAGCATATGGTGGGCCGCCATGTCCAAAGAGATTTCCCACTTAGTCAGTATTGTGTGGTAATAAGTCAACTCTTATGCTCTCTTTAGCATGCAGGGAATGACAATAAGCGGATGTGGCATCCATGCCGCCTTCTCAGAATTAACCGTGGAGATGCTTTGAATTATCTTAAAGTCTCTAGCTCTGTAATCGTATTAAGAGTGGTCTATCCTGTGGGGACAGAAAAATCAGTATCTATGGAACCCCAGCTGGAATACAGCGATGGAAAAAAAAATTAATGCGGCAGGGTTTTTGCTTCCTCCCTCTGGAAAGGACTGTGGCAGGCTCCCCTGAGAGGCATCATGGCATCATAGCAAGGGGGTGTAGCTGTCCTAAATCATTTTTTGCCTTAAATTACTTTGTGTATCGCTGATGGGAGAGCTAGATAGAGGAAGAGCGCTAGATAGCCTCGATAAAGTATGGTGGTCGCAGTATGCGTGTGGACGTATCTTTAAATATGACTTTGTTGCATCACATTTTCACCAGCACACACAGGCGTGTGTCAGGGAACATTTCTGTGGGCAAACACATATGTTACCATCTTTGTGTGTGGATGTTAATCGCTGTTTGACACAGGCTAATGGGGTTCATACAAACATGAAAGCTATTACCATAGATCTGCAGCATAAAGCACATTATACTGTAGTATAATCAGGTTTGGAATAAATAGGCAAGATATCAAATGCAAATTAAAGTTCACGCTATTGTGAGCTTAACATGTATCTTTTATATGAACTCATCTCAAAGCATTTTTTACTCTGTGAAAGATTTTTTTAATCAACATTAGCATAATCACTATTGGGTAATGCAACGTACAACAGTGGTTCCGAAAAGTCAGCACGTTGTAAATAGTTAATGAAACACATTTAATATATTTAATATCTACTTAAAAATGGTACAGAAAAATGCAATTTTAAAAAATCAACATAATTTTGCTCATTAGATCCCCACAAATGCTTGAAATATTGATTAACACGGAATAAATAATGAATAATGTTTAAGAAATGATGCCACATCATAATTTTTTCATGTGTTTACATTATTTTCATCAGTGGGTTCACATGGAACGAAGATTTGGAAACTTAAATCTGTCACGCCCGGTGTGGCAGGCGTGTGGAGATTATAGAGAGGACCCAAAAGGCGGCAGCTCTGGTGCAGGTGAGTCTTTATTTACACGCGTGGGTACAAACAACAAAGGCAGGTGAACAAGAACTGAAAAACCTAAACTGGGAAGAGCTAACAAACAAACCTGAAACCTTGGGTCGAGAAACGGAGATGCAGGGAGAAAACACGAGAACACGGAGGGGAGCAACACAGACGAACCAGCCACGAGGACGAGTGAACACACACAATAAATACACACCAGTAATCAGGGGATGGGAAACAGGAGGAACACACCTGGGAGACATAACAGCTGACGAGGTGGGGAAACGTAAACAGGACACACTGACATAAGACACAGACCGTCACAATAAAACAGGAACTACACATACAAGGACACACACGGGCCGAACAGAGAAAACACTACACAGAAGAACAACAGAACAAAAATCACACTAAATAGAAAAACACAAAACGCTGGGTCAAACGGACCCAGGATCATGACAGTACCCCCGGCAAGGGCTGGCCCCAGACAGCCCAACACAAGAAAAACAAAACAGCCAGAAAAACAGAAAACCAACCCGACCAGGGCGGGCGGCGGGGGCCCAGGAAGGAGGGCTCGAAGCAAACAAAAACAAAAGCACGAGAAAGTAAAAAAACAAAAAAACAAAAACAAAACACGAGTCCAAAACCAAAAGAAAAGAAACACACCAGAGCACAGGAAAACAGAACACCTCAGGGGCCGGCCGTGAGGGCGGCAACGTGACACAGTTCAGGGGCGGCCAGGGGCCGACAGCACGGAGCCCAGACAGTTCAGGGGCGGCCGTGCGGAAGGCAGCGGCGGCGGCCACGTGGAAGCAGTTCAGGGGCGGCCAGGGGCCGACAGCACGGGGCCCGAACAGTTCAGGGGCGGCCGTGCGGAAGGCAGCGGCGGCCACGTGGAAGCAGTTCAGGGGCCGACCGTGAGGCGGCAATGGCGTCGTCGTTGGCGAGCGAGGTGATGGAGCTGGTCGGAGGCCGACCGTGCGGAAGGCAACGGTGGCGACTCAGGCGAAGGAATCCGGGGCCGCCCACGGCGGTGATGGCGCCTGGCCAGTGGCCTGGAAAGTGGCGGTTAGCTGAAGGTGAAGACACGGAGGCTGGACCAGGCGGGGCTGAAGACACGGAGGCTGGACCAGGCGGGGCTGAAGACACGGAGGCTGGACCAGACGGGGCTGAAGACACGGAGGCTGGACCAGGCGGGGCTGAAGACACGGAGGCTGGACCAGGCGGGGCTGAAGACACGGAGGCTGGACCAGGCGGGCTGAAGACACGGAGGCTGGACCAGGCGGGGCTGAAGACTCGGAGGCTGGACCAGGCGGGGCTGAAGACTCGGAGGCTGGACCAGACTGGGCTGAAGACTCGGAGGCTGGACCAGACGGGGCTGAAGACTCGGAGGCTGGACCAGACGGGGCTGAAGACTCGGAGGCTGGACCAGACGGGGCGGCAGCAGGCAAGGGTGAAGACCCGGAGGCTGCTGCAGGCGTGGACCAAGAGGCTGCAGGCGACGGCGTGGAAGCCTGAGATGGAGGCACTGCAGCTGGCGAGAATGAAGAGGCTGCAGGCGACGGCGTGGAGGCCGGAGATGGAGGCGCTGCAGCTGGCGAGAATGAAGAGGCTGCAGCTGGCGTGGAAGCCGGAGATGGAGGCGCTGCAGCTGGCGAGAATGAAGAGGCTGCAGCTGGCGTGGAAGCCGGAGATGGAGGCGCTGCAGCTGGCGAGAATGAAGAGGCTGCAGCTGGCGTGGAAGCCGGAGATGGAGGCGCTGCAGCTGGCGTGGAAGCCGGAGATGGAGGCGCTGCAGCTGGCGAGAATGAAGAGGCTGCAGCTGGCGTGGAAGCCGGAGATGAAGGCGCTGCAGCTGGCGAGAATGAAGAGGCTGCAGCTGGCGTGGAAGCGAGACGACGCGCTGCAGGCGGCGGCGTAAGCCGGGGGCGGAAGCGCTGCAGGCGGCAGCGTGGGCGGTGAGGCTGCAGCTGGCGGCGGCGTGGAAGCCGGAGAGCAGGCGCTGCAGCTGGCGGCGGCGTGGATGGTGAGCTGCAGCTGGCGGCGGCGTGGATGGTGAGCTGCAGCTGGCGGCGGCATGGAAGCGGAGACGGAGGCGCTGCAGGCGGCGGCGGCGTGAAGCGAGCAGGCGCTGCAGGCGGCGGCGGCGTGGAAGTCGAGAGACGGGCGCTGCAGGCGGCGGCGTGGATGGTGAGCTGCAGCTGGCGGCGGCGTGGAAGCCGGAAAGGGGCGCTGCAGCTGGCGGCGGCGTGAAGCGGAAACAGGCGCTGCAGCTGGCGGCGGCGTGGAAGCCGGAAGCAGGCGCTGCAGGCTGGGCGGATCTCTTGGATCCTCCAGCGACGACAGGAAGCAAAGGCGGGCGGTCCTTCGGACCCTCCAGCGGAGACACGAGGCAAAGAGTCCACTAGCCGACATAAAGGCAGCTGGCAATGCACTGAGCACTGGCTTTGCCCAGGCAACGCTAACACGGAGGAGTTCTCTGAGGGCTGCTTAATCTTCAGGGGTCCAGTAATAGCTGGGGGGTGAAACCTAGCTTCTGGGGAGGCCCTGGAGTGCATTACTTCGCCTGAAGTAGCCAAAGCACAAGAATCTCCCTGGGTGGAACTTAGACTTTCTCCCTGCATAAAGCGAGTGTGTGAGACTGGAGCTACAGGGGACACTGGAGCCTGGACTGAAAGTGGCACTGGGGCCTGGACTGAAAGTGGCACCGGGGCCTGGACTGAAAGTGGCACCGGGGCCTGGACTGAAAGTGGCACCGGGGACTGGACTGAAAGTGGCACCGGGGCCTGGACTGAAAGTGGCACCGGGGCCTGGACTGAAAGTGGCACCGGGGCCTGAACTGAAAGTGGCACCGGGGCCTGAACTGAAAGTGGCACCGGGGCCTGAACTGAAAGTGGCACCGGGGCCTGAACTACAGGCGGCACCGGGGCCTGAACTACAGGCGGCACTGGGGCCTGAGCTGCGGGTGAACCTGGGAGCACTGGAGACTGCGCTGAGGGTGACGCTGAGAGCACTGGAGACTGCACTGAGGGTGACGCGGGGAGCACTGGAGACTGCACTGAGGGTGACGCGGGGAGCACTGGAGACTGCACTGAGGGTGACGCGGGGAGCACTGGAGACTGCACTGAGGGTGAAGCGGGGAGCACTGGAGACTGCACTGAGGGTGAAGCGGGGAGCACTGGAGACTGCTGCGGGGCAGCTAACTGAGCTACTGGAGGCTGGGCAGGAGTGGCGGAGCGAGGCTGGGACGAGGAGGTGGGGAGTTTGTGTAGCTCTGAACGTGGAAGTCCCAAGAACAAAGCAAAGGATTGCAGCGGAGTAAGCCCAGTGTCTTCCACCACATAATCCTTCTTTCGCCGCTGCTTGCTCCTCCTGCAGGGCCTGACTTCTGAAAGCAGCGGTGGAGTGACACCAGAAAACTGAGCTGAGGCGGCTGCTGAGCAGGCAATGAGCTGTTCTCATAATCATCTGCCGCACAGAAGACAGCCCCAGAATGAACAGTCAAATAGTCCGAAACGGAAAAGAGTCCTCACTCACCACAGCCGGCCAATTAGAAGTCGAGCGTCCGGCTGTGGGGTGGCGCGCCGGCCCGGCGCGATCGGCGTTCCTCCCGCAGATGGCTCCGGCGGGCCAGGCAAGATCACATCCGGCGAGTCGGGCAGCGAGGCAGGAGTGGCTGAGAGAAGGTGAGGTGTGCGCGGAGAAAAGCCTGCATGGTCGGAGGAAGAGATTCCAAAAGCCATGGCAGGCCAGAAAAGAGCCGTTGAAGCCGGCTTTCAACAGCGCGGCGAAGCTCATACGGAGGGTTCTCCAGCCATTTTCCGAGGAGGATCTCCACATTATAGGTGATGTCATCTTGGAGCTCCTCGGACGGATTGAATGCCGCAGGGTCCATGGTGGCTGGTTCGTGCTGTCACGCCCGGTGTGGCAGGCGTGTGGAGATTATAGAGAGGACCCAAAAGGCGGCAGCTCTGGTGCAGGTGAGTCTTTATTTACAGCGTGGTACAAACAACAAAGGCAGGTGAACAAGAACTGAAAAACCTAAACTGGGAAGAGCTAACAAACAAACCTGAAACCTTGGGTCGAGAAACGGAGATGCAGGGAGAAAACACGAGAACACGGAGGGGAGCAACACAGACGAACCAGCCACGAGGACGAGTGAACACACACAATAAATACACACCAGTAATCAGGGGGGATGGGAAACAGGAGGGAACACACCTGGGAGACATAACAGCTGACGAGGTGGGGGAAACGTAAACAGGACACACTGACATAAGACACAGACCGTCACAATAAAACAGGAACTACACATACAAGGACACACACGGGCCGAACAGAGAAAACACTACACAGAAGAACAACAGAACAAAAATCACACTAAATAGAAAAACACAAAACGCTGGGTCAAACGGACCCAGGATCATGACAAAATCTTAGCGGAGCTTGGATATCATTTTTTGCTGCTGCTGCCCATATTTAGACTGTGAATGCACACCTCAGACTAATGAACTAGATCTGGTTAATAAGAACATTTGTAACTCCTGCCAAGTTAATGTATTATCAGGTATTGGGGTAGTAGATACAGATTAAAATGCTTTGGTAATCTAGTAGGTCAGGGCGTAATCATGGCTTTGATTCTTGGAATCAAAGCTGTGCTGATATAATTTTTTATAGTTAAAATGATAAAAATCAAACACTTTGATCAGTTTAATAGTGTAAGCAACATGTCCCATTGTTAGTTGATGTAGTTTTAATTTAATTAACTTTTTTTTTTTTTTTTTCACAATGTGCCAGAATAAATTCAATGGCTGACAAGTCCAGACTACATGTATGGCAGTTTAGGTCCTGTTATTCATGCTGAAGTGAAGAACAGAATAGGGTTTAGCATTGTATTGCCTTTTCTCTGTATAGATTGCTTTAACACTTGTATACATATCTTTCAGCATTAATGGTGCCTTCACAGTTATGCAAGTTACTCATGCTGGTGTTGTCACCACATAATGTTTGATGGAGTTGAACTTTGTGCTGAAAACAGGCTGGGTTCTCAGTCTTCTCTTTAGCTGGAGTATGCAGTAGTCATAATTTCCAAAAACAGTTTAGTGATATTCTTAATCTTATAAGGTCAAAGCACAAGCTAGTCCTAGAGAACTATCCATAACTCTAAACATACGATAGAGGAAAATAAAAATATAAATGGTTTTTCATTTATGATGCTGTTTTGGGACCCTGATTGACAGAACTTTGGAGAGAACTTTTCAAAAGCCAAAGATTTTTTGATATCATGTTGTTGGGAGGCACATGTATCACCATCTCTAATCATCAATGAGAACTTAAACCTTTGAGGCATAAATTATTAAAACATTTGCCAGGCACAAGATCTTTTACAGAGTGGTGAAACCCTCCCTATCTTTACTTTTGAAAGATTGGTCTTTTTATAACAAATCATACTAGTAATTAATCCAAATGGATATTAGATTTTTTTTCAAATATGTGTTTCACAACACTGGATGTCTACAACCTTCAAAATTAATGTTTATTTCTGACAAAAAAACAGAAAAAGATCTCAGTTTGAATGTTGAAATGTCATCTTTTTAGCTTTTATTTTTATTTACATTTGACACAGCGTGGCAATGAAAATGGGAAGAAATGTTGCTACCTTGTATTTAATTTGACATAGATTTATAATGAATGATCTTTGCACAATTTTTTCCAGGAAACAAGACTGAACTTTTTGTGTCATTGAACCAAAAAAAAAGAGGGGGTTATTCAAAGAAGTGCCGATCACCATAATCATATAATCATTGTGTTTTTATGCACTTCACACACTTCAGTCTTACTGTGTTCTGGACTTGGCTGTCTGTGATATCAAAGAAAAAGCCTTCTGGTAGTCAGGCTATGAGCCAAAAGCAGTGGGTAGAGGAAATAATGAAATGTGCCTAAAAGAAAACATCTCTTTGGGGATATACACCATTGGTTGTTCTTTCCAATTTGACATTTTACATTTTATCCACTTCCATTTAAAGAAAAAGATTTCAGTCGGTGTTTTAATGTGCTGACTTGTTCGTCAGTGAAAATACAAGTGGATGTTAACTCTGAATAATTTCCTTTTCTGGGTCTGGAGATTTGTTAATGCAGTACATGACATCAGACAAACACTAAGTAATAAAATACTGCATTTATGTGCAATATAGCTGTAAATTAAATGAGTGAGATGCTTAACATTAAAGCAACCTCATCATTTAGGCTTACATTATTTTTAGGCAATTCTGACTGTTTCCCTTAATAGAAATCAAATTCTTTTGTCAGCAGAGAGCCTGATATGGATTGTGGTATGATTAACTTATGAAGTCTCATCTGGCTTGCGTGTCCAGAGGCCAATTGGTGCTGCTAGCAATTTCCGTTATAACCCAGTAGGTCTAGAACAGGTCTTCGGGGCCAGGATCCATTCAAAAACCTGATAATGTGGAATTAAAAAACAATTTCACTTTGACAGTACAATCCAACTGGCACATCTCCTCCGCTGATAACAAGATGCAGTCCAGAAATTGCTTTACATAAACAACCTTGGATGTAGTTTTTGGCCCTGTAATGGAACGAAGGCTAATGAGACAAGCATGGATGGATAGGATGTGGAAGCGAAAGCGTTTTGTTGCTTTCTGCTAGTGTCACTCCACCAATCACGCCACTAAATGGATTCAGTCCTTGCTGTGCCACATTTAATGCAACTGCCATCAAAGCTACAGTACAAGCCCATTTTCTGCTTTTTGGAAGCTATATTTAACATATACAAAAAACACATTAACATTAATAATCTGTGGCTAGCCCACAAAATGCCTCTGGATCTTTCTTACTGAAATATATTAATTGAAGACATTTTAGAAGCTGTCCTTGAACAGTTTTACAGCTGATAAACTTTATATTGATGCTTTTGATGTGATGGCGGCAAGAACTGCAGTTTGCGTGCAATAAATAAGAGTGAAAATTACATAGCAGTACTATTAGAAATAGTACTGGCTTTAAAAACTCAAGGATAACTCTTAATTCTCAGGTAGCCAGTTATTTTAAATAGTTCCATTTTATCTGCAAGAAAAAAATCATGCTAATTTGTCACGACCACTACATATTTTTTTCTATAGCACAGCTTGAACTCTCATAGGAAAACTTTTTTTCTATCAATTCTAATTCCCCACATCACCTTCAAAGTACAAGACAGCACCTCCACCATGTTTTACTGATTGCTGTAGACTCTTGTACCGCTGAGCTGAGCTGAGCTGACGTTCTCCTACTGATGTTTTGAACCAAAAACTTCTAATTTGGGTTCATGACTCTATGAGGCCTGTAATCACTGATTTTCAGCGCAGTTCTCATGTAAGTTGGTATACTTTAGGCTTTTCTCTTGGTTTCCTTTCTTTGAGAATGGCTTTTTGACAACTACTCTTCCACTGAGACCATTTCTGATGAGGCTTCGTCAAACAGTAGAATGATCGGCTCAAGGCCAGCAGCAACCCCCAACTTCCGTGTCAGATATTTCTTCCTATTGCTTAAGTTCATGACTTTCAACAGAGCTCATCTGCTGTAGATAGCCTTTTTTTTTTGTCCTCCAGCTTCCTCAATTGTTTTAAGGACACATGCACACCAGGTTTTGGGCTAATAGCTCTTTGGGAATCTCCTTGTTGGTACAGAAATACTATTTTATTTCTGTCAAAATGTGTTATAATTTGTTCCCATCTCATTAGCTGAATCTACAAAAAAATCCCAAAGATGTGTTTGTTTGTTTGGAAGCTAAATATAAAGAACTGAGAGGTGGTTAAACTAATTTGCACAGTACTGTAAAGGAATCCAAACTTTTCATAGTTCCAGACAGAACTGATGTCTAACATGAGAGTATTGTGTCTAGGTTCAGTGATGTGGTTTAGGCAATAAAAAACACCATAGCTGTTCTGCTGTTTCAGAATATCCAGCTCATATCACAGAATACCTGCAACCACAAGATCACCTGGCAAGGGTGAGGAAATTCTGTTTCATGAGTCAGGTCACTAAACAAACAAACTGCTTGAGAAGTTGATAATTCAGCAAGTCGATTCAATAGCCGACAGACCTCCTCTCTCCAGAAACATGCATCTGGAGCTATGGCTTCCACGTAACAATGTAGGGCTCACACTGAAGCACAAGATTCAATAATGGACCTCAGAAAAAGCAGGTTACAACTGTGTGTGTTTTCTTTTACTGAGTGGCAATGAACATCGCCTCACACATCCTTTTCTGTAAGTTCACCTTGGCAAAATCATGGGTTAGAGTATAGTAGGCAGTGGACCAAACCACTTCAAGCAACACGAGAGGGAGGCTCAGAAACTTAAAAATGTTGTTTTGCTTCTAAAAGCAGCAAATATGGTTTCAGTACATATTGTTAAATCGTATGATATTAACTGGGCATGTTTAGAATGATTTTCTGAGGACAAAAAAACTTTTTTCTAAGAAAAGAAGGGGGACTCCTGAACCCCCTGTAATCCACAGTATTTTCCTTTTATGCTTACGTTCATATATCAGACTTTCACCTTTTTGTCTTCAGCATGTTTTTTTCTTCATGCGGTCTAACTAGATTTATAAATTCCACAAGAAAGAGTGGGAAAAAAAATTGAAAATGAACAATAAGAAAATCTGTTTTGTGGAGTTTTCCAACTGATGTAACACAACTTCAGGCATTACTTTTCAGAACCTGGTGTAATTTTTTTTATCCTTATATATCTGTGGGCCTTCTTCTCCTAACAAGGTTGGCAAGTATTAGAAAATTGTTAAATGTAATGTAACAGTGATAGTTTTTTCCTCTTATAGTGGCAATAACTGCATTAAAAATCAGCTTCAGTCAAATGAAATATTTTCAGTGCCATCATGACAGTTGATATCCTTTGCACTTATTCTGTGGCAATGCTACCTGTCGATGGCACGGTCTCTAATGAAAGGCATTGGAGCTAAAGCCTGAGCATTCATCACAGCTCCGGATGATGTAGAGCTCTGGTGTGAGTTCCCACCAAAGACCGGGAGCACAGCTGCTCTGACAGCCATGATTGATGGCCAAAGCAGCATGGTAGGGTTGCACAGGGAGCCCTTCCCTTTGTTTTTCCCCGTGACTTGGCACGAGCCGGCCTTAGCGAGGTAATTTAAAAATGTTGAATCGGTAACATGCAAACTTAACCAGAGGCTTTAATGAAATGAGCTGCTGACAATGCGATAAGTGCATCCTCCATGTATCAGGGAGTGGATGGGATTGACTTATTAGCTCCCCGCACAGAGGAACAAAAGCAGTGAACCATAACCAAGTCTAGTCCATTCATTTGACTGGAGTCAGCAAGCATGAAGGCATTTAAGGTTATGGGAGCACTTTAGGGTTTGATGCACAGGCAACAAACTATGCCTCTGTAAGTTTAACTGTCTAGTCAGTCAGTTAATCATTCTGTCAAGAAATCAGTCATTAGCAAGCTAAATCCACGTCTGTGCTTTTAAGATGCTTGGATCATTATTATTTCACTCTGAAAGGGTAGCTACAAGGAGCAGTATTTCCAGTCCAGCAAATACACTATATAAACTCAAAGTCTGCACAGCGGTGTCTTAAAAAACTCCCTGGGAGCTGGTCATTTTTAGCAGGTACAGACAAGTTAAAAGGGAAATTATCAGAGCCACTACCAGTAAGGGTAAGATATGGTTGGAATTTGCAAAGCAAATATATCTTAGTAAAGCAAACATTTCACGCTGTGCAGGGAGAATGTTCTTCCTCCTTTTTTTTTTTACCACAGGTAAAATATTCAGATTATGGCTCCATATTTTTTTTAAACATATACTACACACATCTACCTGTCCAACTAAAAAGCAATGCACTCGTATGCATACCGTGCATATATGTGCTGTCTTCACTCACATTTATAGTTGCTTCACTTGTTAGAATGTTTTAAGATCTGTCTGATCATTACATACAGCCCTCATTACTTGGCTGTTACAGTGAAGCTGATGGAAAGGAAGTTGTCATTTCATCCGTATGTCACAATGTTCACATTTGAAACCAGTCGACTGACATCTTATATGAGGAACACAGGACTAATACACAAGGAGCTAGCAAGACACAGAGCAACACATGAGGGCAGGATATAAGAAAGTAAAACCAACTGAAATGACTGAAGACTAAGTGACTAAAAAAGTCCAACAATAAAAGAGGGACATGAGCAAGAGATACTGAAGAGGGACAGTAAGATGACCACCACACCACCACACTGTAGAGCTAGTCGTTTAAATGAATCTGCCTTTGCTGTTTAAACCCAGAAATAAACTTTGTTTTTATGTTACAATCTTTCATTTTCATTTTAAATTGAAATTCAACACTGTGTTTGTTGAATTTTCCACTATTATGTGAAGACCTGGGAGGATCAGGTTAGGTGAGGCCTTTTTTGGAACATGATGACCTTTTTCTGTTTGGCATCTTCTCTTCTGCTTCTTTGGATTCCTCAAGGACAGCCTGGCTGCTTGTTGATAGTAAAGCAACACACTCGGTTCCTTTATCTGGAGGGTAGAAGTAGGAGGGGGTACAAGACAACTTGCTATCAAAGGATAAAACCTTAGTTTTGGGATGGGCATACCTTCTGCACCATGCACCAATTTCTCTTCTTCATGATTTTAAACATTCCAGTATGATTTACAATTTTTACATTTAACTGAATCTGGTGTCATGATCATTTCTACAGCAAATTCTCAGAAACAGAAAGAGAGAATCTGCCTGGGGTTAGAACTGCTTATTGATGAAGGAAAAATATACATAAATAAATGCTTAAATATAATTAAACTGTGATTACATGGACTTTGCTGTTGTTAGTAGGTGGACTAAAGTTGACCAAACTACCACCTGTCTCATTCTGGTATTGCTTAGATCCAAGTCACTCAGGCCTAGAGACTGAAACTGGTCAGCAACCATCAACTACCAGTTGCGAAACAAAATATGTATTCCCTGAGTGGTTTGCAAGTGGTTGCTGGAGGGTGCTAGCAGTCAAGGTAAAACCCATCACTAAAGCTTCATTCACTTAGCCGTTGAAACTGTGCACTGACCCTGTGGATACAGCTATTCACTAGGGGAAAGTGTGTGGTGGTTGTGGAAGGTTGCTGTCAGTCACTAGTGTGAAATTGGTGACAAAGAGATATATGGTACTACATCAAAAAGATTCTTTCGATTGCATTGGTTGCTAACATATTGCTACAATCGTCAGTAGTTTGCATGGAGGACACTAGCAAACTCCTGTATGGGGTGGACAAAATATTAAGAACACGTTTAAACATTATTATAAGGGTAACAATATCTATCGACTTTACCTTGAGTAATAAAAAATGTAGGATCAATTTTTGAACACCTGAACAAAAAATATAACAGAGTGGTTCTATTGTGTCTATAGAGAAAGCTAAGCTAATGTACCCGCAGAAGTTTTAAATTAAGGATGAATGGTGTTATTGTACTCTTTCAAATTTATATAAAACAATTGCACTTATCTACTTCCATCCATCTATCTTATCCTTTTCAGGGTTGTATTGTCTCACTGAAGTTAAAAATTCCTGGACTAGACAGTAGCATACAGTACACAAAAAGACCCACATAGCAAAACAATTAAAACCCAAAGTGAGAAGATTAAAATGCTTTATCGAAGGTATTATGAATGTGTTGTCTTCCATCATTAAAGACCCTTTCAAATAACCTGCCACACAAAACAAAACAATTTATAATTTACCTTTTTATTTTTTTACTTTTTGTTGTGTGCTCTGCAGTGCCTTTAAAGAACTGTAAAATTGCCACCTCTAACTGCCACTCAATGAAAGCTCTCAGGGGTAAAAAGAAAAAAAAAAAACAGGTGAAAGAGGTGGATGCAAAGCCACGTGTGGCTCTAAAAAGCTGGCAGCGTCTATTTTTATTCCTCATTATCAAAACAGCCGTTCACTGAGTATTGTTTTCCCACGTGCTCCATCTTTGCTCACTTGCAAATACTTTATAAATGATTAATAAACAGTGCAAAATTTCAGGTTTTTTGAATGTTACCCTGTGATGTGTGCAATTATTTCACAAATAACAAAGTGAGAAACAAAGTAAAAATTAATAAATTGTGGTTCTTAAGAAATAAATAATTGGTGCCATGCTGCTAATTCAGGGGCCACATTCATTGGTGCGCAGCACATGAGGTGTATTACCTAAAACAAGGCTCTCTGTTTTTTTAAGTTGTGGCTAATCATCTTGACTGCACTTTCTTCCATTTCAAATTAAAAATCACTGCTGGATTTTAATCTTTGAGTGAACAGGCGAGGGAAAGAGGGGGCGAGGCTTGCCAAGCCAATTAGGCAGGCAATAATGGATCTGCAAGTCACTAGAGGAACCATTTGCCCTCTATTCAAATAGTCAAGATAATTACAGTATATTCAAAAAATACGAATGAGAATATCAGCATGTACAAATCAATTGAGCTAGCCTCCTTCTTTCATACGTGTCGAATCAGAAGTCAGACGAAGTGACACAGGCGTCTTTTGGTTTCCAGCTCTCTCTGCCTCAATATTTCAGCACCCTTGATGCTTTGACATTTCCCTCTAATAGGGAGACAGCACAAAAGGAAGCTGTTGGCTCCAACCTTTTGACACGAACTCAAAAACAGTACTTCCTAACAATTAGCAGTGTTTCAGTGCTCCACTATTCAAGCTAGACTAACAACAAAAGCAACTGTGTTGTTGAATCTGGAGACAATTCAGGTGCCAAACCACTTTTTTCCATACGCTTTATAATTAACCAGCTTGATGTTCCATCAGATCTGTCTGTTCCAAGTATTCCACCTTAGATCTCTCAAGTAACGTTAAAGGTTTTGTGTGCATCACAGCACTTCCTTCTTTCTCTTTTTATCCCTTTGTTTTTTTCACCCCAGTGCTGTCTTTACTGACGCAGTGTGAAGTACCGGAGGCTTCACAGCAGCTAGTGAAGGCTGAAAGATTGTGCAGTGGCTGGGCAGGGCCTGACAGTCTGGGCACTGGATCAGTCAGTGGATTTGGGCCTGGTGGCTGGTGGCTAAAGCTATCCCCTAGGTGCACTGACTTGCTGACTTGCTTCATACTGGAACCAAGCTACTATGTATGGTTGTGTGTATTTGTGTGCATCAGTATGCCTATGTATGTGGACTCTGGATTTGTCTAGCCCCTTGTGGACTCCCGGATGGCCTAGAAGGCGACTGCAAACAAAATAAAACTCCTATGTCCTAGAAAAAGAAATTTTGCACATTCAGTACATTAGTGGCTTTGTATCATTTGAGTCTGCTCTCAGTATACACTGTTTTTCTTTAACAGACGTGAGCCTTTGTCTATGGAAAACTGAGCAATTTTGTCCTATATACATGTGGATCTCAAACTACTTTTTCATTTTTGCTAAGGACTAAACTCTTATTACCAGACTGTCAAATACAGCTGTTTTGTTAAAGCCAATAGCGTGCCGATGATACAAACAATGTGACCTTTGAGAGCTTGCCTTGAACGCGACTCCAAGGTATCCTTTACAAGCAATGATATTTAATGACAAAGTACTCGGTTAAGGTAGCGAAAGGGGATATTATAACCTAAATCCCAACATTTTCCTAAAATTAACCAAGTAATTTCAATTTTTCTGGGTTTATAAAACCAAATCCATATAACAAATTGGAAGAAAGGATTTGTGATAGGATAGGTCTGGAAGAAAAATGATGATTATTAGTTACTAAATAGAGGACAAGTGGTGGAATTAAATAAGTTTATGTGTCTTCCTACTCCCTATTGAACATGTTATTTATTATGATCATCATTTTTTCCTCGTGTTTTGTTTTTCAGCTTTAGTGGTTAATTCTTACCAAGTACTTTCGATGTCAAGACCTAACCAATGATTAAAATCAAAAGTTAAAAGAGTGTGAAAATGGATGAACCACAAACTGGCTTTACTCAGCCTCTCCATTCTCCATAGGCAGACTTTGCTGGTCTTTAAAGCAGAACTATCATTTCTCTTATCTCTGTATTGTTACAACAGTGGATGCTCACATCTAACATGGGTAAAGGTTTTTTTAAAAAGTGCAGTCTTGTGAGCCTAAGGTTTCACATTGCTCTAAACATTCATTTTTGACCTGTTTCTTCTACTCTTGGCCCTTTTTGATGTAAAAAATAAAAAATAAAAAATTGTGGATTAAATATTAAAAACATCCAATCTTTAAGTCGCGACCACCTGCTGTACCGACCAGCCTTTTTGCAAGGAGCAGCCAGTCAGATGGAATTTGATTTAAGGGGATGGTGGCCTTACACAGAGATGAGCTAAAAGAAAGGCTTGTTTCAGAGTTGATGAACTGAGGAGCTGCGCCAAGGCCTATTACCACATAAATAATCTTGAACTGTGAATTCTAGTATCCTAAAATAAAAACTTAAAGCACCTTCGTGGATGTCTCTGCAGTGCCAGTGGAATTTGAGAGATCAGCAATATTTAATTTGCTTTAGAAAAAAATACATCCAAGGTGTATGCAATTGGAACAATATGCACAGATTATCTCCTTTTTTATTTTCACAAGTGTTGGTCAGTTTATGTTATACAAATGTCTGTTAACCTAGTCCCTGAATGCCACAGAGATTAGACAGCAACAAAAAAATCAACATATATCCTCATAATGGCCTTATCCTACTTTTGCCGGTTTCTCAGTCCATAATATCCAATATATACCTTTAATGTGTATTCATAGCTTTGCTAGCATTCGAAAGGTGTGTTGGCCAGTGATCGCGTATAAATAACATTCAATTCCACATTTTGTCCATTGGTCTACCAATGTGGCATTTACATGTTGACCCAAATTAACCTTAGATATTCATAGAGACTAACAATGACTAGTATCTATCTGTGTAGTTCTAGTCAAGTCCATATCTTACCATAGTGGTCTTTAAAATTTGTAAACAGACAATCAGTGAACAGAGGAAAACCTATTAGGGATGGCTTGATTCTCCATCCTTGGCTTTATGGTGGCTAAAATAGACATTCCATCAGCTTTAACTGGATTCCTGGTGGAAAACATCAATTCACATCTTCCCAAATGTTTCCATTTTTTTGTCAAATACATGCAAGCGCATAGGTCTAGCAATAATAAAGAAAATGACACAGAATCTTTAAGCCAGATAATACTTATATACAAGAATTCTCTGTTCTGCAGCAACAAACAGATTATCTGGCATGAATAATTTATACAGCTTTGTCAAAATATAAATATATATATACAGCAGTGCATCCCCCAGACATACTTCAGCAAACAATGTCATATATATTTAGCCTAGTGTTTCAATGGTAACATCAATGACAAGCTTTGTTGAAGAAACAGTGTTGTCTGCTTTTATTTTTTTTACTTGTGTGTGAATGTGTGTGTGTGTGTGTGTGTGTGTGTGTGTGTGTGTGTGTGTGTGTGTGTGTGTGTGTGTGTGTGTGTGTGAGTCCTGTTTGTGTTGTGAGGTCGCCATCAACCTGTTTTATCTTTTTATTTGTTTTTTGCTTTTTTTCCTTTTTCAAATTCTATTAGCATAAAATTACTTCGCCCTTTTCTTCCTCTGCTTCCACAGTGTTGTATAAGTAACAGAAAGAAGAATTATGGCTAATAATTTATTTATAATAATAATTTATTTATCTTATTTCTCTATAATTTAAATCAAATCATTTATGTATTTTATTTTATTTATTTAATTGATAAATTATTTTATCTTAAACTAGCTGTTAATCTTACTGTTTCACATCTTTGTATACATTTTGGTACCTGTGCTTTGTGACTGCCTGTCTATGAAAAGTGCTTAAAAGAGAAACTTTGCTTACTTACCTACACAATAGCCCACAGTAGCGTGGATCTGCTCAGCTTTGAATTTGAAATTAATGGCACACATTGCAAAATGCATACAGCAAAAGTGTCATCATCACATGACATTTGATGAATGTTTTGCATGTAGCCCACATTTTTTTCTTAACCATCAGGCATATGTAGTGCAGTACTTTGTTACGTTGCACCACTGTACATGATCTGGCCTTCAGAGTACCCTGTTACCCTTTCAAACAATTTTGAGATAAAATGAATCCATATGTTGTGTCAGGACTCAATTTATGCTTCTATAAGTGAAAGAGACCAGATTACTCCTGTCATCTTTTTAAAATCTTATCATATCAGTGAATATATGTAATATCATATCAGTATATACTGCCTGATTTAGTGAAATGTGCTTTACTCTAAAGCCATAGTCAACACTAACGACCTTGAAACTTTCATAAAGCGTTTTATTTTAAGAGACTACAATGGGCTTGATAATGTGTCTGTCTAACAGTTTGCAAACAACAGAACTAATCAAAGAACATCAACCCCCCAGGGCAAAATCTGGTAAATCCAGGAGTATCTTTCATATTATTAATATGGGATCTCCCAAAATCCATTCTTACATTATTAAACTGGTAGAGCTACTCCATTTATGCTCCCTCATTTCTGCTCTCTCTCAGAGAAAGCAACAGTTAGTGAATGCACATTAAATGTCCACTGGGGAGAGCATAGTCTTGGACTCACTATAGACGAAGTATGTAGCTTTCGGTCCCTGTTGTCTGGACATAATCAGGCCGGAGCAGCTGTTTATTCTGGAAGCTAGGTGGGGGACAGGGCTATCATGATGTTCCAAGACCAATAGCTGGTTTGGCTATTTTATGTCACACACAATGTGTAGTCAGACAAAGACAGAAAAAATACAATGAACTCTGGACTGCTGTTTGATCACATAAGGGTCAGACAAACTGCACTGCAGGAAGTATCACTGAAGTCACTGTGGGGTCTGCAGTGACCGCTGGTTAGCCTTTCGAAGGCTGACACAAAGGGAGGTGAAGTCTACATCCTAACTTAATAGTGTGACAATATGAAAATAAAGACGTCCCAAATAAATAGTGTAGATATAGCCTGTTGATGTTTTGCAATTTTTAATGTCAGTTTAGTTCAATAAAATAGCTCAATTAGAATTGCTTGATTATGGCAGAAATCACAATCACAATGCTTCTTGAATGTTTCTGACAATAACAACACAACAACAACAGTCGCCCTAAGGCACTTTAAGGTAAAGACTAAACAATAATAAAGAGAAAACCTCAACAATCCCTATCAGCAAGCACTTGGTGACAGTGGGAAGGAAAAACTCCCTTTTAACAGAAGAAACCAGGCTCAGAGAGGGCCAAAAATAACTAAAGATTAAATATAAAGTGGTGTATAAGACAAATACAAATACATCGGTGAAAAAGCCCCCCAATAAAAATATGGTACAGTGTGTCATTTTAAAAGTAAGGATTTTTTAACCACACAATGAATTTTACCATTTATAGAAATCCCAGTAAAGCTCCAATTTTTTGCTACAGTAACTTTTAAAAATGAGGAGATTTTAAAGCAGAACAGGGTCGTCCATTCGATATTTATGTCTAGCCTACGGTGTATTTTTGAGGGTGAAGACAAACAAGGGGAAGACAAGTGGCCCAGGCTGCAGTGAACCTCCACATTGTGGGAAAACCTGCAGGAAACCAAAGGGAAAGCAACAAAGTCCACTGCAGAGAAAGGTCGAATAAGGTAACAACAAAACCGTCACTGCTAAAAGTGGACCAGACAACAGACTCCCAGCCATCCAAACAAGATCAAGGTGTTCATGGTCATTCTACAGATTCACTTACAAAAACCTTTTTGGTCCAGTTTTATCTTTGTTCACAGTTCAGATCAGGCCAAGATGATGCAGTGATTTTGTGCTTGGTGGATTTATAACACAAAACAAAGCAAGATCATCATTATGAAACTGCAAATAGTACAGTAACTGTTTCATGTCAATTTTCTTGATTTTTAATGTATGAAATCAAGCAAGACTTTGTTCTCAGTGAAAAGGAGCAACCTCAGTCATCTGAGTGAAACAAAGAATGCTTCTAGTCAATGTTCTCAGTGAAATTTGTAGGCTGTCATCCTAATCTCTGACGCCTAAAAAAGGGTTTAATGTCTGATAGTAAGTAATAAATGACAAAGCACCAATGACTAGGCTGCTAACCAATTGAATAATAAGGCCAAGAATGACTTTTATGGAACCAGCAAGGTCTTAAAAAGAAAAAAAACAACAACACAGTTCTCAAAAATTCATTTGCTTGTTCAGGAAAGCTAAAATCAAGTATCTGTTGCTCACAGTAGCCTAATCTAACACCATTGACATGTTTATGTTATGCCCCCAGCTCTTTGGGGGTAAAGGGAAGTAACATTAACAACTACATAATAATGGCTCAGTCTCCAGGCAGTAAAAAGGGTGCCTCATTAGTCAAACCCTCCAGTCCAAATGGCTAAAAAATACACAGACAGCATGTAACAACTAGCTAGCAGATAGAGAAAACACAAGCCTGTTAGCAAGTGTTGTATAAAATGCAAAGCGAATGAGAGGTTGAGAGCACTGAATGATTTTGCCAAACACTTTTAAATCACAGTGCTGTCTAGTTTATAGTCCATCATAAAATATCCTCCATTCCATAATTTGTTGTTTGGTCAAATACTTTCAACCTAACAGCTCACTGAAAAACAGCTTTTTAGCATTTAAATAAAATACATTATTACAAGACTTTTGTTGTTGTTGTTGTTTTTTTCCAGAGGGAGATTAGCAGAGAACATCAAAAACATTAATAAAAGCAAAAATCATGCTTACTAAGCCAGATAAAGCATGAAAACGGGGAGCTTGGGTGGAAGTGGGTTGCACAGCGGCTTGCAGATCCTTGGGAACTAAATGCATGCTAAAGCAGCTTAAACAGTGTTCCTTGTGTAAGACTTGCCATTTGCCATTCGGAGACAGGATCGAGATCAGGCGATCTGCTGGCAACGCTGCTGAACTAAGCCTATGCTTGATTAAATGCTTTTTCTCATTTAGATGATGAAACATATATTCCAGAGAGGATAATATTTCTTGTTACCACCAAATTTATAACATATAGTCTACAAATGCATATTTAAGAAGACAGGATTAACTGTGAACAAATTATCTGTCTTTGATGTTAATTCGAAAGATGCAGAAATAACACATTTTAGGGCTTGTCAGTGGAAAAATTCATGATTGTCCTGTGGAATTCACTTTAATTCATTCTTAAAGCAATAAATCGACCACTATAGTAGTATCAGTTTGTCTCCTTGAATGGGAGCTGTTGGTCTGCGGATAAGGGATGTGCCGCAGGGCAAGGGCTGTTGTTACTAAGAGTGAGTGGAGTGCATGTCCCTCCACCTCCACCTCTATCTGTTCCTTAAACTACGACAAGTGACACCACCCCCCACCCCCCCTTACTATACACGCTTCATTTTTCAATCTCCCCTGCAGGCAACCACTTTTATCCACCTGAGTTATCGCAGGGGAACCAAAAGTATCACCAATAAGAACAGATAAAGATATTGTTCTTTAGCCTATTGGAATTCTTAATTGAAATAGAAAAAAGAAAAGACGCATGTGTGTTGTGCAGTTTGGACACACTGACAGTCACTATCGCTGCTGTTTTGTTTCCTTCCATGGGAATAAAGAGGGGTTAAAGAGAGAGTGAAACGATGAGGGGGAGAAGGTGTTTCTTCCTCCCAGAGGTAATTACATATTGATCCAAGTCACTGAAGATCTAAACTGTGACAGTACATTTAGTTTTATCTTAAAGGGAGCTTGTTGTTGTTGTTTTCTTTTTTTTCCCTTTATTTGTCCCCCTTAAATTCTGCAGTGGTTGATTGCAAGGAGAAATGATATTCAGCTAATTACATTTTCATGGAGTCGTCCCGCTTCCCTTGTCTCCTGCTTTCAGCTCTCTGTTGTTATGCACTTTACAATTACTTGATAATTAAATGGTGGAGGTCTTTGGACTCTACTGTTTGCAGAGTCCTTTATTCGTGCTACGAGGGAGACTTTTTAAATTACCAAGTCACTCCTTTTCTCCGCCTCTCGCTCCTCACTCTCCCTCTCTGCCTTTCAAACTTCAGACGCTGTCTGTCCAATGATCCAGAACAGCCTTCAGTGTACCCCACCCCCACTCCAGCACCCCCACCACCACCCCACTGATGAATTAAAAGTGTTCCTTTGGCATTCGAAGCCTTGGTGGCAAATTCAAAGGCAAGAGGCAAATAATAAAAAAAAATAAAAATAATAATTTAAAAAAAACTTTCTTTGAGAAAGTGAGAAAGGATGCACTCCATGCTTAAAGAGTGCACTCTTCATGCTTTAAGTGAGTGCCTTTTTTGGAGGGGGGGGGAGGATTTTCAATGATGGACAATTATTAAAGAATGTTAACGGCAATTGCGTCTCAAGGCCGCCTGGGAGAAATGTGCTTTAAAAGCTTAAGTGGGGCAAATAAATAAATAAATAAATTAAAAAAAACATTAACATCATTAAGGAGGCATGTCACGTATAAACCTTTGTGGGCTTTATTTTTCCGTAAAAAAGAGCTGCTGACAGATTTCATTCAGTCATATCAGCCGAGGAGGAGACAGACAAAATGAAAGGGAGGTCCTTTTCAAATTCAGATATTCTTTCTTTTTTTTTTTTTCATTCTGCCAACAAAGCATGCCCTGCTTGACCCTCAGTTATTGTAAAACTTCTATTCTGTGTTTTATCTCACACACTTATTTCACAACACTCTCCAGGGTCTGGTTCACAGTCTGCGCACATGTCTGACTCACTCACAGTTTTCCATTGAGCCGGATGAGGTGTTGCATCACAAAGCCAGGAGAGTGTGGATAAGTACAAAAGCATGTATCCCTGCAATCCTGGGTCTGTGTTCTTGTCTTACCACTAGGAGTCCAGCTAAATGGCACTAAGTGTTTTCTGGGGGATTTTTTGTTTTGTTTTATTTCGTGCTGTTGGTCTTTTAAAGCTTTTCACAAAGTCTTCTTGAGAATAAATAAATAAAATTAGATGCAAGTATAAAAACAGAAACAAGCCACTGTGTTTTTCACAGATTAGTAGTGCTGCAGATTTTTGTGTTGATCCCAAACTGATTGAATATATTGCAGATACCAATCAGAGTACTGATAATTTTACCCTATAAAGGCAGCTTTGTAGGGCAGAGCAGTGTGCCATGATTTGCAAGATTAATCATCATCAATCTGTAAACTCTGAACACATTTTAATGACCACTATGCCACTGAGATTTTTACATTCCAATGAAACACAGGTTTCAGTTTTTCACATGTTTGAAGTTTTTTGGAGAGATAAAAGTATTTGTACCTGTCTCTAAAGCACTTTCTGTCAAACAGACCCCCCAAAATAGTAAAAGTAAAATAGACATGACAGTCAACACACAAAGGTACATTTCAATTAGTTCATGTTTGAGGTATATTTTTGATACATATATATTGTTATTTTTCTATTTAATGCAATTCAGTGGGCTACATAGTTAACTTGGAAATTAGGAACAAAGTATCAATCCTATCACACTAGTATCAATCCAGAACCAGCATCAACACTACTAATATATTTTTGGCCTTATTAGACAGATACAGAGAAGACTGACAGGAAGGCAGAGAAAAAGAGAGGGGGAGACATCCAGCAAAGAGCCACAGGTCAGACTTGAACCTGGCCTGGCCGCTCTCAGCCATGCAGCATATGGTCGCCTGCTCATCCAACTGGGCTAAACCAGCAATCCATCAATACTGCTAATATTTGGATTGATCTGCCCACCTCAATATAGGTATTTTGTCATAGACTTGACATAAAAGATAGATGTAGTTTTAGGGTTGGCAAAGCAAAGCTAGTGTGCCTCATTCCTATATCCTTTTTAGTGTCCAGCAGTGGAAAACTGCTCTGCTTGGAAACAAAATCAGGTTTATTGCTAGTTAAAAGCTGCATTTAACAAGATATTCTTTTGGTAAATTATGGTGGCAGTTAATAAGGACAATAAAGCAGAGGAAGCTTTAGACAGCAGCCTTCCATCAATCAGTGCTTGCATTGCGAAATCTAAAAACAGACATTCATTAACATGTACTAAAGTAAAGCTATCTCTCGCTTTTAATCTCAAATGTCATAAGTGTCTGTCATAAAATTTCTCACCTGTTTGCAACCATTCTTTACATTATTGTCATCTTCTGGCCAAAACTTTCAATTGTTGCTTACTTTGTTTAGATAGCGTTGGAAACTGTAATGTGTTTCCATTTCATGGCCATGAGTGTCTGCTGTTAATAATGGCTGGAGGTTGTCGAGGTGAGAGGCCAGCAGCTTTTTCTGGTTGTTTGCCCATGGACATTGTGAATGTAACTCCAGTCTCTGATGAGAGACCAATGGGAAATTGACATACTGCCACTGGCTCTGCTTTCACTCAACTGACATCAGTTATGAGCCATGCTTTGTGTGGATACAGCTAAATAGAAAAGCTTTTGTCATTTATCATTGTAACAATTATGTTTTCTCTTACTAATCATCCTTAGTCAACATCTGTGATATTGAGAAAATGGAGTGCAGAGTGAAAAAGTTTTCAGGTTAGCAAGGAAAGCTTTGATGATGAAGAGGAGGTGTCAAATACGATTTAACGAAACAGGCAAGTTGAACAGATGCAGGCTCAACCAGGACTTTGACCAAATGCGTAAAGGTCAACCAGCTGATTCGCCAACACACAACCTCCATCCATCCATCCATCCTCATCCGCTTTATCCGAGATCGGGTCGCGGGGGCAGCAGCCTAAGCAGAGAAACCCAGACCTCCCTCTCCCCAGCCACCTCCTCCAGCTCATCCGGGGGAACACCAAGGCGTTCCCAGGCCAGCCGAGAGATATAATCTCTCCAGCGCGTCCTGGGTCTGCCCCTGGGCCTCCTCCGGTGGGACATGCCCGAACACCTCACCCAGGAGGCGCCCAGGGGCATCCCCGAACCACCTCAACTGGCTCCTTTCGATGTGGAGGAGCAGCGGCTCTACTCTGAGCCCCTCCCGGATGGCGAACTTCTCACCCTATCTCTAAGGGAGAGGCCAGCCACCCTTCGGAGGAAGCTCATTTCTGCCGCTTGTATCCGCGATCTCGTTCTTTCTGGTCACTACCCACAGCTCGTGGCCATAGGTGAGGGTCGGGACGTAGATCGACCGGTAAACTGAGAGCTTCGCTTTTACACTCAGCTCCCTCTTCACCACGACGGACCGGTGCAGCGTCCGCATCACTGCAGCCGCAGCACCAATCCGTCTGTCGATCTCCGGCTCCCTTCTCCCATCACTCGCGAACAAGACCCCGAGATACTTAAACTCCTCCACTTGGGGCAGGAACTCATCCCCGACCCGGAGTGGGCACTCCACCCTTTTCCGGCTGAGAACCATGGCCTCAGATTTGGAGGTGCTGATCCTCATTCCGCTGCTTCACACTCGGCTGCAAACCGTTCCAGTGCGAGCTGGAGGCCCTCACCTGATGAAGCCAACAGAACCACATCATCCGCAAAAAGCAGAGATGAGATTCTGAGGCCACCGAAGTGAAAGCCCTCCGCCACTTGGCTGCGCCTAGAAATCCTGTCCATAAAAATTATGAACAGAATCGGTGATAAAGGGCAGCCCTGGCGGAGCCCATCACCCACCGGAAATGAGTCCGACTTATTGCCGGCAATGCGAACAAACTCTTACAACGGTTGTATAGGGATCGAATGGCCCATAGCAATGGGCCAGACACCCCATACTCCCATAACACCTCCCACAGGACACCCGAGGGACACGGTCGAATGCCTTCTCCAAGTCCACAAAACACATGTAGACTGGTTGGGCAAACTCCCATGCACCCTCAAGTATCCTCGAGAGGATAAAGAGCTGGTCCAGTGTTCCGCGACCAGGACGAAAACCGCATTGTTCCTCCTGTATCCGAGGTTCGACTAACGGACGAACTCTCCTTTCCAGCACCCTGGCATAAACTTTCCCAGGGAGGCTGAGGAGTGTGATCCCCTGTAGTTGGAACACACCCTCCGGTCTCCCTTCTTAAAGATGGGGACCACCACCCGGTCTGCCAGTCCAGGGTACTGCCCCTGATCTCCACGCAACATTGTAGAGGCGCGTGTCAACCAGGACAGCCCTACAACGTCCAGAGCCTTCAGGAACTCGGGCGGACCTCATCAACACCAGGGCTCTGCCACCGAGGAGTTGTTTAACTGCCTCAGTGACCTCGACCCCAGAAATTGGCGGGTCATTCCCTCATCCCCAGACTCTGCTTCCTCCTCGGAAGACGTGTCAGTGGGATTAAGGAGGTCCTCAGTATTCCTTCCACCGTCTGACAATTTTCTCAGTCGACGTCAGCAGTGCACCGCCAGCACTATACACAGTGCAGGTAGAGCACCGCTTTCCCCTCCTGAGACGCCTGACGGTTTGCCAGAATCTCTTCGAGGCAGTCCGAAAGTCTTTTTCCATGGCCTCTCCGAACTCCTCCCACACCCGAGTTTTGCTTCAGCCACTGCCCGAGCCGCATTCCGCTTGGCCTGTCGATACCTGTCAGCTGCCTCTGGAGTCCCACAGGCTAACCAAGCCCGATGGGACTCCTTCTTCAGCCTGGTGGCTCCCTTCACCTCTGGTGTCCACCATTTGGTTCGGGGATTACCACCACGGCAGGCACCAACCACCTTGCGGCCGCAGCTCAATGCAGCAGCCCGGCAATGGAGACGCTGAACATGGTCCATTCGGACTCAATGTCCCCAGTCTCCCTCGGAATGTTGTTGAAGCTCTGCCGGAGGTGTGCGTTGAAGATCTCGCGGACTGGGGCCTCTGCTAGACGTTCCCAGCACACCCTCACTACGCGTTTAGGTGCACCGGGTCTGTCCAGCGTCCTCCCCGCCACCTGATCCAACTCACCACCAGGTGGTGATCAGTTGACAGCTCAGCCCCTCTCTTTACCCGAGTGTCCAGAACATATGGTCGCAGGTCTGGTGATACGATTACAAAATCGATCATCGACCTGCGGCCTAGAGCATCCTGGTGCCACGTGCACTTATGGACACTCTTATGTTCGAACAAGGTGTTCGTTATGGCCAAACTGTGATTTGCACAGAAGTCCAATAACAAAACACCACTGGGTTCAGATCAGGGAGGCCGTTCCTCCCAATCACGCCCCTCAGGTCTCGCTGTCGTTACCCACGTGAGTATTGAAGTCTCCCAGCAGGACAACAGAGTCTCCAGGTGGGGCACCTTCCAGCACCCCCAGGGACTCTAAGAAGGCTGGGTACTCTGAACTGCCACTCGGTGCATAAGCGCAGATGACAGTCAGGACCCGTTCCCCGACCCTGAGGCGCAGGGAACAAACCCTCTCATCCACCGGAAAAACCCCAACATACCGGCAGCAAGCCGGGGGATATTAGAATACCCACCCCAGCCCGCCGCCTCTCACCAGGGGCAACTCCAGACTGAGACGGAGTCCAGCCCCTCTCAGGAGACTAGTTCCAGAGCCCAAGCCATGCGTGAGGCGAGCCCGACTATATCTAGCCAGTACTTCTCAACCTCACGCACTAACTCAGGCTCCTTCCCCACCAGAGAGGTGACATTCCATGTCCCTATTGCCAGTCTTGGCAGCCGGGATCGGTCCGCCAGGGCCTCCGCTCCTGGCCGCCGCCCGACACACAATGCACCCGACCCCTATGGCGCCTCCTGCGGGTGGTGGGCCTGCGGGAGGATGGGCCCATGTCTCCTCTTCGGGCTGTGCCCGGCCGGGCCCCATGGACTAAGGCCCGGCCACCAGACGCTCGCCCTCGGGCACCCTCCCCGGGCCTGGCTCCAGGGCGGGGCCCCGGTAACCCTATCCCGGGCAGGGTAAACTGTTCCTTCGATGTTCTTTTCATACGGGTCTTCTGAATCGCTCTTTGTCTGGTCCCTCACCCAGGACCAATTTGCCATGGGAGACCCTACCAGGGGGCAAAAGCCCCCAGACAACATAGCCCCTGGGATCCCTGTGACACACAAACCCCTCCACCACGATAAGGTAGCGATTCACGGAGAGGCACACACAACCTTCGCTTTTCATTAATATTCTTAGTTTCCCTGATTTTTTGTTATTACAACATTTTAATGTACTTTAAAAAATAGATGTAGACTTATTTTTCTGAGCTCATTAACTGCTGTTTTCAGCAATATGTGGCCCTCATGGGACAGCCACTACAAATAGATTTTAGAGAATGACCCATTACTGTAGATTAAACAGAGTATGGTTATGGTTTAAAATGAGCTCAGTCTTAAACATCTCTAGTAGTAATACTGATTTAATGCAGACAGGGAACATTTTTCTGCAGATTAATTATTTTTAGTTTTAATGATTTATGTACAGTTTGCCAATAATGTGGTTTTATACATCATGAGGTGTTTTCAAGTGTGTGTTTTATTGCTTCTTTTGCAAAAGGACTGGTTGCAAAACATCCTGCAGCATTCCACGTTGTCCATTAATAATACATGTTATTTGGCAATACAGGGAGTCCAGAATTATTAGGCAAGTTGTATTTTTGAGGAATAATTTTATTATTGAACAACAACCATGTTCTCAATGAACCCAAAAAACTTATTAATATCAAAGCTGAATGTTTTTGGAAGTAGTTTTTAGTTTGTTTTTAGTTTGAGCTATTTTAGGGGGATATCTGTGTGTGCAGGTGACTATTACTGTGCATAATAATTAGGCAACTTAACAAAAAACAAATATATACCCATTTCAATTATTTATTTTTACCAGTGAAACCAATATAACATCTCCACATTCACAAATATACATTTCTGACATTCAAAAACAAAACAAAAACAAATCAGCGACCAATATAGCCACCTTTCTTTGCAAGGACACTCAAAAGCCTGCCATCCATGGATCCTGTCAGTGTTTTGATCTGTTCACCATCAACATTGCGTGCAGCAGCAACCACAGCCTCCCAGACACTGTTCAGAGAGGTGTACTGTTTTCCTCCTTGTAAATCTCACATTTGATGATGGACCACAGGTTCTCAATGGGGTTCAGATCAGGTGAACAAGGAGGCCATGTCATTAGTTTTTCTTCTTTTATACCCTTTCTTGCCAGCCACGCTGTGGAGTACTTGGACGCGTGTGATGGAGCATTGTCCTGCATGAAAATCATGTTTTCTTGAAGGATGCAGACTTCTTCCTGTACCACTGCTTGAAGAAGGTGTCTTCCAGAAACTGGCAGTGGGACTGGGAGTTGAGCTTGACTCCATCCTCAACCCGAAAAGGCCCCACAAGCTCATCTTTGATGATACCAGCCCAAACCAGTACTCCACCTCCACCTTGCTGGCGTCTGAGTCGGACTGGAGCTCTCTGCCCTTTACCAATCCAGCCACGGGCCCATCCATCTGGCCCATCAAGACTCACTCTCATTTCATCAGTCCATAAAACCTTAGAAAAATCAGTCTTGAGATATTTCTTGGCCCAGTCTTGACGTTTCAGCTTGTGTGTCTTGTTCAGTGGTGGTCGTCTTTCAGCCTTTCTTACCTTGGCCATGTCTCTGAGTATTGCACACTTTGTGCTTTTGGGCACTCAGTGATGTTGCAGCTCTGAAATATGGCCAAACTGGTGGCAAGTGGCATCTTGGCAGCTGCACGCTTGACTTTTCTCAGTTCATGGGCAGTTATTTTGCGCCTTGGTTTTTCCACACGCTTCTTGCGACCCTGTTGACTATTTTGAATGAACGCTTGATTGTTCGATGATCACGCTTCAGAAGCTTTGCAGTTTTAAGACTGCTGCATCCCTCTGCAAGATATCTCACTATTTTTGACTTTTCTGAGCCTGTCAAGTCCTTCTTTTGACCCATTTTGCCAAAGGAAAGGAAGTTGCCTAATAATTATGCACACCTGATATAGGGTGTTGATGTCATTAGACCACACCCTTCTCATTACAGAGATGCACATCACCTAATATGCTTAATTGGTAGTAGGCTTACGAGCCTATACAGCTTGGAGTAAGACAACATGCATGAAGAGGATGATGTGGACAAAATACTCATTTGCCTAATAATTCTGCACTCCCTGTATAGTGGGTATTTATTTAACCAATACTACAGTGCCTTTGTATAAAAGTCACCATGTACAACACTGGCTTTAAGTGTAGCCTGACCTTTTGCTTGTTGGTAGATATCAACCAATATATATATATTTTTTAATGATGAAAATTATATATGAGCTGATATTTTTTTCTTGTCAGTCATAAAACAAAACAAGATGTCCCTATATATGGAACATCAAAACTCATAACATAATGTTGTTTCTGTTTCACCTATTTTTTTCCCTTTTTTCCCTTTTTTAAACGTTATAAATGCTAGTACCACTATATTGGTCAATATTAGCTTTGTGGTAATTTAAAAATGAGGCAATGATTAAAATGCTCAAGAGAAGGCTCCAAGAGAAGCCAATGAAACCATGGGATTATTTCAGACATTACCATTGTTTTTAAAACCAATTTGCATTCTAAAGTTTAGATTGATGTCAGCTCAGCAACTTAGTTTAGACTGATAAAGTTTCTTGTAAACAAACAAGATCAGGCAGAAGTTGTAACTGAAAATGAAAGACAGGCAGCTTTTACTGATCAAAAAACCTCCATAGCCACAAGGATCTTTTAGAAGCAGTCCCATGATGCTCTTCTTCTGAATTCAGAGAATCTCCAGTTCACTAAAAGGTACATAACACATCTTATCTCCTCACTGCCCTTGACAAGCCCTAAGCCTTCTTCCTGTCTCTTTTTCCTGCACTCCACCTCAGTCCTTTTCTCTTTTTCTTTAACTCTGTCCCCTTTCCACAAAGGAACTGAATATTTTTAAGACTGCCTCATATTACTATGACTCCATGTTTTTTGCTCAGCACCTGGTCTATCATTTCAAGACTTGAGAGCAGGACTGAACAATAGCACTTATATTTTATATACTGTAATCTTCTGGCATAAATTGCAGGAATTATGACTATATTGCTCAGCGATTGGAGGGTTCTTTTTGAGGAAAAGTTTTAAAAGCAGTAGCAAACTCAAAAAGAATCACTTTTATCAGGTCTTATTAGGTATATTCTGGCTTGAATACTGATTGAAATTACTCTTTGATTAAGATATTAAAGGTTATATTCATTGACAAACCAGTAGTTTGGACATCTTTATCTATTTGGCAGCCTCTGTTTATGGCAGGTTCTGTTAAATCATGAGTTTGGATTAGTATTTTGCGCAGGTGTTGCTCAGTCCTAATGGGAAAGCTAATGTCTGCTAACGCTTGGTTTGGATGAGACTTGGTGATTTATTGGACTATACTCTTAATTGTATTGCCTAATCATGCAATAGGAAATGCACTGAGCATTCACAACTTTTCAGTCTTCAAGTTTATATCTGTCAAGAGAAAATTGAAGCATGACAGCCTTTTATTTGTAAGGCCCTTGGATGCTTGGCAGTAAGGAGGTCTAATCCAACTTTGCATCTTCACAGTCTAATTCTCACACAAAGACCAGATGGAGGATTCTTGGCCAGGGCCAATGCAAGAATATAATCAAAAGCACTTTTCATTTATTTGAAAGTGAAGACTAAGTGACAATCAAACACCGCCAAGAGCGTCTTGTTAGGGGGTGAATGTTTTGAGGGAAGCCAGTAGCATAACCCTAATAGTGAACAACAACCGTTTGAAATTGACCAAAGAAATGTGTTGGCAGATACTCACTTGACTCAATTCCAATGGCATAGCTGCATTATGTCACACTACTCCTCTCATATAACCAACTGCTCACCCTCATGTAACAGTTATATCGCGAAGGTAAATGAGGTGAGAAGAAATGCTATTCTTTTTTTCTACTTCACTGACATATACATGAATAATCTCCAAGCCCCACAGTAAGTACTAGATTTGATGTAAATGTCATTTCCACCTCTGAGGTGTCAGGATTCAGCAGAGGTACTTTGTGCACCTCAGAAAAGCAACAGAGGATGAATGTCTTCCTTTGAGTCTGAATTATGGCACAGCTGAACAACTGCTAAGAAGTACCGTAATTTAGCCTTTGAGGACAAAGATGACAATCTGACAAGTTAGCATATGTTTTTATTTTTTAATTAAGTTTCTGGTGATTAAAAAAGATCTCTGCAAGGAGGAAAACTACAGTGATTTATAGTGAGCAAAAAAGTACAAATGACTAAAGGATGATGATGTGTCCCCATATCAAAAACAGAGGCTCTTCTGAAAAAGTTATATAACTCAATAATGCTTGACTCATAATAAAAGAGCTGAACATTTTCTAATACTCTGATCACTTAAACTTGGCCTTTCATTTTTGCTGCATACTCAGCACGAGCAGCTCCTTCACCTCCTTAGCACAGATGAATAAGAAAAGAGTCAAGTAAGCCTTCTCTGAGCCAGAATGGCCCATTGGGCAGGAGGAGAAGCGTTCTGTTGTTTCTGAACCATGAGCCATTTTGGCTTACCAGACAAAACCTGCAAAGAGTCGAGTAAGTAAGAGAACCACTGACAGATTCATGAGATAATGGGCAGGTTGAACGTTTCATCAGTGCTCCTTGAAACCATGAAAAGGTTAAGAGAATTTCAGAGATTATGTGCCATTTAGGATAGCTGAGGACGGACGGTGCTGAACTGGCCTTTGCCAGGCAGATCAGCACACAGCCAGAATATGGAGATCTACAGTATGTTCAGTTCCATTGAGCAGTGATTTGCACTCATTTGCCTAACCTCCCTTGTCTTTGCTGTGATGAATGAGAATAAAATGTGTTCGTAATACATTGGAATTTATGATTTTACTACTCCACCCTCCTTAGTAAAGCGTAAAACCACATGTGAGGTGTACAAAATATAAGACTGGAGTTCTTGTAATGCACATATATTTAATTAGCTCCTTGCTCCCCTTTCAGGTATGGTACCAATGTTAAATAATTCAGCACTTATTGGTTTTGTGCATTTTTGGAAAGCTTTAGATTCTCTAGGGGGCATCAGGGAATTATTTTTTACTCAGCAATATTAATCTCATTTGTTTTGTGTGTGTTTGGTCTGACTTTTAAGTACATTTGAACTTGATTCACCTCCTCTGTGAGGGAAAAAAGAAAGAAACAAAACCCTTGTGCTTATTTTGTTTATTTTTATCCCACCTGGCCAGATGCCAAGATCTACTTTTTAAACCAGCAGTTCCCAGTCTGTACTACAAGTTGCACAAGCAAGGGTGAACAGCATAACTCAACTCATGTTTTCTTTTAAGTAATTAAAGCTAGAAAGAAAGAAAGAACAAAAAGGTACATATCTAACAAGGATCTCAATATGTTTGAGCGGAAGTGCTCAAAGTTAACTAAAAGTGTTAAGACATACATATATATAGTTACATTGTAGTAACATTGTCATCAGTTTTTTAAAAACAAAAAGGATGGATGATGGATGGATAACAACAGAATTATAGCTAACAACAGAATTTGTTATCCAGTATGCTAAACGGCTTTGCTAAAAGTATACATGACAGGGAAATGACTAACTCAAAATATGACTAGTTACTGAAATGCAAAATAAAAGTTTGATTTATCTTGTAAAAGTTTAAATTACAGATTATTTTTGACATATTGAAATTATTAGACACAGTATGATTATCAGTGTAAATGTTAGCTAACAGCACGAATTAACAGCTAAATAGCTAAAGATGAAACTAAAGCTGTACTGAAAGTGTTTGTGAAAAGATGTTAAATTGTAAAAGTAGCAAATTTAACAGTTTCAGGGAGATAGTTGAAATAATCAGTAAGCAACTATGGAAAAATGACCGACATAGATGGCTGACTAGTTTGTGCAATGGCTCCGTCATGCTAGAGTGAAATAGAACAACAACCTACCTGCAATTATTTAAAAAAAAAATCAGTAGATGCCCAGTGATTGCATTGCATTTTTTTCAGATTGCAGGAGAGTAACCTTGCTTTGTGGAAGAATTTGGAATTCCCACTTCAAATCTACGATGATATGGCTGAACTCAGAATGTAAGTAGTTAATGTGAATATATATGCATGTTGATGGCAACATTTTGCAACAGATGGCAAAAGATTAGTAGTTTTTGCTGATTTTTCAAAGTTAATCACAAACTGATAGCAGGCTGACTTCGTCTTATAAGTGGTTTCAGACCTGGTTCCCCTCTTCAAAGCAACCATTTCCAATTCAATGAGACTGCAAGTTCATTGCACACGTGCATCAATTTTGATCATGCTGCGATCTCCAACCACTGTTTTCACTATAGTGACTGTAGCATTAATAAGCCAAAAGTCACCTGGTTTCAAAATAACGGTAACTCAAATGAACACATTTGAAATGAGACGTGGTTTGATAAAGGCATTCTCGAGTCCATCTGAGTGGGCTTTGTCAGATATCATATCATGATCGTTTTCAGCTGTTGACTGTTGTTTACCTTTACTTTCACTCATTTTCTCTTTAAAGTGGTTGACATATTTAACACTATTCACAATAGCATCCAAATCTGAGTTTTCCATATGGAAAACATAGTGAGCCAATGAGGATAAGGTCTTATGAGATTTTCAGCCTTCTTTGACCTCCCAACCAAAGCTGCAGCGCAATGCCATGTTAAGCTGCATCATAACAAATTTAAATACTGGTCTTCAATGTGACAAAGCAGGCAGGGAGTCAGCCAGTGGGGAAAACCCTCCCAGCCAACTGAGACATGTATGTTCACAAACCTTAGGGAAGGGCCACTCTGGTACATACAGATAAGGAAAAATGAGGAAATTATGTGAAGTAATGGGCATGAGACGCTGTAATCCTTCTCAAATGCTATAGGCATTTATGCTATAAAATTTTTCCCAGTATCCTGTCAAGATCCTCAAATGCAGTTAATTATGCTCACTGTGAAACACTGATTCACTTTAAATCCTTCATGTTCTCAGTACAGCTCTTGCAAGCTGACCAGAAAGGAGGGAAAAAAGATATTACTCTGCAAGTCTTGCATACAGCCTAAATCTGTCAAGAAAGGTTTGATAAGGGCCTCCTTGTATTTTGTCTTCTTTTTTTCCCCCTTCTTCATGTCTTTCTCCCCACCAGCCCTTGTCTGTGGAGGGCTCTAAAATAAGAAATCCCTTTCTGCAGATATAATTAATCACTCTGGGAGAACAGGCCGTGTAATTATTTAGGTTACCACAGAACTCTACGAACCTCCTCCACCTCACCCTCCCCTCCTTCACTCTACGTGGAAGTGAGGCTTTTAGGAGACGCGTTACCAAAATCAGCAGAAAGCATTTTGCTCAGCAGTTTTGCTTGAACGTTACCATGTATACATGCTACCTATAGGATGTAAATTTCATGGGCCTTTTCACCAGGAAATGTAACGCACAAAAACATCAAGTATATCCTGTTTTCTTATCAGGTAGTAGGCAAACAAAGAGCTAGATATCGCTCATTAAAACTTGATATGTTAGCGATAATGACAAAGGTCGTGATGATGATAGCTGATGTCAAATGTTGCATATGACAAGTAGCTGTCCAGTGAACATTATTTTTCTCTCTCACACTGTCAAAAAAAGATGTTGGCAAACAGCAGCAGGATATTTGTTGAGGATAAGCGAGACATTCAAAGAGGGAGGTGGGATCGCCTCGCCTCTCCTTTTCTCCCCAGCTCCTCTCGAAGGCAATTATACACCCTCCTCCCCTAGCTGATAAAGAGTTCAGCATCAGTTCACCCAAAGATTAATACAGCACGATGAACACACCCTTTGGAATGGCCAGGGTGATTCAGAATTAGCCCGATTAGAGGGGACCTCAGCTAAAAATCCCCCTGTAGACAAGTCCTGCAGCCCACAGAAACTTGCTATTGTGCGGTGTCAGCGGGTTCGCATCAAGCAGTCAGAGAAAGGAGTAGGCACGCCTGTAATGTGAGCACTGCCAGTTGGATAACATGGGTGTCCAAATGAGAGATGGCTGCACTTGTCAGGAGGGTGATTGAGCCATGCTCTCTAAAGGGAGGAAAGATTGATAGTGTACTTTGTGCATGGTATGAGGCGCCACAGAGGGAGCATTACAGCTACAAACCAGGCCTTAACATGCATCTAATGCTAGCTCTCCTAATGTATTATAAAGTAGCTGTTGTGTTGCTAATGTGCTGCTAAACTAAACTAATTTCTGTTCTGCTTCTAGAACAGCTGGATCAGATGACAATGCTGTCGAGACAACCAGTGCTTGTTAAAACAGATTTAGCTAGCAAAACTGGCAAAAATATGTCTTGATGTTGCTTTAAGCTAATTGCTAGCATAATGCTCGTAAAACTATTTGCATTCCTTTGGTATCAAATACTGTTGTTTTGGAAGAGTTCAGTGATGTCTCTGAGATGTGTGCAAGTTGCTCAGGTCCTCTTGGAATCATATTTAATCACATTAGTAGCAATAAAAGCCGAACCAAATACCCCTATGATTAATTATTTTAAGATTAATTTTTCAACATGCAGGGTAAGTAGTAAAATTAAGCCAGTGTGGAAGTGGAAGTGTGGAACTGTTGTTATTTAGGGATCTGATTTGCTGTGTTTTTTGCTGCATGGTACAGGTAGATTTGATACAAATATCTGCTCCAGATTTGGTAAATGCATTTCTAGTTTTTTATTAGACTGTTAGCACTACTTACCGTATTCTGTGTCTTTCTTGCTAGCCAAGCTTCCACT
This sequence comes from Oreochromis aureus, assembly GCF_013358895.1. NCBI lineage: Eukaryota > Metazoa > Chordata > Actinopteri > Cichliformes > Cichlidae > Oreochromis > Oreochromis aureus. The sequence continues at coordinate 9,263,027 of NC_052963.1, read as the reverse complement.
CAACCCTCTTGTCCAAATATGCTAACTTCTATCTGTTAATAAGTAGCATAGCAGCAGGTAAAGCTTTAACTGTTAAGCTTTAAAATGTCCCCCGTTTACACTGCTATTGCTATGTCAGTGTAAACATTAGCCATAATCTTTTCCTACACGAGTAGCTTTGGTGCCTAAACCAAATATTTTCTGCTAACATAGGGTTAGAGCTACTTGTAATTATTGGTGATAATATACTATAGAAGGTTAAAGCAGGATTCTTGCCCCAATATCACAAAATACCAGTGCTAAAGTACTCCTGTTCGCAAGCCTTTCCTTTGCAGAATCTTACATCCATATTTGACACCTATGATAATAGCTTGCGCGTTCACAATGACAATGTTACGATGCTGATGTTTAGCAGGTGCAAACCACCATCAAATGTCAGCGGATCAACAAAGTCATCAGGATTCATTCTCTCAGGGACAATATATCCAGTACTTGTCAAGATATTTCACTGAAAGCCAGACATGTCAACCTGTGGGTGGCATTAGATAAAAAGCCAGTGGATCAATGCAGTCACAGTTTATTCTCCTGGGAACGCATGGAAGTGTGTACAAAATGGCAGCTGGTGATTCATCTAGTACTTGCCAAGATATTTCAGTCAGAATCAAAGTGTAGACCAGGCCAGTGACAGTCGGAATGACACTGACATCCCTAGAGCCAGTGCTGTTAGCATGCTAAAAACAATACATCATTCAAATCTCAGAACAATAATGAGAGAATAAAAGTGGCAACCTCTCTCCAGTTTCTTATTGGGAAGTGTTGTGATAAATTTCACCGCACACTGCAATAAATCTAGGATTACTGGAGAGAAGGTCAAAATGAAAGAAACCCGAGCAGTTTATTTGAGTGACACTGACTCGAGGAGCGATTTTCTGAATTTGAATAGAACCAGCTTTGCTCACAAAGGGCAGCATTAAACTACCAGTACATAAGATAAAATTAATGTCTATACACAGGCTGCCAGCAAAGGATTTTAAAATTTTTATCAGTGTGTGGGTGATTTTAATAAATGCTGTGTACATTTGGATATGTTCCTTTGGTTGTATCATGCCTGTGTGTTATGGAAACATAGATGTAAGCCCATGCAGCCCTCTCTCCCCCAACCCATCTTTGTCTTTCATTTCTCTCCCACACACTGTCTCTGCCACAGTGCCGACTCTGAAGTGACTAATGCTTTAAAAGTTCCTGTAGCCAGGGGAAAGACTGTCAAGCAAAATTATATGTTGGAAAGATCTTTCATCATCGTGGATGTTGTCATTTGCCTTTCCTCTGCAAATGACACAACTTTGAAATTGAAAGTAAACTGTAACGTTAAGGAGGGATTAAAAAGTACTCGTTTGTGATCTGCGCAAGTCTCCAATGTCAATTAATTTTTTTAATTTATTACTCTCACCATGTGACCATATATTTATGTTCACTTCTATGGCTTTATATATGCACATACACAGTTTAACACAAAAACAGTCCCTGTAGCTGCTCAATCAAACAGTGTAGAAGTTGTGCAATCTCAGTAATTCACTGGATTGCTACAACTAGTAAAAAAACATTGGATTGTCATGATATTGCACTTGTTGCGACTATCACATTTTGCTGCGCATGAATTATGTTCCTCACTTCTAAAAGCTTATATTCTTTGCGTTTAAACATTTTTTTTCTTTTTCTTTTTGGATGGCAGCAGCAGCTTTCTAGAGTTTTACTACTAAGTGGATAACGCAGCGTTCTTCTCTCTACAGAAAGATATCTGAAAATGTGTGGAACATTCAAAATATTCACCCACAGCAGGTATTGATGGCGATAATGCGTGCCAAGTGACTCACCGGGCAATAGAGGATGATGGAGCAGACCTCATATTAGTGATAATTAAGATAAATTTAACGCTGGCAAAGGACAGCGCAGAAGCCATAAAGTTTGTATCAAAGAGCACTCACTTTATTTTGTTAGTCTTTATGCTGTGGTTGCACAAGTAGGAAAATGATTTACTAGCTTTCGCTCTCACCCTTTTTTTCAATTAAATCTGCACTGGACTTAAGAATGCAAGCATCCAGACTGTCATCAAGACTCTTCAGCAGACTGGATTTACTAACTGGATCAATACAATTTCATCAAGTCGGAGCCATATATCGCCCTTTTCGGTCATGTAAGCCATGCTAGAGTTAGCAGTGCTTAGTGTGATGACAAGTTCTTAGGGCAGAACAAGGAGATTAAGGGTCAGAAACAGATGTGAAGACAGAGCAAAAGAGTGTGTCCAAGGATATAAAGGAGAAAGAGCTGGGAAAGAAAAGAAGGGGCCTTGACTGAGGGCAAATGGATGACACTCATATAAAGGGCGCTTTGTCTTACAGAAGATCTAAGGATGAGGACAAAGACAACAACAATAGGTCGTATCTTCTTTTATGGGATCTTGAGTATGGGAAACTGAATGCCATATAAGGAGGCAAATGAACATTCAATACATCAGTGTTATTTTTAAAGTTTGGGCCTTGATATCTGTGGATTAATTTACAGGTGAACAAGCAGAGGTTGGAAAATGAGCTTTAAGGTCAGTAGAAAGAGTGTACGCTGGTTCCTGTGATAAAGATTACTGCTGAAAATGAAACAAGATTGTTCACAGATCTCTAGAGAGAGCTATAACATTACAATTGCAGATATGGAATAAGGAGAGGTTAGAGAAATGAATCTATAAAGATCAGTGTTGCCGTTTCATTTCATTGACTTTTCTTGTTTCATTGACTTTGACTCAACTCTTTGTAAAAACTTCCATAACCTGCTGTCTTAAAATAGGAACAGCTTTTCACTGTGTTGATGAAAACTGAACCTGTAGTCCAAAGACCGGCTTCCAGAGCCCGACTCAACTGTCTGCCATGGAAACTTCAAAAGGACTTCTCCCTCACTTAAATGGAAGCTCCTGCTGGTTGCTATTATCAACTTTTGGCAAGTCAGGCTTTTAATTATAAATTAATTTCAAAAAGGCTTAAGACGTCTAGCCAAAGCAGTTGGGATTTTTTTTAAAGGCATTTTTTATTTCTTTAAAGTTTGTCCCCAGCTCACTATTAGATTAAAACCTGCATAGTTCTCTTTTGTCGAGAATGTGAATTGCTGGCCGGTTGTGGTGGTCTAATCAAAAGCGCTGGGCAGGCTATGTGCTTTTTGGGCAGCCCCAGTCACTGTAACTGACAGGCTACCAAAGACTCGTTGGCAGGTCCACTCACCCATTCACAGCAGTTCTAAGACAGTCGACAGCCTGGGAAACAAAATTGCCGTCTTGCTTTCTGATGATAAGAAGCAAATCACATCAGACGGCATGGAAAGTCTGATTGTGCTTTTTTCAGTTTCTCGGAATAATTTTCTTCCTATACATTTACTTTGATGTCTCACATTCTGTGAGTTTCTTGGAATAAAGGCAACAGCACAATGATAGAAGTTTTTCTTTCCCCCTCTACAAGAAAAGGAAGGTGCAGAAAGGCCACTTTGTGTCCTTTCCTGATTTCATGCTTCAACTCTTTCTGCCACTCTATTCCCCCCCAAAAAAGTTCATTAATAGACTATAAAAATGTTCTCACAATCTTTTAATAATGAGGTTAATTCATCTTCATAGAGAGATTAAAAAAACTGCAAGAGCAATAAAAGCTTGTGGCAGAAAAGACTGAAGATGCGTTGGATACAATGGTAGAAAATTGATTTATCCAATGTCTCAGTGGGATTTCATTGAATTGTTCTATTTAGAAAGAACAGAGGAAAAAAATGGATGAGCTTTATTGGAGAGGGGTTTCTGCTGAGATTTATCCCTCCCCTTTATAACCCTCCCTCCAAGTTTTCTCTTCATACACAGTGAGAGTTTGCTCATTCATGGAATCTCTCACTCATTCTCTCCCTCAATGCTCCTGCGCATTTCTGATTATAGCATCTACATTCTAACAGAATACTAATCGAGCAAGTAAATGGTAACACGTTACTCTGAGTGAAGATCAAGACCTCAGCTAATTTGGTTTAGCATCCAAGTGGAACAGAGTTTAATAGGTCTCAAGTACAACATTCCATATACAGATTTAAAAAAGACACAGTGGTTATGGATCCAATGTATCCCTATATGGCAGTGTACGAAAAACACATAGGCAACATTGTTCCGAAAACTTGCATGCCGCTGAGAACAATAAATGTTTATTTTAGCCGCATAGTCCCCACTGGGGTTAGGGGTAGGGTTTGGGCCTGTTATTGAATTTTCACCTGTTTGAACTCCACAATGGAAAAGCTTTTCACAGAAGGGACTTCATGTGAAAGTAACATCCTGTAGTTTCTGAAAGGTAGGTGATTTAACATATGGCTAAAACACAACCCTAAACCTCACTCGTAGATGTGGTGATCTGATAAGCGAACAACTGTAAGGTTAAGATAATCGGAAGAGACTGAATGGTAGTATCTTCGCTTTTTAGCATGTGGCCAAAACCTAACCCTGACCCTACACCGGTTCACTGGTGACCTGGTGAATGTTGTTAAGAGATTAAAGATTGCTCATGTGCAAAATAGTCTAAGTAATCACAGACACCAACTGAAAAATACTTGAGTTATTTTCTTGACTTAAGCTCTGTTCACTGAACTGCATTAATGTCACGAATCCCTTAGATGTAGCATAAATTGGCAACCACTTTTCCCCTCTCGCTGAGATAATGATTAATGATTTTATGATGACTTAATTACTTCAAGGCATAATGACCAGCAGCATGATGGCATAAGAGCTTACGTGATCGTGCCTATCCATTAAATTTTATACCAGTCAGGGAAGAATTTAATTGCACATGGCCTACAACCAGTGTTAGATTGTGTCCTTTTGCTCTATGTGTCAGAAATTTGGTTGGCTCTGCCAGAGAACAGAGCTATAAAACAGTGGACCCATTTTTTTTTTTCAGATGCCTCCTAAAAACACTCTGGACAGACACATTTATGCATTCAGTTCATTAAGAGATTCACTCAACACGGCCAAAATCTATTAGCATTTGGCTTGTGGGTGGTGTTCATTTTATTTCTAACTTAGCATCATTTTAAACCTTGGATACCTAATCACTGTGCACATTACATTTATAATTACATCTTCCTCATAGTGCCATTTGGTGCTGCTAAACTGTCAAGTGATTAATTGTTTTTGACAGCACATTCAAAGGTCCTCAGCAATCTGTGGAGTAACCCCCAGAACGATAATTTGCAACTGTAGGGTTATTCTTGGACACTGTTTGACATTTGATTCTTATATTCATCACCGAGCTATCATCCTAATATAATGAGTTCTGTCGTCATAATAGTGGAAGAAAGGACATTCCCCTTGTCACGGACCCCTTTTTTTCATTCATTTGCCAGAATCCCTTATGAGAATAGCTTCCAAAGGTTAGCTCTGCTGATATCAAAATAAAATCCGCATCACCTAAGAAAACCTCAGCTGTCACAAAAACAATTTTAGCTGCTATTTTAAATGGTAACAGAATGATGCATAGTCATATTTTAGTTATTTTTTTATTATTTAGTCTGTCACTAGATTTATTTCTTTGGGATTTGTTTTTCTTTAGCAATGCATAGAAGGGTGACTGATTAAAGCAAAACTTTGATTGATTATCCCCTATACTAAGGATCTGGATGTTATAAATGCTGTTGTAGGATATTGGTTAAGTGGAAAAGTTGACCAAAACCATGTTAACAGACTTATATTGATTAGATTTATGGTGGCTTTTTTTTTCTTTGTTGCACCTTTGTAGTTATTTTACGTTGTCTCAAATATCATGTTGAGAGAAGATTTAATAGGTGACGAGAGGATGTTGTTTAATTAGCCAATGGTTATTTGAACAATCCCAAAAGCAGTTTTATTATGATCTTTGTTGTGCTAACCATGCTACCACACAGCAGACAATACCACTGTATGTTTATAATAGAATGCTTCATGAAACCTCTGCTTTATTAACTAAGAGTTCCTGTAAAATGCCTTGGTAAATTTTGGACATTATAGTGTGTAAAGTAATTTATATATTGCAAACAGCAGTGTTTTCTTTTTTAGCCATTATGTTGTGGATTTGCTAGTGTCCCCTGGGTGATTGTACATTTACAATGACTCAGATTTGGCCAGGCTTTAGTTTCCAAAATGATGGCCTCTCATTTGACTGATGTGAATATAGTAACACAGCATGCAGCTATAGACTAGCTATGTCTATATATAGAAATAACACAAGTGATGATTATATAGTGTTTTAGAAACATCTAGCTCATCAAATAGGTTTGAGTGACAAAATGAGCATGATCATGTATTTTTTTAATCATTAACCAAAATGCAAAATGCAGCTAACCAGCAAATGAAAGTAAAAAACAAATGAAAAGTAAATGAACCCTTGAGTAAAATAGATTACAAATCACAAAGATCTAAACTGGATGCTGAAACAAAGCCCTTTTTTCCAGTAGTTCTGTAGTACTAGAGTGCTCTAGGAACATACAGGAAAAAGCTAGATGCTCAGTCTGTGCAATGGCCAACTCTGACCAAAATATTTAGGTCTGAGCTGTGCCACAAATTAAACAGACTTCATAAGTCTCTAAAATGGGATCATTTCCCTCTTCAGCCAGTATTCCCATGGCTTTTAGTCTCTGCATCAGTCTACTACAGTAAAACAGTGAATAGATTTCTTCATCGGTACTACTATAGTTTATCTTATTACTAATATTAGTTTGCAGGGTGATAATTATCTCTCCATTACTTAGGATCCATGCTGTCACACTTGTTGTGCCCTTTGTGTTGTAGATGACTGTATGTGATATTATAGCATATGATCCCTACAGAGCCTCTGTCACATCAGTTTCCATTCAATATATTCAAGTTTCATTCCAAATATTCTAATGTCATTCCACATACTTGTTTCATTCCATAGAACTGGAATTAACTATATATTTATCATTATTATTTTGTTATTTTAGCTACGTCTAACAGTGAAGGTTCACTAATGTGAAATGGTCCTTTATAAAAGACTATTCATTTCCAGCAAAAAAACCCCTCAAATTATCCATTCCAAGACATTGCCTATCAGCTGTCGACAGAGATGCCTTACTTTTACTAGGAGAAATCCTGGTTGTTTCCGCTCTGATTTCTTGAAAGGCTATAAGCTGCCAGAGATTTGAAAAGCTCACAGGTGTGATTGTGTTGTGTTTAAGGCTTGCTCCTCACTCAAGCAAAGGAGACAAAGCGAGTGGCTCTTGGCACGCACAAACCTTCCCACTCAGAGTGCCCTCCAAGGCTTTAGCAGTTAGCACATTCAGGCCTCAGTGTTCTCTACCTGTGTTGGCCTCTCTGTGTGAGTGAGAACAATAGCTGTCTGGAAATAGTGTCTCCCTCTTGCTTCATGTCCTTGGCTTCATGCTGACAGCAACAGAAACTATGTCATCTTTGCATGGCAGCAGATTGCAGGTAACAGTGGTTATAGCTGGGCTGGAGCAACTAGTCTCACAATGCTTAATAGGATACATTATTCACACTTGCCTTTTACACTGATCACATTAGCATGAATGGAGGTGTTGGAAACCATTTCTGTTTATTCTGGGCTTTAAAAATGTTGAAAATGTTGCTACATCTCAGCATTTCCCTTGTTTAAAGGTTAATGACTAAGAAAACAAACACTTCAACTACTTCGAGAACAACTGCTGATATAATGAGAGGTGTTTATCACACTTCATCTAAAATCCCATCTTCAGAATAATCAAAATGACAGAAAATATAAGATATATTCTCTTTTCAGTTAAAGCCAGTCTGATTGTGAAACCTGGCAAATTATCGGTCAGGCTGTTAGGTAGGTTAGGTTGGTTGATTTGTTGGATATAACTTGCAAGGTTCATCACTAGTACTTGGGTAGCACAAGATTTACAACTTTAAATATATAAAGAACATGTTGAAATCTGCATAAACAGCATAAAAAGCAAACTCGTGTTGATTTAAAAAGTACGTGTGATGCCTCACAAGCAAACATAATCGAGCAGAAAATACACTCAGTGGTAGGTACACCTGTTCATTTAATTTTTAATGCAGTTATCTAATCAGCCAGTTCCCATGGCACCAACTCAATGCATTTAGGCATGTAGACATGATCAAAAGGACCTGCTTAGGTTCAAACCAGGTATCAGAATGTGGAAGAAAGTTAATGCAAGTGACTTTGAATGCAGTGCAGTTGCTGGTCCAGATTGGCTGATCTGAGTGTTTCAGAATCTGCTGTTTTACCTGGATTTTCATCTATCATGTTTACAGCAAATGGTCCAAAAAAGAAAACATTTCTAATAAGCTAGATTTCATTGAGTAAAATGCCTTGTTGATGTGTTAAGTCAGAAGCGATTACCCAGAAAATTCCAAAATGATAGGAAAACAGTAACTGAAATAACCACTAGTTACATTCACGGTATGCAGAAAAGTACCTCTGAATGCACAACATATCAAATCTTGAAAAACATGGGATACAGCAGAAACAGACCACACCAGGTGCCTGTAAGGTAAAAAGAGATAATTGAGGATAAAATTTGTACTGGATAACTAAAACTGGGCAGTAGAAGATCTTGCGTGGTCTGATGCGTCTCGATTTCTGCAGTGATTTAGACGGTAGGGCATAAACAACAGGAAAAATTGATTCATCCTGTATATTGGAGGTTCTGACTGTTGGGTGGTAGTGTAATGACATGGGACATTTTCTTGGCACATTTTGGACCACTTAGGTAGGCTGTGACGTTTAAACGATGCTCAGTTGGTAATGAGTATTGCTTCACACCATCCCTTTATGACCACGGTGTACCCATCTTCTGATGGCTCAAATCATCTCAAACTGGTTTCTCGAACATGACAGTGAGTTCATTGCATTCAAATAGCAGTAACCAGATCTCAGTCCGGTAGAGCTTTGGGTTGCTGCAAGTTTGTCAATCCACTGTATGCGAATGGATAAAAAAGGAGGCAAGGGTTTTCTTTTTCATATTTCCCTTACTGTCTCTTCTTATCAACATCTTTGACTATTCCGCAAAAGCATGTAAAATCAGTTAACAAATCCAAATATAAAGGCATGTCAAGCTGTGTTGTGCAGGAATTACAGAAAAGTGGCTCTCTGCTTTTGTATTTATAGTAGATCAAAGCTAGCACAAAACTGGGTAAGTCTTAGCTCAGTATTAGTTGTTAGATGACTTGATAATGGGATAATGGTTCAGAAAACCAGATATTTTTTACGTTTTTAACAGTAACACGTATTTGGTTGTGCTGAAGCTCCCTCAGTGCTTCAGACAGATTCTGCTATATTCTACCCTAAACTTTACAAAGTGTAAATATTTTAAATCTGACATGCACTTATTCAGTGCCGTACAAAGCAAGAAAAATGCAATATGACAAGTTAGAAAAGTGTTATTTGCCACTGTGATGAGTTTAAAGACAGATCATGTTATTAAATAACATTAGCCTGTCTTAGCAATATATTTGTAACAGTGCAAAGAGCTGCCTTTTGCTCCATGGAATATTATGACAACCCACACTACACCAATCAGGTTGTCTTGACACCCACAAATTTGTCTTCCATAAAATATGATTAGATTATTATTTAGCAGTAGCAGTATGCACTGATTAACACTGTCTAGACATTAAAATAGCAGCTAATAACTTAAAAAAGGCAACATCAGTTTTGTCAAAAATAAATGAAATACAAACTTAGCCGTGTGCCGTCATGTTCTTTGTGCAAACACAACCTGCTGCTAAAAACACACTCTGAATGACTTTCTAAAAGAGTTGCCATAGCAACTCCACAATGGTAACAAAGTCATTCTGAGTTGGGTATTACAGTTAGGGGCAATGTAGACCCCAACACAAAAAGAAGAGCTGAAAGCTACATTACTGCCGTTTTGTATGATCTCTGTTCAGGTTTCACATCAAGGTGATATTACGCAATCCGTTTCCTAGGGCTCTTCTTTTCTCAACCTCCTTTGTGCTTATTATGGCAAACTTTTCTCAGTGTTTTTGTTCCCTTAAGGTTAGCCGTGAGCAAAGTGGCTTTGCTTGATGCTAAGTGTTCTCCTTCTGGAAATATACTGATGTGTTGGCAAGCAAAATGTAATTTTAGATTGCTTTGGAAATGCAAAGGCTAGATGAAGTCTGTCAGAGTCTTAACAGATTCCTGCGACCGTACTTGAACAGCAATTTGAACTTAGGCAGTGTAACTGTATGAATTAGGCACACACCAAATTATCCCCTGAGCAAAAATCTGTACTTTTTCCTATTTTTTATCTTAACTGACTGTTGTGCAATCACAACTCCTCAATCAAAATACAGTCTTGCCCCCCCCCCCCCCAATCTTTGACTCTTCTTTGAATTTGATTTCTGAACACTTAGTCTCCCATCTAATCTTTACACCATTCTAGCTTAGCTTGTGTTTGGGAAGGACATATACTTCTGCAATACTGCAGTAAGAACATGTTTCAGTGACCTCCCTCCCCCAGCTATACATTTGGTAATGTCTGTTCCTTTGCACACAGCAAGATAAGTAAATCCCTGCTGCCTTTTTCACTTCCTGTAACGATATCTAGAACATCTGTTTGAACACACCTCTCCATTAGCATCACAGGGTGACAACTAAACCTTGTGGCTAAGTTGAACAGTGTGTGTGTGTTTGTTATAGAGCTTTCAAGGTGTGATAAAATGATATCAAGAAAAACAGGCTGCCCAAAAGGCTTCCAGTGAGGTTTATGCTAACAGTAATAAAAGACTCAAATACTCACAGCCAGCACAAGCTTTCTCTGATTCCTAAGTCACAGAATTAGGGTTGTCATTTGGACTGAAATATGAGGAGTAGCTGATGTTTAAGAGGTGAGGTGGCTTCTAAAGATGCAGAACTTATCCTGGATCGCTGATCAAATAAAGTATTGTACTGCAGGTATTTTATTACTGTTATCATTCTCAGCTGTGCGTTTCCTAACCATGCCATTTTAGCTTTAGATGAAGTATTTTGGCCATGGTAGCTGAAATTTCTTGCACTTACTGGTGGTTTTTCTCAACACAGCCCAATGAACTGTCCCAGTGAAAAATAGGGTGGACAGGGTTACCTCAGAAGAATGAACCATTAAAGACTTTGTAAAGCAATTGCTGAATAACTGCTTTTGACTACATAGGCCAAAGTTCCTTTTTCAGAAAAATCCCTAACACCACAAATGGCTGTTCTGTTCCATTCATTCAGCTCTGTATTTTAGAGAATCAAAACTCATTCTATAGCTAGGAACTGCCTCGCTTGAGGCCTTGCTTTCGAGACTCAAAGCAGATTAATGCTTTGTCATATTAATTTCCCAGATTGTGGAAGGACCGTTAAATTTAGCCTTTTTTTTACTCAAATGTGGAGGACGTAACTGCTGCATCCTTTTGATATCACCACAACTCGCTGAATCTTTTGATAGTCAGTTAAACGAGGGATCACTTCAGAAGCTTTTATATGCTCATGGCCAAGGTTCTCATGGAAAAGGGTGGATTCTCCACTTTGAGTAAGGGATGAGCATCTTGTATCTTGAAGTTGTGTGTGTGTGTGTGTGAAGTGGGGGAAGAGTGGAACTAAAAGTGACACTGACTGCAGTGATGTAAACACAGTCTCTTGTGGGCAGGTAATACTGTCAATTTCCTGTTTGATCAGCATTTCTATTTTCACCTATGGCTGAAATAAGTTTTCTCCAAAGGGTGCCTGGGCCCATCCATAGAAATTCAGTGTAGATCTGTTACTCCTTCATATCAAAAAAAGAGAGGGATGAGGTGGTTCAGGTATCTGACTAGACTACCCCCTTGACACCTGCTAGATGAGATAGGGCATGACAACCTACCCTGGGGCATACCCGGGACACTGTAGAGAGATTAAATCTCAGAGTTTCGGAACACCTCATGTCCTCTCAGAAGAGTTGAATAAGGTGGGTAGGTAAAGGTAGAGTGAAGTTGGGGCATCAGTGCTTAGATTGCAGTGCTCCACTTTCTGGACCGAGATAAGAAGTAGAAAATAGATGGACAGATGGACAGATGTTGGGATTCTCTCAGTATATAGTCAAATAATTAATTATGCTGCATTCGTGCACTCCATCTCACCTTAGTGGACATTGACACATGAAAAATTTACGTTGTAGGTGTTGCAAATGATTTGCATTTGAGCCCACTGGCTACCTTTTCACAGGTTTGAAAAGGTATAAGCTGACACTCAGTTTGATGGGTTATTTTTTATATGCCAGCAGAAGACAGCTTATTCCCCTGAGTAGACTGACAGAGGCATGATTGAAAGATGTGGAAACGTGAAGACGCGGAATTATTAATGAAAGCACTAGCTGATAATGTGAGCATGTGCTGATTATTTTAGTGTTTGTATCCGAAGCTGATGCCTGTGTGCTATGCAAATTGGAGGGATTCTGTGCATGCATTATGAACATTTTCTGTTACTGCTCACACAAGTTTCAGCTGCAGATGGAATGAGATTTGATGTGTGTGTGTGTGTGTGTGTGTGTGTGTGTGTGTGTGTGTGTGTGTGTGTTTGTATTTCCATTTTGAGGTTTGTGTACATGTGAGTCATGAGTAATTCCCAGGACTAAAGTATCCCGGGAATTCCTGGGTTGAAATTTATCTTAGAAACTACACATGGCTGCACTGCCACTACTGTGTTTCCATCTTTAAATGTATTTTTAGGACTTGTTTTTCCCTTTGTCTGTGTTTCTATAAAAATAAGCAGAATCAGTGATGCATGGCCCCATTATAGTTTGGGAAAATATAATCTTGGTGTGTCCCGGATTACTCCATTTCAAAAATGGATTTACTGGCTTTCTATTATCATTTGTCCCTTTGCAACTCCCAGAATGTTAGATTACCTAAATAGCTAATTTGTTCAATTTATAACAATGACAGTTTAATGTCACTTTTCTTTTCACATTATCACCCATTGTGTTATTTTTTCGACCAGTATGTGGGCAAGTCTTGCATACTAATCAGTGTTGCCCTTCAAGCTGTTGTCCATACACTCATTAACTGTGCATAAGATGTGAAATCAATGTGACACTGTTATATGAAGACACTTGGTTTCGCATGTTGGCTGTTGTCTCACTCCAAACAGCCATCATATCTCAGTAAAATAAACAACAACGAGGACAGCATTACCCACGATTAATTATCCATGTAATCCTAACAACAATTAGTAGAAATAATGGGGGCACGGGAGGGACCAAGAAGCAGTCAAGGGTAGGGTGGAATTCTCCATCCACCCAGGCATTTTTTAACTTATTATCAGAGTGGACCAATCCGATGTGAGGCACATGGTGGGGGAGTCTTAAAAAAAGCATTGTTGGCAACCGGGACAAAAAGAAACAACTGGAGGAATATTTTGCATCTAACTGGGTATAACATTAGTATCTCAAAAGTAAAGATGGGTCATCCATCTTTTTTAAGGTAGACTTGCATATTTCTGCAATGCTAAACCACTTACTGCCTCTATTACAACAGCATGGCTTCATCAGTGTTATCCCTCTGTAGTTACATGGGCAGACCCCTAATTGTCCACAGCCACTCTTTTTTAATCTCTTCCATTTTCTACATTTATCAGCTCCTCAAATTTCCCTCCATCTTCTCAAGACACTCTGTTCTAGTGTTGGACAAGAATGTGAAAGATTAGGATAATTATGGGTAGTGATGGAAATGTGCTAACAAATGAACAGTTTCCAATGACACCCCTTTGGCCAACAGCACTGGAGGCGGTCATTGATAACTGATTCAGAATCAAAATGTAATTTTTGAATGTTTGATTTTACGCTGTGGATGCACTTCCCGACACAACCCTCCCCATTTATCTGGGCTTGCACTAGAAATAAGCTGCTGTCCTTTAGTCCCCTGTGGCTGGGCTCCTCTGCCGACACTTTCACTGTCAAGAATTTCCCATTCAGCAATTTTTACATGCACTTAATTTTAGTTTTGTATCAGGCTGAGAAGATGTTTTTTCTTCTTCTTTTTTTTTTTTTTTGCCATGCAAACACTGTTGGTTTGCAATATGCTGTAGTTATGTCATGCACTATGAATATAGCTAACAATTTAAGTAATGTTTATTGTACCATACTGAATTGCAGATGACACAAATGCATTTCTTTGTTTGTGTGTTCACATAGGCCAGAATGTATTTGTGTGTTCCTATAAAGTGGTCATCTAAACAAGGTGGTGTGCCGTATGTGTCAATTTAGAAAATGCCTTTTAAATTCAGATCTTTCTTCCCTGCTGAGCAATTCAAATGGGTCACAATGCAATGTCCTCATACTTTTATGATATAGTTGGCAAATGCTATTTCAATGCAGCTGCAGGTGCTTTGAAAGCATTTTTCTAAATGCTTTGGGAATGTTTCTTAAATGGAACCATTGTGTCTACAAAAGCCATTTTAGTCCATTATGTCTCTGAAGAGCAGACAGGAAAATGATGAACTAATTCCTTTACATTCAGATACAAAAATCAGACAATCATATGTCATTTCTTTAAAAGAAAATATCTTTGTACGTGATTTCTGAAATAGTGCTTAATAAACATTAAATATGGTGGAGGAAAGGGAACCACTGCCAATGAGAGCTTGAAACTAGAGGAGTGCATTGGGAGAAAGTGATTGCAAAGCTGAAAGCGTGCTTTATTAAACAAAGCAAGTCCAGTGGATGATAAATAATCCAAAGAGAAAGAGCAAGAGAGCAAGGGACTGCTCACAGTCCTGTGAAAAACTAAGTCTACCTAATGATTCAGTGGCTTGTAGAACCACCTTTACCAACAATAAATTCTAAGTAATTGTTTTCTATATGACTAGCTGTTTCTCACATCATTGTGGCGGACCTTTGGCCCACTCTTCTTTACAACATTGCTTCAGTTCATTGAGGTTTTGTAAGCATTTGCATGTGCGGCTCTCTTAAAATCACACTATAGCATTTTACTTGGTATGGACTTTTTTTTCAGCAATTCTGTTGGAGATTTGTTGCTGTGCTGTCGAATTAACCAGTGTTGGATGGATGGCCTCACATTTGACTCTTGGATGCTTTGGAGTTATTGGTCAACTAAATGACTGCAAGGTGGAAAACAAGCCCAAGTCATTACCCCTTCACCACTGTGCTTGATAGTTGGTAAGAGTTTGTGCTTATATGCTCTTTGATTTTTCCCAGATGTGGTCCTGTGAATTATGGCCAAACATCTCCACTTTGTTCTCTGTCTGAAGGACATTGGTCTTCATTTACTAATATCTATGTGGAAACTTTCTTACTCTGTGCAAAAAACGAGTTTGCATGCAACTTCACTGTCAGGTTTATGATGTGGCTAATGATGTTGGCTAATTTTGTTCTTAGCACCACATGTATGTTAGTAAAACAGACCATTGTAAATCAGCAGGCTCATGCTTGCTGCCTGCAATATGCATACTATTTTATACTGTCTGACTATGTTACAGTGTCCCAGAAAGTCACAATGAAGTTGTAAGATCAAAGCCTGCAAGTCTAAGGCAAAAAGACAGAGTAAGTCAGAGTCTAAAAACTTAAATGATAGTGTCTGACTTCCAAAGCTAGAAATGTGTTGACCTTTTTTTTATTTTTAAAGGGTAAGCAAAAATAAGTTTGGAATCAAAGTTGATATGAGTAAATATTAACAGACTACAAGAAAAAGAAGAAAACTGGTGGAGGAAAATGAGCATACGATCAGCTAGTTTGAGATGAGAAACTCACTGCAATGAAAAAAGACATTTATAAAAATTTCAGATTTTCCATCAGACGTGGGCTAGTGCCAAGAAAATAAACCATAAGTGATGACATCGAGCAATGACAGAAGGAATTTTGAATGAAAGATAAAATCATTTAAGGTAAGATGAGATAAGGAGTACTGCATTGGGTTTAAATTAAAAGGTTAAAACCACACCTTTCCCATTTTTTTCTCAAATTTACAGTTAAAAGTTTTTTCTCATTAAATTGTAATTCAGAGCATTTTGTGGTTTATTTTGGAAAACTGTGAAGGAAATAATACTATTCAGTAGTGATAATAATAATAAATTACTAGTTGTAGTAGTAATTATAATCATTTTAAAGACTGGTGTTTTAATTTTCTAAGACTGCCAGATCCTCATGCGTCTGTACAAATGCCAAGAGACACGGCTACATTTGTTCAGTAAATTCAGTAAAGAAAACATAGCAAAATCATGTATTTGTGCAGGGAACTTTTTGTACGCATTACTTATGCCCAGATTTGTGGTTAGTAAATTAAATCTCACTGCTCATCTTAGTTAGAGGGAAGTTGTTGGATGTTTGCTCAGATGCGGCTTTTGCAAACCTAAGCTCTGGTGACATGTTCTTTCAAAAAAGACAAGGCTTTCTGCTGGGAATGCTTCCAAACAAGCCATACTTGTTCAGTCTTTCTGAACAAGCCTTTTTTTAAATGGTACAATCATGAAATTTAACATGCTACTTAAGGCCATGTAGCATGTGGCCATGTAGGAAAAAAAGCAACTTCTGCTTTTTTAAAAGACCTCACATTTGGTGATAATCAGTTAATCACGTGCATTGGATTAGCAGCACGTGGATGCTGCTTACCCTTTTTATTGCCCTGTAAGTAGTACGGGTGTCCTTATTTTTTCACATGACTGAAACTTAATTTAAATTTTCCAAAAAAACATCCTCCTAAAATTGCAACCTTTTAACCTCAACAAACTATAATACAATATATATAATAAATAATTTTTAGATATAATTTTTGGCAGCCTCGAGTGGCAGTTTGAGGAACTGCAGGTTTTGGTTGCTACATCATTAGCTTCATTTTTCAGGTTACTGCTTGGAATGCACAAAATCGTGCAAGAGTGGGCATATGAGCATTGCTGTAGCCACAGTGAGTGAGCCACATAGGCTATGACCACTTAAATTTCTTGTTCGGTTGTGACTGATTGAAACTCTTCTTTCACAGAGGAAAGAGGAAGGAAGAATGACAAACATCTACTGTAACTGTACATATTACAGTGAAAGCAGGATGGCTTCTAACAAGCTCAGCCACTAACAGGTTATTTATGTTCTATGCAACACACCATAGATACAGTCTTACCTGAGTGACTAATGCACACACTCATACCCTTGTACACACAAACCAATAGTTAGGTCAAGCATAAGGTGACCCAGCTAAGCAATAGGATGAAATTACAGTTCTTACACAGCCCTTGGCCCTGTGCCTGGTCAAAGTGATTGTCCCTGACACTGTGTAGTTGTGCCCACTCGTGTGTGTCTATACGGGAACACGAGATTGTTTGCGAGAGTTCTCGAAAAGTGGGAGTGATTCACCTGCATTGAATATCAAGTAAATGAATTATTTTTCCACAGAGGAGAGAAAAAGGAGATGGTGAAATTAATCTGAGGAGCCAGCTGTCTTTGTAGCCCGTGCACTTCGCTGATGATGTATTCTCCTGTCGGAAAAGAGGACGAGATGAGTAAGTGAAACCTTCGGTCTTAATGTTCACAATGACGCGATTTGCAGCGAGGATGTTTATTCAGAAGGGCAGCAGGTCAAATCAACTCACTTCCCTCGGGTAATTATGTTTGAATTGGGTTTAAAAGTGAACAGATTCTTCTTTGTCTAATAAGAGAAGTAGTCTCTTAACCTTTCTGCGATTGAAATGTTGGTCATTTTTGGAGATTTTTCTGGAGAAGCACCTAAATTTTTAAATTCAAATTGCAATGATGTAATGAGGAAATCGTATTTTGTTTGGATTGCTTTTGTTTGTTTTTTGCTAATGGAACACTTTTAAAGTATTATTTCTATCTATAATCTTTATACTGTATACTTAATATTCTACATGTACTTGCAAGTAGAGAAAGGAAATCCAAAGCCAGAATTTTGCTTCACACCACGACACGTCCAGCAATCAGTAATAAAACTCGACCTCAGTCCTGCAGTAACGCTACTTCAAACATGTCTGCATCACTGAACTAATTGAGTGAGCTTTCTGAAAGAGCATAATTCAACCTCAGAGAGAGATTACATGTCTCCAAAATGTTGAAAATGTCAAGTGAGAAAATATGAATCAACATTTTTTTTGAAATCATATCAAGTACCACTAAATTACTGAATGTTAACTACTTTGATTTAAGAAAATAAGGCAATATTTTAGTAGGACAATATTTCAGTAATTCAGCACTTGAACTTGTTTTCCTGCAGTGGCCCCTAGATTCATAAACTGACTGACTTCTGTTTGCTGAACTAAAACAATTTTTCCACTAAAAGGCTCCTAAAATTACATATTTATGGCTACCTGGTGCTTTGCTAAGCACAAAGTGGTGGCCCCAAACAGCGATTAGTTTGAATTGGTATGGCGTTTGCATGCCCGTGTGCTTGTGTTAGGTTAACTGGAGATTCTAAATTTGGATACAAGGTAAATAAATTGCCTAAAGTGTTTAAAACAAAGCTTTATATGGACATATGGGAAAATACTTTTGTAGTCTGAGGCACAAAATGTGCCATATAAATACTATTATAGTTACAAACAAGTAAAGGCAAATAGAGAAAACATTTTGACAATTACCAGCATGTGTGCTAAACCTGCATTCTTTCTAATTGCCAACAGGGGGCAACTTGTCTGGCTGCAAAAAGACCTGTGTTTGCATAGAAGCCAATAAGAAAATGTCGGCGGGCTCACTTATGGGAGATTTATGCTCCAGCATGCTTCATATATCTGCCTTTTAGTTTTTAATCTGATTTGTCTGTTTGTGTATTAGCTCTTCCTATTTGGACAGTTACTGTGATGCCCTTGTTTTCTTACCTCTGCCAAGGAGGTTATGTCCTTGCTTGTCTGTTTGAAGGATTATTCAAAGATAGAATGAGTGCATCTTAGAATCAGCTGTTATCAAGTACTATCAACAAACATGCACATCAAAGTGTTTTTCATCTAATTATCCAGTCATTTTCATTGCACATCTGCTACATGGATCGGTACTACTTATCTTGTTGACGTTTGTCATTTTGGATGTCTAGACTATTGGATGAATTATCATGACATTTGGTTCAGAAATGTTTGGCCTTAAATGATTGTTTTTTGATAAATGTAATTATTTTGCTATAATGTGCCATATCATTAATTGATCATAGCTAGAATTTGTGGTTACTGATAACTAGTAAATGTGGGTTGAACTTTGAGGTAGCCAGCCTGTAAAGTTTGTCCAGTTTAAATTATTCTTTCGTGTATGTGTATGAGTGCACTTGAAGGCCTAACTTTATATGTCCACTATGTTGTTTTCAGCTTAGTTTTCCTCAGAGCAGTCTACACTGTTTTAAACATCAGGAAGAGGCATTGTTAACGTGCTAATCCAATTTATTTCATGGGTACATTAAGTTACTTGACAGGTAAATCCCACACAGCTCAATTACTGCTATATTCTGCATGCTTTTATCCAGTTGTATTTACCCCGAGGACACACTGGTCAAGCAGTGGTGTAGGAAATGCATAAAAATAATAACAACAGTTTTGTTCCCTTTTCCATGTGGGTATCACCCTGCATAACAAACAGTTTAGTTTAAAGAAAGGGGGGAAGGGGGGGCTCTCTCTTAGTCCAGCTTTTATTTTCATGCATCTGATATTATCTCATCCAAATAGACCACATTTTTATTAAATAAATTACTGTTTAATTCAATTCTCAGACACCAGCATTAATTGAAACGTGTTCTTGTTTGATGTTGTAGCATTTTATTTAATCAGTGCAATTTTACACACACAAAACATTTCACTATTATAATGAGTAGTCTTCGTCACAAGCGGATGATTTTTAATCTTGAGGCTTTTTTTTTTCAATTCAGTAAGTCCACTTGAATGGTAAATAAGAAGATAGTAGTAGTAGTGTAGTGTAGTGTATGAAGTTAGATACAGCATGAAATGGAGGAGATCTGATGGATGTGGGTTGCAAAGTAGCTTACAGATGCCCAGTAACTTTGGCCAGCCAAAATAGAGTAAATGGCATGGCCTATATGAGCTTTACCAAGTGGATGTGTAGAAGGGTAACGTTTGATGTGGGCTGGGAGTGGAATCTGGGGGACTGTGGGTAGGCCATAAAGTCAAGCTCAGCCATAGACTGTTTTTACTTAGTTCTCTAATGTGACCGTTAAAAACTTGTCGAGTTATAATATGTGCCAAAAGCTCTGTTTAGTTTTTTCTTCCTTTCTTTCTTTCTGTAGTCTTCAATGTAAATGTACCACCTCCTTCCCAATCCTAAACTACTGACACACCTACTTTCTACCTTAATAGCTCTGGCTTTCCATCCATTCTTAGCCATTGTGCTCAGCTCAGTTTTATAACTCTAGTCTGTTTGTTCCTAATGAACGTAGCTCTTTGTTTATCTTCTTTGCCTAAGGGGGTCTGCCTCATCAGAAAGTGATGAGGCAGAATCTGATGCTCACCCAACAGATTCTTGCTCCCAAATTGTCAAATACATTTAGTCAGGAACCCCTTCTCTTCAAATTTGAATTCAAAGGTCATCTCTTTGCCTAATTTTCCAATCCAGCTAATACTCTTTTAATGTCCTTTTCTGACCTGGAGGGTACTGCTACATTATACTGTTTTGCTAGATTATACCTGTTTTTGCTTTTTAATGTGGATGTAGGACTGCTATTTTCAAACTGTAGTTTTCCTTTTATTGATTTCCCTTTTCTGGCACTGTGTGGTTACTAATTTCACTGTTTACCATGGTTACTGGTCTCATACAGTGACCACTGAAGCTGAAGCTGAAGCTTCGGAGTTAGGCCTCAGTCACACAGGCCCAGAGGCCACTGGGAAACCATCTGCCAACCACCAGTCAGAAAGGAAGTCTATGTCTCTCCAAACTGGTTGGAAAGTTTTTGCTGGCAATCAACTTCGTTGCAAAGATAGTGCTGCACTGAAAACCTTCTTGTGGTTGCTTTGGTCATTAGCAGATTGCCTCGTTTTCCTGCATTTTGCACTAAGATATCGACTTGTTTGCGAACAGCTAAACACTGAGTGGTTTTGAAACTTGTTTGGCACAATGCAAACAAGAAATGGAGAAGTTAAATGCAAATATTCTCAGTTTCTTTGTTACATAACTCCTCCATGCAAACTATGGATGACTGTGCAATTGCTTTGGTTGCTAGCAGACTGCTACAGAGCTTTTTAGTGCAACACCTCTACAACCAGTTTCACAGCCAGTAACATCCAGCTGCCATTCGCCAAAGCCATGAGGAATACTAGTTGCCAGCCGGTCACTGACCTGTTCTTGGCTTTACCAACAGATTTCACAGTGACTCCCAGCAATCTTCAGCTACTACTCACCAGCTGGTTGAGGAATACCCATTTTGCCAGGGGCTCCAAACCAGTCTCTACGCCTGTGTCACTGAGGCCTAACACTGGTATGTGACAATGTGGGAGGCAGAATAGATTCCACACAAATAGCAGTTCAAATGGCTCTCCATGTAATAGCTAAATAGCTTCATCACCCACATATATAGCAATAAATATAATTAGTAACACTATTTTATTTAACAGCATATGTCCTGTAACATTGCTTGGATCCACCTCTTTGGCTGTACCAGTTTTGCATGTCTTCACCTATTATCAGGTTGTACCTTTGGCAAAAAACAAACAACAATGAGCTTTCCTGTGTACAAGCGATTCAATTAAAAGGATAATTTCCAATAATCTCTATTATGTGTGTGACAGTGTATTATCACACAGTTCAAAGATTATTTATCCCTTATTTTTGCCACCTTAATAATATAATACTCAATTAAGCATGGCTATCATATGGCATACTTGTCTCTTGATTTAGAGCCAACTGTCCCTTTTAAAAGGTCTGTATCTCATTTGCATTGACCTGTTCCTCTGTGAGTATGCTCAGCGGGGAGTCGGCAGGAAGCACAGACGAGCCAAAGGAGGCAGTCATTTGAATGGCTGCATGAAATTAGTCAGGTGTTGGCACTGCATGGAGCATATCAATAGCAGCCCCCCTTCCGCCACCACAACCAGCAGCACTCCCCCTCTATCCCTCCACCCCCACCTTCCTCTCCTCAGTAATGTGAAGGAAACAAATGCATCTCACTAAAGACTCATCATTCCACCCAGATGATGTTTGTTGAAAGCCTAATGACTGTGTCTGTTAGCGCATGCGCACTCACGTCTGGCTGTGTCAAATTCAACCTGTCTAAATTTAGTTTGCTCCTTTCAAAATCCGCTATGTGCTAAACCAAACACAGCGCAGGCTCCTTTCCCACATCCTTCGAGGCACATTTCAAGCTATTAGCCACACTCTAAATAAGAAAATAAAAGGCAACATTGGCGCCTTCATAAGTTCTATATTTTCTGCCTGTATGGGAACCCACAAGTGTTTCATCTTTTTTTTTGTATGTCCGCTTTTGAAGTGGAGGTCTTTTATCCTCAAGCACTAATTTATAGTATTTATACTTTGTTTGTCCTTTAGTTGAATTGTGACCTCTGAGTATCACTTACTCTGGTAATTCTCCCTACAGCACTATTTGATGATGAGACATCAGGAATATGTACATGTATACACATGTATTTTATATATAACCATCCAAGAATAGGGATATATTTACAGATGCTTATACTGATGTGACTTGAAAACCTTGACTTAAAAATCTATTTTTTTTTTTTTTTTGCACACACGCAAAAAAACAAAACAAATAAAAACTGAATTAGTCATTTGTTGATATGCTTAATTTGACTTGTGTTTAACCTGGCAAGTACTGATACTGCCAAGTAGTTGTTGTTGATACAGCGTTGGATAACAAATGACTCAACAAATGAGTGTTTCTGATGTCATCACAGGGAGGCCTGATGCAGATGCCAGCAAGGAGACTGTGTGGACGGCCTGAAAAACACAAATGACTTATGACCTATGTCAAAGTTTTCATATTTAGTTGTTAGTTTAAACTAGTACTCTACTACAACTATAGGATGATGGCATGTAATAATTATATTGAATATTAGTTTGTTAAATTTGTTTTTTTTCTTGGAATGTCAGTCACACAGGCCATGAGGCTGGGGAAAACTTCTAGTGTGAAACCGGTCACAAAGAGGTAAACGGTGGGTGTAAGCCACACTAAGCTAATGCCACCTTATTTCCATGGTAGACAAAGGCTAATCTACAACACTATTGTGCTAGTTAATATCATGTTAATAAAGCTGTAGTGTCATACTGTACCAAGGACAATTTAATGCTTTCATTTTGGTCCTCACTCATAATTCGTATTTTTTAAACAGATGTGTTCGATTGGCCTCATTAGCTGCATCAACTTGTGACTTATCTTTTACTGTATTAACAAAATATACAATATGTATGCCTTTATATTCTTTTACAATGTGAAATGGTTAAACTAGCCATCTGAAAGAGGTTTTAAAGGACACATAAGTGTAATTTTAAGGATTATCATGTTGTGGTCATGCAAAACACTTAATATGTACATTTAATAGACAGAGGGAATGCACAGCACAGTCCTGAGATGTGAAAAAGTCAAGAAAAATAGATTTTCAAAAGACAGAGGGTGGAGGAGGGAGGCTTGTTGACAACAGCTGGCAGACAACGATGCATCTCCTGAAAGTCTTCATCCCAAGGCTGATGGATGATAGCGATAGAGATGGAGGGGGTCTGCACACCAGCCGCTCTCTTTTTTTATCCTCATCATAAAAAACAAAAAAAACATTTTTAAACATTTCCATTTTTTTACACAACAGCGAGCATGTTCCGCAGTTCACCAAAGCACTTTTTGGGGTATACAAAGACTATATGTGAGGTATAGACAATAAGGATTTCTGCTGTATTTTTTTGCAGAAGAAATGTGACCATCGTGTGTGGGGAATTCTCACGGTCCTTACTGAGGAGAGATATCTGGGACAAAACTGTGTATATTTTTAATAGCTTTATTGGAAGCTTAATGGCAATATCATCAGGAAACCTACTGAGCCTCCTAATTGAAACCATTACAAGTCTGTCATGAAACCAGTGCAGTCAAATTCAACAACAACAGAAAATGGAGACCATTCAAACCACCAAAAACAACCCCCAGAACGCCATCCAACACATAATGGAAACAATAAAAAACGTGTCACTGAATACATAATATCCATTTCCTCAAACAGAAGAAAGAAAATCAAAACCACTAATAAGCAACTGACAGACATTTTTAGATATTTTACTATTCTGTGGAATTATTAGTAATGACTCTGCTCTTTTTTCGCCCTGTGACAAACAGTGTCAGTAACTGTGGTTGGCATCAATGAGTCAATCACGTACATCACACTCCAGAGTCCATATCTATATGAGTTATTTCTGACTTGTGTAGAATCCATAGAGCATCCTGCATGTATAAAATTCATCTCTTTTGACTGAGCAGGATTGTCAGAACAGAGCAAGAAAGTCACCTGTAATAATCATTCTGCTGGGAATTGGGTGAATGATGGATAGCACCTCTGAAAACTTGTCTAAAAATACAGCTCACTGTTTTGGGTGGGCTGCCTAGTGTAAATGCTCTCACACTGGGTTTGCATCTCAATAAAATAGCAGGACATTTCAAGGATGAAGGTTCATTAAGTAAGTGGGAGGATGTGAAATCATGCATGTGCGTTTCAATAAAATAAATACTGTATAGAAAACAAAAAAATAGAGAAACTTCATTTTCAACGCAACTGGAAACAAACTAGAGATGTAAGAATTGGTGACACATGGTGATGATTCTTGCTGCAGACCGAGCAGCTTTCATAGTTTTATCAGAAAAAAAGGTGTTCTGATGTGAGATTTTCCCTTTGGATTATTTGTGTTAGCATCAATTAGTCCCACGAAAGAAAGGAAAACCAACAAAGTCACTGAATATTGTATTTATTCCCTTCCCTTCTGATGTACCCAAGTCCCACAGTAATGGATGGAAACAGTGCTACAAGTATGTATCAGTATGTATCAGCTCCAGTCAAACAGGGGCAAGTCGTGCGTATCTTTCACTATTTTGAGTCAGTCAATAATACCCTTTCTCTATGTCAAGGTCAGCGTGTGCAGGATTGACTTATATTACAATGAATTTGTATTAATTATGACGTCTTTTGTATTTTACAGCTGATTAATCCACTGCAGTAGATTTTGTTATTCAATTAATTGCTAAAGAAAAATGTTACTGTCCATGTTCTCTGTTTTAATAGAAAAAATATACATGTATTAACAGATAGATAAATACATATTTCTAATAACTGTATTTAATTAAATCTCTTAACAACCACACATAAATATCTATTAAACAATTTAAGATTATTTGTCACAAACAACTAAGCCCAATCTTAAATGAAGTATGGCTTTAAAAACGCAGATTGCAAATAGAAAATTAAAGCAGGCTATTGCTTTCCTTTGAACCACTTCACACTACAAACTAGAAAGGGCTGAGCTGGTATTACTGACAAATACCTGCTTATGCAATAACTATGTAATACCTAAATATTCCTTTCTTGGAGCCACTTCCACACATGCACTGCAGTCTTAAATGTTTCTAGACCTAAAGGAGGTGCATGTTAAAATGCAAATGTTCAGCTTAGTCGGGTGTGTGATGTCTGATTGCCTTCTTGTAAAAATAGTGCAGGTAATTATATGCAGAAGCAAGTGGTCGTGGTCATTACGTGTCATGCCTCTTCCAAGTTCTACCCAGGCAATACCCTGGCGTAAGCCAAGAGGAGTGTTTCTATTTGTGGAAAACGCATCTGGCTATCTCCTGCCATGTGTGAGAAAAGGCAACTTTGGATAATGTCACCAACAGATTCTCTAGAATTCATGTATAAAAGCACTTTATGAAAACTGACGATGAAAAGAAAAACATTAGTTAAACTAGCATTCAAACTTCAAATTTAGGAATGCTAAATTCGCATTTAGCCTAGCATAGTGCTATTCTGGCAGACCACAGAGCCAAGCTCAACTGCAATTCCAGCAGATCACTGAGATCAGCTCAGTGCCAGCCCACATCATGTGCCTGCATTTGCTACAACTGCAATCTTCTTTGCAACCCACCTCTATCCCAACTCATACTTTCATGTTCTGAGTTGTTAATGAGGCCTACTCTGTTACGTAGTATGGGCCTTGTTGCTGCTTCTCTCTCCTACTGATATTTATGAAAAGGTGGGAAGATCGAAGAACAGTCATTGTTGGACAGTACCTAATGAGTTTGACATTGCATCTGCTGACTGTCTTCCTTCCTGTAAAAAGGAACTCTTGTTCCCTTTTGTTGCCAACTACTCATACTATAGTGGACCATTGGGTCATTGGGGTTCTCACTTCTTTTGCTTGCTGTTACAAGGGTATTTAAGGTGCTTTACAATAACACATTAAACTGCCTTGAGAGAAGTTGTTGTGAACTGGTGATTTATCAGAAATAAATAAATCTAAAGTGAAATGTCTATGCATGCAACTAAAATAGACAAACAGTCTAAGGCCTGACTAACAAAGACATGGAAACCAGATGAAATTTGCAGACTGCAGTAGGAGCAGCCAGTGATGTACACAATGACTCCCAGCTGAGTAAAGGGAGGGGGAAGGATTGGGATTGTTCAGAGGGAGTCGTGAGACAGAGGCAGGGACCCTAAGGGAATCAATAATCACAGTGGACAGTGGCAGACTGTGCAGTTGGCCTGTTCCTGTCAGTTATGTTGGCATGGCTGTTGAGCAGCAGAAGAGATGTGCAGCTTTAAAAGAAACAACTTCTCCATCTCAGCCACCTTCTTTCTCATTCTTTAATTAGGAATGACCTTGGCCAATAAAAAAATGGCTCACTGACCTCACCATCATCGACCCATCTTTTAAGTGCAAAGTCACAATTTGCCTCACTGCTTTGTGCATCATGTCATAGTAAAATGGACCCTTTCATGGCAGGGGATGTGTAATGGTGAGCGATTGAGCCACTAATAGCATTACATTAGGCCAAGCAGAGGGCTGTATTACAGTATGTCATTGTAGTTAATGGCTAACTGCATGCATGGCTCATTCAAGTTATAACCATTTTTAAAGTTCATTCCATCTGCCTCTCTTTCTCTACAGCTATGTCTAATCCCTTAATGCTGCTTTATTTGGCCTTTTACAATATTCTGAGCAGCAGCAGTTTGTCTGTCCAGACTATTTAATTCATGGGACGGAAATGTTTTCGATGCTTTGGTCGTGCTGTGATGTACTTAAAGTGGACCTTTTTTGATCTCTTGTGGATTTTTTTTTTTGAGCATGCACTTGTGGCTGCTGCATGCTGTGTGCAGTGGATCCTAGTTCTAAAGATGGATTTCATTCACTAAGCTGCCCTTTCTGTGAATGCAGGGTTCTTGCTCTAAATTGTCTATGTGAAAGGCACTTAGATTACATCACAAGGCAGCTGATTCAGAAATCCCTCCCTAATTGCATTAGTAAATGCAGTATAAGCCATGCAAATAGGTCTTAAACTATAATCCAAAAAACTTTTTACTGATAATTTTTGGGTTTTTATCCATCCTGTGCCACAACTGAAAAAAAAAAAAGATTCAAGGTCGCCAATAGAACATTTAAGGTTTCATCTGTTATCCATATTGCCATCTGATTTGGGCAGATGATGACTGTGGTTATTCTTTCTTTTTTGTTTTATAGCAAGTAACAAGTTTTCAAAATGTACTCTTCCACTAAGAGCCAACACACCATAAAGCTGGAAAGAGTTCATTATTTCATCCATAAATCCTTTACTTTTATCAAAGTCAAAATTTAATGAATTAAATGTGGAACTATTCACTTCTTTTGGTAGGTCTCACCCCCTAAAAGTGCAACTTCTTATCTAATATTTGGATAATTTCTACAAACAGGCATCATGTGTAAGAGTGGTATAACTGCCTATACAAAGCTGTTCTCCTTGCAATAATGCTGCAGTCAGTACCACGAGTAGGTGCCCCAAGTGAAATAGTCAAATAGTTTGGAAGGTTGTTCACGAGATATCAGATGGTTTCGTACAAATTGATATGGCATGAACAGTAATGGCGAGGTATAGGAATCATGCCCAGAAGGCAAAGCTTTCAATTTCCCAATCACTTTATCAGCTCTGATTAGCGACTGAAAGAATAAGATTGTGGATAAAAGAGACTGATATGAGTTTCCTGTGTAGAGTACTTGGCTTCAGACTTAGAGATAGGGTTAGGAGTTCGGACATCTGGATGGAGGTTGGAGTAGAGCTGCTGCTCTTTCAAAGGAGACAGCTGAGGCGGTATGGGCATCTAATCAAGATTCCTTCAGGGTGCTTTCTCTTGGAAGTTTGTTGCTGTGGAAAAGGACACTGAGAATACCCTGCCAGTTTGCTGCCACTATGACCTGACTTCAAATAAGCCCAAGAAGGATGGATGGATGGATGGATGGTCTTACTTTGACGGAAAAGATGAGACTCTTGGTGATTAATAACTGGAACAGCCTTTTTTATACTGGGATCATGGATGTTTTATTTAACCAAACTTCAATAGGGTGTCAAGACACTACTACTTATGCTTCAGGACTCACTTACCACTTTGATAAGGACTGGTCTTAAACTATTCTGACTAAAGAAGTCTTGACTCCACTTCATGACTCTCTATCAGTATTGTCAGCAGGCCTCAGAGTGTAGTGTTGTCCTGTGTTTGTCCCTCACTCTCCGCCTCTGTGCTTGTAATTACCTCTCCACCACGATCCCTTAATACCTCCAAGTGGGCAAAGACACCTCCAGGGTGTCCGTAAGTGTGTTTTGTACGCACGCTCATATGCACGTGCATATGGCAGCCTGTTCCCAATGGAGCTGAGTGGTGTGTTTGTGTGTCTGGGCGTGTGTGTGTATGTATAAGGTGTAAATTTGTGTGCATATGCCGGTCCTCTGGGGCCTTTTGCGCGCTGGATAAATAATGATGAATTACAGATTGATTACCCAGGAGTGAAAGCTCTGGTATTAAACTTATTATAAAAGGCTGCAACCTGTGAGCTGTGCGTGTGTTTGCACAGGAGAATGCCTTTAGCTTCTGCTTTGCTCATAATTAAGGGAGTAATATTTCTGGGTCATAAACATAAGGATTGGCAGCATGGGTTTTTAAACTATATTGATTGCATATAGTTTGCGTGCTCGGGCCTAGGCAGCAGCAGCTTTACAGAGCATCAATATTTTACCTGTATACTTCACACAGACACACTGAGTGGGTGGTCAAGTAGATGTAGCTTTTATGGCCAATGCAGAGTAATAACCTGTGTGGACCTGCATTTTGCAAAATGAGATATGTGTTGTTTTTATGTTCGGACACATTGGTGAATTACACAATTGAGCCCTCGAGAGCCTGTTTAAAGTAGCATAGTGAGAAGTTTAAATAGAAAAGGCAATTTATGAGAAATACTCTCTCTGACTGCAAATGCAAGCTGCTGTAGCTGCCACACTTTTCTGCTGGCTGGTGTTCACTGATTGTTAGCTCTTGTACCAATTAGGCCCTTTATTCCTGGTGCACAAATTGTCTGTTTTTGTTCCAGCTTCACACAAGGTATGACATGGTCAGACTGTATAGGAGGGATGACAGAGTAGAAAGGTTATCCTGTTAGAAAATATGTGTCCATATTTGTTTTGTATTCAAGCAATCTGTATGATTATGTTCTAAAAGCATATAAATGTTTAAAGCAGTTTCCCAATTGCCTAGTCATAATTATAATTTACAGATGCTGTTTAGTTTCTATACAATGTACATGCTTATAATACATTTTCCATAAAAATACGTTTTAAATATATTTTTGGTGAAAAAACATTAGAACCTCTGATTTAAGTTAGCAATGTTTAAATATGCTACCCAGACACAGAACGATATTTGCCTGCAGTTCTGTACATTTCATATTGGTAGTTAGTAGTTTTTAGCTAGTTAGCTAACTTGTTATCACAGCCTCACTTACAAATATTAACCCTCTGTAGCCCATAATGGTCAAAGCCAGCTAGCCTAATGTTAGCTAACATAATGTTAGCTAACATAATGTTAGCTTACAACCAGCTGTTGTTGCTATAGCTGGCTGACTGTCAGATGTAAAGTTGCAGGTTAGACAACATGAGAGTTGTCTAATCTCCTGACAATAACTAACTGCAACACTATTTAGGAAAAAATATGAATATTTATGCACATTTTCATATGTTATAGTCCTGACCCTGACGTCTGACGCAGATGAAGAATAAGAGGAGAAAGAGATGCTAAGATGATGAAAATATAAATTTACAAATCTTAAATGGTCATTTATAGTTTGACAGAGCTATTTGTGATCTTTAACTTAAAATGAACTTATAATCAACATTTTATAATCAATATTTTTTAGCTACATTTTAGATGTATAGTGTTCATTTGGAACATTCTTTTGGAATTCTTTCTTAAATAACAGCTTCAGGTCAAGAATGGTGTGAGATTACTCTGAGCCTGAAAGGTGTATTGGTCCGCTGTGACTTGAAGTCATGCTGATAAAGCAGATTTTAAAGATAACCCCTGAATCTCTGTTCCATTATAACCAAATAAGAATGGATCCCTATGTGCCCATATGTGTATGTAGCATCAGTAAATAGAGCAAACTATAAGGAGCTCTGTTCGCAAGAGTCAGTTGAACTGTTTGGACTTATTAGAATCTCACACCAGATGACTCAATCTGGAAGTACTCTTTGAAGTCTCAAACAGGAGAAGACCGTTGAGCCAATCCAGAACACACTGGAGGGATTACATATCCTATCAGGCCTGGGAAAGCCTCAGGGTCCCCCAGAAAGAGCTGGAGCACGTGGCCGGGGATGACGACTTTGCCTCGCCTGCTGCGACTGCTGATAAAGATGGATGGCGGGATAAAAATCACACTCCCACTTTGAGCCGCTGCTTCTGAACTTTGTCCAGGAGGGGTTTTGGATCTGATGGTCTCTCGTAAGATTAAAGTGGGATATTTATTTGACATTTCCAAGCAATCACTTTAATGTGCCCTATTAAGCAGTCTGTTGTTTGATATTTTATCTCTCACTTGTTTGAATAAATAAATGCTTGTATTTTTGTGCCACAATTGTTGTGCAGCACATTTCGCGTAATAAATTATGGTTGAGAAAAATGCATCTTCATATGACTCACGTCTTAGAAAGGGAATGAAATATTAATTCACAACGAAAAAAGGAAAAAACAAACATTATTCCCTAACAAATTTTCAATGCCTGAATTGTTTTTCTCACCAAATAATCAGTGTAACAAAACAGTAAAGACATTAAGCCATGCTTTGTGTGGAAAGAAATTGTTCCTGTGGTGACAATATGTCTGCATTCACTATTCAGATATGATCTTATTTTTCATTTGAGAGCCTTTATACATTCAAATAACGAATATGTATCTTATTACTCGGTATACTCGGCAAGGCACCCATGTCAAATTCAAAACTGGTTCTTTTTATCCACTATTTCACACTTCTTTACTGGTCAACATTTTTTAAATCTCTGCTATCCTGTTGTATCTACAACCGGACAAACTAGAGATTTTGCACTTGTTTCGTAACCTGTAGCTTTACCCAACATAATCTGCAAAGTTAAGACATTTATTTACTTCACCATCCATGTCTGTTCCAAATCACTCAAACTAAGTCCAATTAGCTAAACCAGCAGCATTTACCTGTGTCTTAATTTAATCAAATCTAATCATATGGAAGTTAAAAGCTAAGTAAGTGGTATTAACCTCTGTCTTTAGCTTTTATTTGCACTGAGATTTGTTTTATTCTCCCCTTTCTTTTCATCGTCACCAGCCTAATGCAACTACTCATGAATTCTAATTGTCTCAATGCAACATTGGTGTATACTTTATTGAGAAAAAAACAGTTGTATGAGGCAAGATAGAACTTAAAATCACTTTTTTTTATGAATCTCCAACTAAATAATTAAAAAAAGCAATCAGGAAAAACAAAACTCGGGAAGAAAATGTGTTAGATGCAAGGAATGACACTCACAGTAGGTAGATAGCTTGACAAAATGATAACACAAAAGCTAATTGGCTAACTGAACACACATATTCTGTACTGTAGACACTTTGTGAAATTTGCCCTTGAAAAGCGCAATAAAAAATAAAGCTTACTTACTGTGTGGATAAATGGAGGGAAGAAGACAAAGGCAGGAAACAAAAACAAAAGAAAGCGTTTTAAAATAAGGAAGGGACTGAATGAAATAAAGAAACACTGACATACAAAAAAATGCCAAAGACAGGATAGAAGGCATAAAAGAAAGGGAAGAACAGAAGAAAGCACAAAAACAACAACAGAGGTGTATAACAAAGACCTTAACACAAGGACTTCTCTCATATCTCCAGTCATGGTTAACGTGAGGTAAACAACATCCACACCAAAGGAAGCAAATACAATAAAATGTCATAGTCTTCTTTGTGGTGGTAAAATTGCTAATTAAAGAATCGTTAGAATCATCAAAGCCTGTTTAGATATGACAGATTCAGTTAGCAACTGTGGCTGGAAGTTATCATTTGTCTTCCTCAACATAAAGTTAGCAAGAATGAAAATACAGTGAAAGAATTTCTGGCACATTTACAACATTCATTATGCGGAATTGCTGGTTTTTGTTCTCATCATACCAGGCTACGCACGTTTTATCCAATTATATGTTCTATACAAGTGATTTTCACATATGGCAGCTGTATAAACATCTACTTATAAGACACCATGTGAAGTATAGACTATGAGTCATATTTTAGTTCCTCCAATTTGTAACTACTTAGTAAACATCCAGTTAGTGTGTTTTTGTTCCTGGGTACACCTTGGCACACAAAAGCTTGCAAATAGTTTGTTCATTCTTGGCATATGTTTTATTTTTCAACACGTTCTTCTTGCCAAACAATTTGTAGATTTTGTTGCCAGCGCACCTGCAAATTGGGTACTCGGTGGCCTCTTTGAAACACTTCCTCATGTTGCTTTGAAAAGTGACATTAAAGAAGTTGTTGTCAAACCCCTGTTTAATCAGACCCATACTGCTGACTAGCATCCAAATTACTGACTCTCCAGTGCATTTCTAGCAGTAATTTATTTGCCTCAAAGTTGAAATTCCACTCTTCGTGTGACGTTACTTTAATTGTGTCCACTTCTTACATACCACTTAGTGTTTGTCCAATATGGGTTTCTGAGTGCATTAATTTTTGTCATGCTGAATAGGGGGAAATTGTTTCCCATAAAACGGACAGCGGTAAGCATAACCTCCCTCAAACATTTCTCTCCATTGTAGTGGTACGAATGACACTTACTTACAGTCTCTTGCCTTTGTTTTGTATTTCTCCATCACTGTTTCCTAATATGAACCAAAGGATGCACAGTTGACCGGACTCTTTCAAGAGCTGGGTCCTCAGGGCATCTATCAAAGACCCATGGGAACCTTACCGACTCCTTCAGGCTTAATTATCCTCACCATCAATATTACAAGAATGTGTTGTTGTTTTTTTCAAACTCAGTACAATGATCAATAGTTCAGGCGAAAACAAATGACGCTTTCAAAAGCTTTGGGATGTTTTCTGAGTTCTTACCACAGAGTGCCAACTGCGGTTATAATAGTTCATTAAGACGAAATTAAAACTAAAACTTAAGCAGGCCATCGGTCCAACACTGAGATGAAAATGTCAAAACAAAAAGGGAAGCAAAAGTACAATTCAGTTTTTGTTAAGTATGAAAAAAAATCACTTTTTGCATGGAAATGTGAATAATTTAGTATTTTCTGAAACTGGTTGAAAGTCAGCTAAACAAAATATAGTAAAGAAAATACTCAGCATTTTACTGTAGATGCATCCTAGTTTATTGTTATTTTTTATTAGTCAGGGACTATGTACATAAAAACTGAACTGAAAT
Source organism: Oreochromis aureus (assembly GCF_013358895.1). Lineage (NCBI taxonomy): Eukaryota > Metazoa > Chordata > Actinopteri > Cichliformes > Cichlidae > Oreochromis > Oreochromis aureus. Next base: position 9,229,145 of record NC_052963.1, on the reverse strand, counting down.
GATGCCAGATTTATCTCTTAGATACAGTTTTTGTAGTTATGCCTTTGTACACCAACACTATGCATAGTAAATTGAATCATCATTGTGTGACTGAAGTGTAGACCTTCAGCTTTAATTAAAGGGATATACTTTGCACCCTTAAAAATAATGGACTTTTTTATACAGACTCCCATTTTCAAGGGTTCAAAATTAAAGGGGACATTTGACTGACAAATAGTTTCATAGCCAAGTGACGCCTGCTCCCTTGTTATTTCGTGACAAATGAAATGGACATGATATCTAAAGTTGATTCAAGGGTTTGAATTTGTATTTCATAATTTTTCTCCTTAATTTGAATGTAACTTTAAATGGGAGGCCAAAAGAGACGTAAAACTGTAAAAAGCATCTAATCAACAATGTGAGCATTGCTAACAAAGAGGAGCATTGCAGTAAAGGTCTAGCAGAAAAACTACAGCAACAGCTTTAGTTGTTGATGAATGTTGTTCACCATCAACTAAAGCCCATCTGTTCTAGACTTCAGAATGATATTGGGTAGAAAATCTGCACTTCGCTGGCATCTTCATTGTTTGATTTACAGTCAACTGTGACGGTGTACAGAGACAAAACTAGAAAAAATTGTGTCTTTGTCCCAAACATTATGGAAAGCACTGCATCACTATGTTATCAATAATTTAAATTCAAGCTATTTTACATCTGGATATTGACAGGTAAAGACAAGTAAACACCAGCCACTTCATTAGGTACAGCTTGTGTTGGGGGTTTTTCATGAGAGAAGACAAATATGCTCCAAATATAAGTTTTTACATTTTATTATCAAACGGTTAGAATTTTAAATTGTTGTACATAGTGCCATGGACCTCCATCTCTTTGGCTCAAAGACAAAGGCTGCTGCGGCCAGGCAGTATACACTTGATTGCAGGTCACAGAAACAGAATGTTAACATGATTGGTAGAAAGAGTTAAGGGTGGCCTTAAGTCTGATACCAGCTCATGTTTCTTTCTCGACACCTCTCTGGACATCTCCTTATACGGAGATGACCCTTTTGCAGGCAACATTCCCATGACTATGGCAAACTTTATTAGGCTTGAGAATTCTGAGAACCCTCTTGTCCTCCAGTCAGGCCTGTACAGTTAAAGCAGGGGTGAAGAGTGCATTGCATCTCCTAACACCTGATTTATGGATTTGGGGGGGTTTTCTCGATGTTTATGTCTGCCAGCATCAGATACAATCCAAGACTATTCTATAATACACTGTGTGCAGTAAAAGACAAAACAACTGTGTGATGTTAATTGTGAGGTATTAGCCTTTAAGATAAAAATACTTGCGTGAACAGAAGGCTACCACCTTCGCCTTCAGAACTGCCTCACGTCTGGATATTGATTCAACAAGGCAGTGGAGACCTTCCTCAGAGACTTTGGTCTGTATTGACAATATAGCATTGCACAATTGCTGCAAATATGTCAGCTGCACATCGACAATGAAAATGTCCCATTTCACCCCATCTTGCTTTATTAGATTGACATCTGGAAACCATGGAAGCCATTCCTGTATAGTGAACTGCCTGGAAGCATGTCATCCGAAGATGTGTACGCTGTAATTATAAAAACACAGGTAGGCGTTTTAATTAATGCTCAGCTGGTATTAAGGAGCTAAAAGTGTGCCAAGATTTCGCCATCACACCAGCACCATTAGCCTGAACCTTTGATCCAAGGCAGGATGGAGCGTTTACGTTGGATTCTGACCCTACCATCTCAATGACCAAGGCAAACCAGGCAACAGTTTTTCAATCTTGCCCAATTTTGGTCAGCCCATGTGAACTGTAATCTTAGTTCCCGGTTCTTAGCTGACAGAGGTGGGACTCAGTGTCTTCTTCTGCTCCTATAGCCCATGCTTAATGGTTCAATGTGTTGTACATTTAGAGATGCTCTTCTGCTTGGTTATAATGAACAGTTCTTTAAGTTACTCTTGACTTCCTATTAGCTCAATGCTTGGTTCATATCCTTAAATCTCTGGCAACAAGAGGACAATTTTACTTCCCCTCTCTTGATGTATACCTTTTTTTTCAAGACAATTCTCAGTAAACCTTAAATATGATGTGCAAAAAATCCCAGTAAATTAGCAGTTTCTTAAATACTCAGACCAGCCCAACTGGCACTAACAATCATACCACATTTAAAGTCACTTAAATTTCAGTAGATCGTTTTCATCGTGTCTACATCACCTAAATTCATCGAATTGTTTCCATGTGATTGGCTGATAAGTGTTATTGAGGAGTTGAACAGGAGTGCCTAACAAAGAAGCAAGTGAGTGTACGTTGGAACAATAATGTAGGGTTTCCATTAAACCCTGAGCTAGACCTGGACTTGCCTCATAGCAGACCATTTTGGAACCACTGTTTGAAGGACTGATTCAGTGGATTCAGAGAGCTCCTGTTTGATCATCTGCAAGCAAAGTTGATCCCAGTGAAGCCAGCCTCCTGCTGCCATGTCAAACTCAGGTAAAGTGGGCTTAGAGATCTTTGTGCCTGAAACTGTGCTGGCTTGCTAGCATTAGTGGCTTTCTACTAAGCCTACTGAATGTGTGTAACCACTGAAAGTTTTTGTTACTCCTATGTTGATATTTGAACATTTTATTTTGCTCCATTTAACCTCATATTAACAATAACCTACAATAGCAGAAAGATGAAAAAAAAAAACCCCAAAGAACACAAAAACATGTCGCAGCATGTGTAAAGACTAAAAAATGATGGCATTGTTCGTTCAAAGAGGAAATGTAACAGAACAATTAACAGCTTCATTTAGTCAGTAAATTAATTGTGAAATTAGTCCATTATGAAATCAAGCATGTTCTTTATCAGTTAAGGTGCTGTCAAGCAGCAAGCAGTTATCACTGCACCTGCTGGTTGCTGCCATTCACCTTTTCTAATCTCATCACCTTACTAAGTGGTTACACATTGTAGTTGAAATAAATTACATGGTTAATGATACGACCTAAGTTTGGGATTTGATATCATTAGAATTATTTCATTACCCGCACTAGACAATTAAACCTTGAACCTGACACTTGCATACCGGTTCAGTAAGTTCTTGCATTCCTTGCTATGTCATATCTCGTAAATACATGTAGCATGCCGCTTACTGTTTCATGTGTCATGTCAATTTTTTATTCATATTTTTGTCTCTACAATGTTACAAGTTAGGCAACAAAACTAACTTAGCTTTAAGAACCTAAGTTGGTTTTATCAGAATCTGGGCTAAAATGTAAAACAAGAACCAGCATGCTGAAAAATTGTGGCAAGGTTAGCCAGTGCACAACCAGTTCAATACCACCAATGGGTTCAAACTTTCTCTATCAACTGGATACCTAGCTGCATTATCCTAACATGAGTGAAATTGGACATTGGCACTCTGATAAAGTCTTTAAATTTACTCAAGTACTGTAGATCATAGTTAAAAACAGACAATTCCTATATCATTGCCTAATAAATAAATAAATATATATATAAAGAAACAGTTTAGCAACAACAACAGCTGACGCTGCACAGACAGCAGCTGCATGACTGTTCCGCAAATTGGGTTGTGAGCTGCCGGGTTGTAGTGACAGAAAGGTTCCCATTATGTGCATTTTGTGTGTTTGTTTCATAGACGATCTGGCAATTTGGGCGACATTCAATCAACTCACAAAACCTATGGATGCTTGCATCACGGGAGTTTGTCTGGAAGTTGGGGCACACTGTGGAGATATGGAAGAAACCCATGGGAAAAAAATGGAATTTTGCCAGGTGTGCTGTTGAGAAAAAGATGAAATACTGCAATCATTTACCAACATAAAGTCTCAAATTTACTCAAGTACTGTAGATCATAGTTAAAAACAGACAATTCATATATCATTGCCTTCTGTCAGACCTCTCAATGAAGCCATAATGACTTTATTGCCATAAATCCAGTTAAAGGCCCTGTTACCATTAAGGCCTGAAGACCAGTTGGTTTGAGTTCCCTGACCAGTTGCTGGAAATAGTTGGCAGTCACTGTGAAATTTGTAGCTAAATCCCCAGTCACGCAGGCCTAGACACCAGTCAGTGCCCCATTCCAAAGATAGAGGCTTTGAAAGTTTTGTAGAAGTTGGTAAAACGGCTATGATGCGTTCTGGTACAGTTGATGTTATATTTAAGATGTCATTGATATCAGAATTCTCCCCTCTGAGGGTCCATGGCCTGAAAAAGCTTGAGAATTCTGAGAACCCCATTTATGATTCAGTCACATTAAACTAGTTCATGGTAATAAAAGTAACATGTCAGCCAGGGCCACAGAGTTGGTTCGCTGATAAGGACACCAAGAAGCATTTGTCAGGTAGATCACCTGTTGGTAAGAAATCAGAGAATTTCAACTTATTTATCCTTATAATTTTAATCAGAATGGAGTTTGTGTCCAACCCAGTGAAAAACGATTTTGACAAACAAAAACCATCATTGATTTCAATTTACACAAGTCAGTTTTTAGCCAAGTCTGTGCTGGATGATTTGACTGCAATATCTGTGACACAGAGGGAAGGATCAATGTGGTTATTTGGCAGAAAACAAATGCCCTATGTCAGTATGTTCCCAGATTCAAGTGAGAAGCTTAGTTTCAGCCAAATCTATAGGTCTGCCAAATTAACACAAACCTATTATAGTCTGTTGTTTGCAATCATTATGATAAAAAGCAGAGTGTTCAGTGCGCTCATCCCTTAAATGTATCTAATTTTTACCTCTCACTGGCCTATTTGAGTTTCATTGTTCATCTGGCACTGCCCACAGATTTGCTTTGCTACAATGCTTTGATATTTACAGCCAATTTAAATGTCTAGTATATAGCATATACAAATTTTGTATAGCATACACATTTTTAGGCACTGTTTAGGACTAATTGACGAACTACAAGAAACAGAGCAAGTTAAATGATTTTGGTGATATGACGTGAACAGTTCGGCCACAGAATATTTGAGACCACCACCTATAGAGTGTATTAAGACTACACACTGACTTGCGTAGATTCTGAGATTTCGATCCACTCTTTCTATCTTCTGATAATACTGCTACTGTTCACAACAGGCCACATCAACCGTCATAGGGAAATATCCAGGTGCTCCCAAACTGCAGCCAACTAGAGTACTGCTCAAGGTATTATAAATTTTCTGTGTGTGTGTGTGTTTTTAATGCCGATCTTTTCTGTGTCTTTGTGCGAATAAATAAATATATAAAGAAGCGGTTTAGCAACAACAACAGCTGACGCTGCACAGACAGCAGCTGCATGACTGTTCCACAAATTGGGTTGCGAGTTGCCGGGTTGTAGTGACAGAAAGGTTCCCATTATGTGCATTTTGTGTGTTTGTTTCATAGACGATCTGGCAATTTGGGCGACATTCAATCAACTCACAAAACTTATGGATGCTTGCATCACGGGAGTTTATCTGGAAGTTGGGGCACGCCGTGGAGATATGGAAGAAACCCAGGGGGAAAAAATGGAATTTTGCCAGGTGTGCTGTTGAGAAAAAGATGAAATATTGCAATCATTTACCAACAACCTCACCTGGACACCCATCTGATCGCAGGCTGACAAGCGAGCAGGAAACATTGTGTGTAAAAGGACTAAAGGACAGGGGGTTCACATTTGACATTTGTAGCAGGTTTCAGTGCAGATAAATACTCACATTCCATCATTTGGCCCCCTCTCTCTTTCTCGGACTGTCACATGGCTCTATCCCCGGGGAGACATCCACTGCCTTGAAGTCCGCTGCACCACCAATCGCAGTCTTCCAAGGCTCAGAGAATAGAACGACTGCACCCTGCTGTATCTAAATATCACTGCCACTGCTGGAGTGTGTGTATGTGTCTTAGTCACACAGATCTTGCCTTAGCATAGTGGAGCCAGCGAATGATTAATTCTTTCTCCCAGATTTTTGGCCGGTTCTCCCTATTACCATCACTAACGACATCACAGATAACGCAAACTAGCGCTTCTGCTTCGCCAGCAGCCAAGATATATTTACACCAAGCTTGGTATCGAGATGCACGAGCACATATCACATGAAGCCGCAATAAGGCTCGCTGACATCATCTCCAATGATCGGATCAAACCCCCAGAGAGTTGTGTTACACAGACGGAGAAGGAGTGCGATGGAATAAAGGGAATCAAAAGGAGGAAGTGGAAAGGAAAGATGCGAAGCAAAATGAAACCGAATGGAAAAAGCAGAGGAGGAAAGCAGAGAGTGGAACAGAGGGAGAGGCTGAGAGTGGGGGGGGAGAGAAGCAGTCTGACTAAGCAAGACGAGCATGTTATGAAACAGCAATGGGCTGCGTAGCGACTGGCTTCTCAGATTGATTTATAAATGTGAGCTGACAGCTGAAGACAAGTGAAAACAAACTTTCTGGTTTTGCTGCCAACAGTCGTTGGAAGCTTGCAGGCATATTATTCACTGTCATGTGATGCAACTTGTAACAGTGATTCTGGCTCACACTCGATTTGTCTGAATAAAATGTTGGAAAAAATGTAGAAAGAAAAGCGTTTGTATACATTTACATACTCTATGTAGACATACCCACTGTTGGGTATCACGATCACGGTACAGGAAGATGGGACCGTAGTGCGATGCTGTATTGTGGGTTCAGCCTTGATTTCAGAGCCCTGCTAAATTAATACATAAACATAATAAAAGACAAATTTATATATTTTTTCAAATAACTGCATGAAAATAATGTTTTCCTCCCCTTACCCCCAACCTGAGCCTGTTCTGCCTGAGGTTTCTTCCTGTAAAAAGGTAGTTTTTCCTTCCCTAGGTCGCCAAGAGCTGCTGATCTGATTGTTGTAATTGGGTACAGTACTAAAGCTCTGAATAATCCATTAATATTTATGAATGTACAGCATTTATTCTATTCATTAACATTATGACATAGCTTTACTACCTTACAAACACTCAGTCACTAAAACAAACATTCACACACAGTCAGTCAAGGGTCTGATGACTCTTTGTTTCTCCTTGCTGGCATGACTGCCATGTCACAGTAGACTCTGGTAGCCTTTTAATTTAAAAAAAGCATACATAAAATTACACAAAGTTTTTCTTTATAATTGCTGCTAAAACTCATAAAATAATTACACTTCAAATGTGTGGGTGGCAGAGCCGAGTTTCTTAAATGGGGTGTCACAGTGGGGACCAAGAACAAGACCAGGGGCGTAGAGAAAAAGAATACAGTGTAGTAAACTGTAGAACAGACTGGATTGTCAGGCTGTAGAACTGTGCCCAAAGACAGATGGTATTTCATGAGAAGCAGTGTTGCATAAAGTTGCATAATTACTGTTTTGTATTGAATAACTGGTTCACAAAATGGTAAAACAAGTATTTAAACTTTTTAATTACATTAAAGTCATAATGTTGTTTGTTGATCAGTGTTTCCCAGCCACTGTGCTGCAGCACATAGGCGTGCCATGAGAAATGATCAGGTTCCACCTAAGCGATTGGCGTGAGTAACGGGCAGAACAATTACATTCTCTTCCACTAGAGGGCAGTACAACTACCTGCTCTAATTAAATGGGTTGCCAACTGCCAGTAAAAGAGAAGAAGTTGAAGAAGAAATTACATAATAGTCATGCTGTGAGAAATAGACAAATGTTTGAAAAGAAAAAGTAGCCAGTCTGAACTGGGTCCTGGAGAAAATTCCGACCCAGATGAAGGCCCTAGCATAAGTAGCGGTCAGAAGAAAACAAAAAAGGTATACTGGGGACACACTGAGCCAGTTCCACTGTGCCAGGTGCGCAGGGAAAAAAATCATCAATATGCTTTTTGTGACATTTTTGTTTGGTGGTGTGCCGTGTGATTTTTCTAATGTGAAATATGTGCTGTGGCTCCAAAAGGTTGGGAAACACTGCATTAGATTACTGGAAAATAATACTGTTGTTGAGATTAAATTACTGTATTAGACGAAAGCTACCCAACAGTTGGTTAGATTTATAGTTTAAAATCTAAAAAATAATGAGGAATTATTGCTTTGAAATAAATTGTATACAGTACAAAGTACACTCTTAAATATAGTGGAATAAAAGTAGCGTCCATGCAGTCACCAATTCTTGTTGGTCAAGTAAGATTAATAGTATTGTGATCTAGTGGCATTGAAGCAAAATATTATAAATAGGTTGTTTGGGATGTCCAAGCTTTAGTCACCCTGGTCGAGCCTCCGTGAATGCAGTGGGTTTCATAAGTCACTCATTAAGTTGAATTGTGGGAAATGTAATTTAAACTGTCAACATTAAGTTTTTTGTACAGTTGTAGTGCAAGTTTAACAAGAATTTATCCCAAATTTCTATTTTCTGAATTTTGGTCTCATCATTGAGTCCATTTGCATAACTATATGTCATTAATTATTCGCAATGTCTGCTTGCAGTGCACCAGGAAAAACTTTTCCATCTCAACCAAGTTAAAAACAAAACAAAACCCCAAAAAACACTATTCAGTATTCCACCTCTTTTCAGTGTGGCTTTTACATGAATATCGTATTCACTGTGTTTCTTCTACTTCTAGTCTTAATGTATTTTATGGAAAAAGCCCTTTTTATTGTGGTTCAAAGGTGCTTCAGAAATAAACTCGCCTTGTCTTTTCTTTTCTTTTTTAGCATTTCCACTCAGACTTTTTAAAAATGCACATAATAATGGGATGAAAATATCGTGAACCTTAGCACTAGTTTTAATGCATACACAAACATACTTCAAATTTTGACGTCTGACCTAAAAACAAATCTAGTCTGAAAGAACATCAACGATCTGTTGCAATTTCATTAACAATTTCCTCCCCTAGTAAAGATATAGATAACCATATGTGTTTGGTAAATAATGACAATAACCCCAACATGGGCAGAAGGATCTTATTCAAAGTCTTATGCATCCAAATGAGTTAAAAACATGAATCTAAAGTCTATAATTTTCATATGTAGCTTGTATTAATTTTTAGCTTAGGAACCAAAAGTGTTATCAGTTTAAATATTATTTGATGTGATACAACCAACAAGCAAAGCTCTGTCAACATTTCACTCACTACAGCCAAGACATGTAACTTAGGCTTGCATGTGCTGCCAAACAAATGTCAACTGCCTTTCCTCACCCCTCCAGCCTAAACACACTCACACACACACACTTTCTCTCCCTGTCTCTTGCGCTACCTCGTGCTCTTCCCCCGGTTCCCCTGGGAGACTGATGCAGTGGCTGATTGTGTGGGAAGTTCCTCTGTCATCGTTAGCGAGGTTGGAGGCACTTGTCAGGAGCCGCATTAGGAGTTTCCTATGAACTCCTCTTTGCCCCTGTCAGTCATGGAGGAATTCACGGAGGGGTCAGCGGTGCACTCATCGTATCAAAGGAGTACGTCAATGAAGGTCAAAGACAGCCAAGAGGGGTCATTCTGCAGCACATGTTTGCTTGAAGCATTCTGTAACACAGAACTACACGTTTTAAAGGAATTTCCCTCGTCAAGTACAGTGTGACGTGCAGCACAGGCAACAAATCAGCCGCCTATCTGGTACTTAGTCATTAGAGGTAAGAATTTAATGGGGGGGGAAAAAAAAAAGTAACGGCTTTGTATCAGCAAGGACTGCAAATGTTACCTCCTCACATGCCATATTGATTTACCCACCAAAACACCTTTTTATTGGCATTTAACTTGCTGAGTGCTTATTTCAGTGCTGCTGTCATGTCAGCTTTTAATCCCAACCAGAATCTTTTGTAATACTTTAAAAGCAAGCAATGAGTAACTCTCTAAAGATGCCCTTGAGCAAGGGAACGTGCTTTAAGCTGTACAAGAGGACTGTAGCTGTGCTGTGCAGCTGTAGGGCATGAAATGCAAATTAGCGTTATGCTGAACCAGCAGCAAAATGGACATAGACAGTGCAAAGGAACCATTGGAGGAAACCTTCAAGACAGTGAAAATGAGGAAAATGTGCAGGAGCTATCTGTCCAAACCTTCAATTTCAAAATTCAACACCCGTGATTGAATCTGAACAATTCTCAAATGCAAGAAGAAACAAAAACACACGTGTGCATGAACGAACTCAAACTTTCAGCCACTTAATTTGCCCCCTGCAAGCCACGCATCACTTGGCAACTGAAGATTAAAGAGCAACACATGGATAAATAAAAAAGTAGGAAGAGTAAGCATATACCTTGATATAAGGTGTTATGGTGGGAAAAGCAGTCACACTGTATATGTCACGTTTCTATATTGAGATGAATCTGCACTGTACAAAAATATCTGAGAAATCCACAGAAACTATAAAAGGTATCTATAAAACTTACCTCATATTGCCTGCAGTTACCATCAGCTGCTGAGGAGGTGAGAAGCTGTCGACAGCTTTATGTCTTCTTAAAATTGTTTGATATATATGTGATTATTTTATGAGCCTATCTGTTATTATTATAGCATAATACAGCTTTGAGAAATACATCAATCTGAGCTTTAACCTGTGCGTTTATGGGTGCATAGCTAGTGATATCTTAAAATGAAAAGCAGAAAAAGATTTTGACTGGATTTTATAGCCTGACTTGATTAGCTGTTTCTAGGTCCAAATTCGTCTATGGTTTCCAAAAGCAAACAATAAACATATAGGGTAAATAAATAAATTCAAATAAATAAAAAAAAAATAGGAATTTGGATAATGAATGAAGATGAAGATGAAAATTGAATTACACTGACGTTCTGAGGGCAACTTGACACATGAAGCTGTGCCAGCCCGTGGCTAGCTACAGAGGCTGTCAGGTTTTACGTGGAGGCGACGAAGAAGGAACCCAAACGCAGGACTCGCAGGTAGGTGAAGACTGGTGAAGGTTTATTATAAGGAGTGGATGAACAGAGGGTGAACGGACACTGACTGGCTGGATAACTGAATGGCCGACTGAACTGAGAGAACACACGGTAAGGACAACATCACACGAACATCAATGACACGACAAAGAACTGGTGAAACCGAGGAGCTTAAATACACAGGTTGAATGATGACAATGATTGGAAACAGGTGAGTACAGGGCTGAACATAATCTGACTAATGACACAAGCTGACACGGGAAAAACAGGAAGTGAGAACATTAATGTGGCAAACTAAACTGAACATGAACAGAACTGAATCACTGGGTCAGCGACCCAGGAAACCTGACAGTACCCCCCCCCTTCAAAGGCCGGCACCCGATGGCCGAAAGAAAGAAAAACCAGAACAGGGTGGGCGGAGGGGGTCCAGGACGGAGGGACGGAGTCCAAAACAAAGAAAGTTAAGGTGGGCGGCCACGTGGCCGGTGGCCGAAACGAGACAGTTCTGGTGGGCGACCACGTGGCCGGCTGTGACGCTGGAGGTGATCTGGTGGGCGGCCGCGAGGAAGACGGCGGCGGCCACTGAGCAGATCTGGTGGTCAACCACACCGGCGATGACATCCAGAACGTGGCTTGGGCGACGGCGTGGCAGCCGCAGGACCAGGCGAGGCTGAGGCTGAGGGAGACGCTGGACCAGGCGAAGCAGAAGCCGAGGCTGAGGCTGGACCAGGCGACGGCATGGGAGCCGGCGGTGACGGAGCAACAGCTGCAGAGCCAGGCTGGAGACAGGCAGGGCCAGCGGGCGCGGAAGCCTCTGGCTGGAGACAGGCAGGGCCAGCGGGCGCGGAAGCCTCTGGCTGGAGACAGGCAGGGCCAGCGGGCGCGGAAGCCTCTGGCTGGAGACAGGCAGGGCCAGCGGGCGCGGAAGCCTCTGGCTGGAGACAGGCAGGGCCAGCGGGCGCGGAAGCCTCTGGCTGGAGACAGGCAGGGCCAGCGGGCGCGGAAAACCCTGGCTGAGGAGCGGCCGGGGCAGCGGGCGCGGAAACCCCTGGCTGAGGAGCGGGAGAGCTCACAGCTGGCTCTGGATGCTGTGGCTGCAGCTCTGGGAACTGAATGGGATGGTGGATGAGTGACTGGGCCAGAGACTGAATAGGAGATTGGGCAACGGACGACTGAACTACAGGGTACTGGATGACAGACTGAACTGAGTGGACTACCGAAGACTGGACAAGAGGCGATTGGGAGACAGGAGGCGACTGGACTACAGGCTGGACAGGAGGCGACTGGACTACAGGCTGGACAGGAGCAGACTGGACTGACTGGACAGGGGACTGGAGGGCAGGAGACTGAGCTAGAAGCTGAACAGCAGGCGAATTAACTGACTGGAGTGGAAGCTGAACAGCAGGCGTGTGAACTGACTGGACTGGGGATGCTAAGGGACGAACAGAGGTTGGCGAGGCTGACGACGGAGCTGAGGTTGATGTGGCTAATGGCTGAGCTACAGCCTGAACTAGTAAAGCCTGTGCCTGAGCAGGGGACACCTCAGCTAGCCTAACCAGGGATAGAGCTAGTGCGTGAAAGGCTGGATCAGGCGGTGGATGAAGTGGTTAAGTAGCAGGTGGACCGGTTAGCTCTTCCAAGCCTCTATGAAGGTCAGGCTGGGTTCTGGCTGCCCTCAGCCTGGGCGCTGGGACAGGCACGGAAGGTGGCTGGACACCAGTCACCCCCACCTGAGAAACAGGAGCGGGTGTGGAGGTAGACTGGGTCACAGCTGCCCTCGTCCGGGGAGCTGGCACAGGAATGGTTGCTGGCTGGGCCCTAGCCGTCTGAGGAGGTGAAACGGTTGAAGAGGAAGGCCGAATTGGCGCCGCCGTGCTGGTAGGAAATGGCTGAGTGATGGGTGTGGAAATAGTGACTGGGTGTGTGCTACTGGCAGCTTTATCAGGGATTGTTCTGGTCTTTCTGCCACCACTATTTACACTCTTTAACTGAACAGTGTTTGGGGGAGCAGAGCAGAACAAATCTTCCCAGTCCACATCATCCTCCAGGAGGGAAACATCCCATGAATCAGAGATGAGTTTATTATTTGTTTTAAGTGAAGAATCAAATGAGGGTGGAAAACAGTCACTGGAACTCACCACCGGGAGTTGCTGAAAATAGTCCATTTTATGGCGGCGTGTGAGCCACTTTCTCCGGGAAGAGGAAGCGGGCGGGGTACACATCCGAGCCTCTGGCACGGGAGCCTCCATTGGGCCGAGATGGGAGGCGGAGCCGCTGTGCCGTGGCGAGGCTGAAGGTCCGGTGAATGAGGCAGGTGGCGTGTGAGCGAGGAGCGGAGCCGCGAGAGAGGGAACCGCTGAAGCGCGGCGAGAAACGCCCACTCTCTGCGGCGGATGCTCCGGTGCAGGTGAAGCAGCAGGTGGGTGAACGCAGCGTCTCTGAAGCCCGCCCAGAGCCAAGCGAGTACCCTCGAAGACATGCTCTCGCTCCGCAAAGAGCCGCTGTCTCTCTTTAAGCTTTTCCGCCCACAAGGAGAGCGCTGCCTCCTGCCGCTCAAAAAGGTCCAAGTCCGCTGGGTCAAAAGCATGTCTTCTTGGCACGGGTGGTGTCATTCTGTCAGGCGTGTCGTGTGTGGAGGCGAGGAAGAGATGACCCAAACGCTGGACTCACGGTGCAGGATAATGGTGTTTTATTGTAGGTAGGCTGGATGAACAGAACACGAACTGAAATGACTGACTGGGGGACTGAACTAACTGGCTGACTGGACTGGACTGGACTGACTGACTGACTGACTGACTGAACTGAACCTACATGCGGAGAGACGACATCAACATCAATGACACGACAAAGAACTGGTGAAACCGAGGAGCATCATTGAATGATGACAATGATTGGAAACAGGTGAGTACAGGGCTGAATATAATCTGACTAATGACACAAGCTGACACGGGAAAAACAGGAAGTGAGAACATTAATGTGGCAAACTAAACTGAACATGAACAGAACTGAATCACTGGGTCAGCGACCCAGGAAACCTGACAGAGGCACTGTTAGCTTAACAGACGCAGAAGCACAGGAAACAGATAAAAGATTTTGGGGTGCGGTTTAGATTGTTCCCACTGAAAGTAGCACAGACTGGATAAAAGTAGCGACTCTGATGCTCACATTTTGTTTTGGACTTTTTGAAACCTAAAAATTTGAATTTCACCAAAAACTGAAGCTCAAATTTCTCGATGGGGGCCACACAGCAAGCCATATCATTAGTCAGATTATGCTGTTGGTCCCTTTTTAATGGAACAAAAATGATCAAGGGGTCATTTCACTGACTCCACTTAGTGAAGGTGTAGCCTAGCAGCTGCCTGCATCAGTACACCTGTTAATCAACATGGCTATGCTCCTAACTCCAGCATTAAGATGGATGATTTACTAAAAATCATTTGGTAGGAAGAATACAACATGCTGTTTTTATGCTTTGGGCATTTTAGCATGAGACTCACTTAAGCTGCCATTACTAGCACTTCAGTTTTTGTTACTTCGTGGCTTTATTTTTTAGCCCCAGGTTGCTGCTTTGATAAATACACAATGAAGATCCCTCTGTGAGGTGCAGCACCTGCCAGCGCCCTGTGGGCAGAGACAAGAATCATCATATGCCATAAAGGAAAAGTAAAAAAATGACAAAAGTCTAGCCAAGAAATTGTCTGAGATGACCTCTTTTAGTTCTTTCAAAGAGTCATGATGTCTATACTGAAATCTTAGTTGGCCTGGATGGAATTCATTTCTTACCTGTTGAAATGTCACAGTGTCTGGCACACAGTGAGGCAGAAATCTGTAGTGCAGGCCATCCTTTGTTTTCTTTCTTTTTTAACAAGCTTAGGTGTGCTGCACGTGTAAAGCACAAATTAAGAAGAAAAGAATGTATATAGGAGAATGACAACTGACTGAGATTTAAGGACTTTTATAAACCGAGGGACACAGTGCTGCAGCACGCTGAAAGGACAAGGACCTCAGCCAAATCAGCAGAGGCTTGGATCCTTAAAAAGGTTCAATATGTCATCACTTAACAAGCAGATAATGTCAATACAAGACCAACGCCAGGGCGAACATTTGGCCAGGACTGAACTAGAAAGTTTCTCAAGTTTTTCATTTACAGACTGCATTTTCTTTCCTTCTTCTGCAACGAGTCAGTGACAGATAACTGGATAATTAGCATGACCAGGTATTTGATTTTCTATTGAACTCCTGTGTCAGTTGTTTAAATGTGAATGTTTGTTACATTTGCATAAAAGCCCGACTGGAGAGGTTTTAAATTCTTGCTCTGTCCTGTTTTTGCTTCAAGATCATTTACCTGTTTTTGTATAAAATATATATATATGAAAAACAAAAGCCAAGAAGACTTGAGTCTCTAATAATACATTTGTATAGTAATTAATTTTTAAATGCAGTATTTTATTAGGGGACAAAGCAAGAGGATAAAGGTTGACGCCCCTTTATATGGACTCAAAGAGAATTATCACATCACTGCATAAAGAGCTTTTAGAATCCTGCTGTTTTCTACATGCTTAAATACATATATGTGGTATATACATAATGTGAAGGATTTCTCTCCTAAATCCAGGTGTCTTCCCAACCAGTTATTTACTTCATGTGCAAATTGCTTTACATTGCTAGAACATTCATGTTTAGCAACTTTTGTATTTTTTTCACCTGTTATGCTCCCCTCTGGCAAGAATAAATATTAATAGTAACAACAATAGTTACTACTAATACTAATGATTTCTGACATCCCAGAGTATTATCATTCAGGTGACAATAATATGAAAAAGCTTTTGGTTAAATTAATTTTTCACCTCAAAATTCTACATATACTACCCCGTAATAACAAAGTGAAAAAGTTTGCTTGAAGTTTTTGCAGATTTATTAAAAATAAAAGAACAAAAATATGACATGTTCATAACTATTGACATGACACTCAAAACTGAGCTGAGGTGCATTTTATTTCCACTGATCATGTGTCAGGTGGAGTCTACCTGTGGTAAATTCAATTGATTGGACATGATTTGGGAAGGCACTTATCTGTAGATGGTGCATGTCAGAGTGAAAACCAAGCCATGAAATCCGAGGAATTATCTGCAGACCTCTGAGACAGGATTGTATGGAGGCACAGATCTCAGGAAGGGTACAGGTTTCTGCAGTATTGAAGATCCCAGTGAGCACATTGGCCTCCATCATCTATAAAAAGAAGAAGTTTGGAACCATCATTACTCTTCCTAGAGCCTGCCACCTGGCCAATCTGAGTAATCAGTGTAGAAGGGCCTCAGTCAGGGAGGTGACCAAGGGCCCAATGGTCACTCTGACAGATCTCCAGACAGAAGCCACTTCTTATTAAAAGGCACGTGACAGCCCACCTGAAGTTTGCCAAAAGGCACATGAAGGCCTCTCAGACCATGAGAAACAAAATTCGCTGATCTGATGAAAGAAGGTTTGAATGCTTTGGCCTAAATGCCAAATATCACATCTGGAGGAGACGAGGCATGACTTATCATTGGGCCGATACCATCCCAACAGTGAAGCATGGTCGTGGCAGCATCATGCTGTTGGGATCTTGTTTTGGCAGCAGAAACTGGAAGACTATTCAGAGTTGAGTAAACGAAGAATAAAGCAATGCACTGAGACATTCTTGGTGATGGTAACCTGCTCCAGAGTGCTCTATACCTCTGACTGGGACGAAGGTTCATCATCGAACAGGACAATGACCCCAAAGACACAGCCAAGATAACAAAGGAGTGGCTTCATGACCACTGTGTGTGAATCTCGTTGAGAGACCGAGCCAGGCTGCAGACTTGAACCCAATCGACCATCTCTGGAGAAATCGGAAAATGGCTGCACACTAATGTTTTGGACATGAAGTGAGACCAGTTGTGTCCTAATGCTCTGTTGATAGCTTTCATTTGGAAAGGTTTCAAAACTACCATTTCGTCCTGTAGGAAGTAAATAGTAAGAATATTTTTTTAATATAATAACCTGAGCTAAATCATTGTCTTTGGGCATACTGATAACTTATAACTAGACTGATAATAAACTGCTTTAATCAGCAGTTTTACTTGCCTGGTGCTTACTACCAATAGCGAAAAAAAAAGAAATAAACAGTAATCAATAACAGCCAATAATTTCTGCAAGACATTAAAAAATAAAATCTGACCCTTGTTTTTGACGTGTATACCACACATACCTATATATAATTACTATAAATGTAATTGCAGTTTGCACATGTTGTGTGTGTGAATATATTATATGTGAACTCCTAATACATTTTTGGAGAGTATAGCCTTAGATAGTTAGAGGGCCTCTGAATGGGGGAAGTGAGTGTTTTAAAGCCAAAGCTTGGTACGTCAAGGAGATTAATGCCCTGCTATTGTCTCCGACTCTCATCAGAACACTTTTATCTGCAGAAAATGACAGAGCTTGCACTTTTCATTATGTACGTTAGCTAGCAAGCTGCGCTCCAAACCCCTCTCAGCCCCCCGCTTTCCCTTTTTTAAAAAAAGGATTGCTTATGGGGGTGAATGTGAATATGTGTGTGCGCATGTGTAAGATGGGGTATTTGTGTGTCTGAGGCAAGGGGAGGAGGAAGGAGCATAGCTTGCATGCGTTTGGAATAAAGTTCGTGTGTGTCCCCGTGCGTGTGTGTGTGTATCCAGGACTCATTTGTATTCCCTACTTGTCATTCTTGACTTCAGAATAAAATTTGACACAATAATTGATGTTTTATGTCTTGCAAACACGGATATGGAGAATATGGATTACTCTGGAGAGGGCATTGATTGTTTAAAGTGTCTCTGAAAAATAGGATGACAACTGCAGAACCAGAGTGTGCACATGTGTCTTTGTTCTTTCCTGCAAAGTCCCTCAAGCCAAGTGGCTATTAGTGTGTTTGTGTGCGCTTGTGTTAAAAGTACTGAAATATAACACTCCAGGCGTTGTTCATCCAATCAAAGCATGAAAGTGCTGCAATATAGCTTATACACATCCAACTTTTAAACAGAGTGGGAGCTTTTGCTTACAATTAAGGTTAGACTATTAGTATTCCCTCCCATCCAAGAACATTATTCACTTAAAAGAACACATGAGAAATAATGTACCTGTGTAGGCCATCTTTTGGGCTTGTAGCTAATATGCAGGACTACTACCAGCAACTACCAGCTGCCTTATTTTATTTTATTTAATTCTATATAATTGAATTTTATATATCTGGTGGGGGTTTTTATTTATTGGTAAATATTACAAAAAATAATCCGAACTGATAATTGAATTTAGCCAAACAAACCATGGGGCAAAACAGAAAATCTACAGATGAGTCATTTTCATAAGGATTTACTCTTAAACAGAAGTAGAATGTGAAATTTCAGCTCCTTCTGTCAAAGCCCTTTTGTAATTATCCTTTCAACAGTTGCTATGCAAACAAAGTTATGATGCAGCACGGGAAAAGCTGGCCAAAGACGCAAACTGAGAAACAGCCCATCAATGAAGCACAAAAAAACAGACTTTTTGATTTTTCCCATCTTTGTTATCTTAACGTCACTGCCTGCAAAGATTTTGCAAAGCTATGTCAGAGAAATATATTTTCCTGCATATACTGCTATTTAAAAAAAACAGACTATTTCCCCCTAAATCCTCAGCTACAAGGGGAGCCTTGCTCAGCGCAGCCACAAATAAATGGGGGTCATTTGCCCCAAAATGGTGCTGGTGACTTTTCTGCCTTTAACCTGTAGCAATAACACTGTTTGATTGCAACTGATCTGCAGTTTCTTGATGAACGTTAATGTTTATATCATGAATGTAATCACTTACAAACATGCTGTGACTGCTGATCCAGTTGCACCATTACTAAATTGCAATAATTTAAAGAATTTACATCTTCAATTTAAAAATTGAAAGAAAGTAAAAATAAGTAAAGATAGATAAATTATGTGTTTTTTGCTTTTTATGCTAAAAGTTTTAAAAATTTAGAAAATGAAATTTTAAAAAATTCATGGAAATGAGTTTTTACAGCTTTTCATGAATATTTAGAGCAGTGGTTCCTAAATTGTGTTCCAGGAAGCAAATACCTGTGTCCCCAGGGACTGTGATAGCCACATATTATTCCAATATATCCCCCTGCAGTCAGTATCTGTATTTGTATGTACTAATTTGCAAATATGCACTTCTATACCAGAAAACTGAAAAAAAATATTTTTTTGTTAAGGTGAAATTCAGTAAGTTTGTACAGCTGGCAGATGGTGGAAAACATGACCCATCAAAGGCTCGTATTAACAGAGAGGAGGATAACAGTATGTCAGGGAGAAAACAGACAATATTCTTAAGTCAGCAAACAAAATCTGTGTCGCCCACTACTTAGAAAAAAGCAGTAAAATACCAGGTAAAACAGACCTCAGCTCAAGTGCATCGCTTGTTGGGAGAAGCTACTGTGGGCCAAGCTATTTATGAGGAACTAAGAACAAAACTCTTCTCCAAAGGAAATTTGGCCTGTTAAATTTATGTTGTTTTGGCACTTGTTGAAAAAGAAGATAATCTCCCTTCAGATAATCAAAAGCCCTTTTTTCCTGCTAATGCAACCAAAACAAGAACTGACATTGGTAGCATAAATGCTATTCAAGCAGATATGAATACAGGCGCTCCTTGAAAGTTTGGCTAGGCCATTGGTGTGCCTTGGGGGAAAAGTACTGTTTGCATATATCACCAAAAGACACACAATGAACACTTTCCCCAAAATATGTGTGCAAGCAGATAAAACAAGGAAATAATCTTTTTTTTGATTATGAAATGAAATGCCATTTATTTTACAACCCAGAAATTAATAACAAAGATGAGCCAACTCCTATTGAGAAGCAAATAAACGTCTGGGTTTTCAAGGTCAAAATAACAAATAAAACCCGACACTGTCTGGAAAATTAATAGTTGTAATTATCGGTGTAACCAGAAGAAGAATGAGCCAAGAAACCCCTACAAAGCTTCCTAATCTAATAAAACCTACATACAAACACTTCTGATAGACAAGAGCGCATTATCAAAAACTCTAATTCTATGTAATGCAAGCATAGCCAAATGGCAAGGAGTGCTAGGTCCTTGAACTTGATTAGCACCTCCATTGAAGACTTGATGGCATTCAAGTGATCAGTGAAATAGCAGACAAATGTGAGACCCAGTAAAAAGCTGTCTTCTGCAATTAGACAACAGGTTATGTATACATCTGGTTGAATTAATTGATTCATCGATAAACTGATAAGAGAGAGCAATTGTTAACTTAACCAGAAAATCAGTGACGCAGTATGTCATCTGGCTCATAATCAAACTGTAATGTGTGAAGTATGGAAAAAAGTAGTTCTTTTCATTCAATGGCTGTATTGAAGCAATGAGAATTAAAATTCATTCAGAAGTCAATGAGGCTTTTGGCCAGTACTCAAGCAGGCAAGGTGATTTTTGTGAAATATGACAAATGTTGTCATGTCAGGCTCCAAAAAGGGGTCATAATGTGGGCCAAAGTGTTTTTGAGGCAGCACAATGCAGAGTTAAAAACTAACGGATGTTGTTACTATGGCTACATCAACAAATCCTGATATTCCCCGTGTCTTTCCTAGCCTTTAAAACTCAGTATAAAAATTCTTTTAAGGACATTGTAGTATAAGAACAGGAAATGGCAATGAACCCATCAAGAAAATAAAAAAGTCCCTACCTTTTCAAAAACAGTAGTTACTGTGTCAGACCAGACAATTCCTACTTTACGTTTTCCAAATGTTGTTGAAACATTGTGGCATTTTTGAAAGATCCTGACATTCCCCAAAAACGGCAAAATAAAGTATTTTTATAAACCGTTACATTTCTTTTCTTTGATCACAGCAGCTCTTTTCATACTCTATGATATGATGTGAATTTAAATAAATGATCACTTCTGAAAGGTAAAATAAATGATAAGCCATACTCCTTGTTGCACACTTGAAAGACTTTTTTTTTTGTACATGGATGCTGCAGAGTGTTTTGTCACTGATAATAAGGCAATAGAAAAATCTGTGTGTGCATCACTGTTAGTTGGAAATGAGATCAAGAAGCCACATGGGGACATGAACAAAGGAAGTGCTCAGCAGTAGTCAGTCCCAACATCCATTTGATCAAAGGTTTGAGATTTAATAACAGGAAACGTACATGCTGTCATGACAGTGAAGCAGCCAATCAATCTCTTTGACAGTGATCATCACGCTTCAGTTTAGGATGGTCCACTTTCTTCAGATACGTGCTTTTATTTTTACTACAAGAACACAGGATCTTTGCCCTGGAGCATTATACCTGCATTGGAATGCATCGCGTTCCCATAGAGGCTGGCATTTCAGTTAATCCTGCGCCAGTGCCTGGCCAGTAATAAGTAATTATTTAGAGATGGAGAGAAAATGGAGACACTGCAGAAGAAGAGAGAGAAAGGTGGCGAGCAGGCGAGAAAGATCGGGCAGGTGGCGTGCATCCGTCGGTTATTGCGTGTTGCTCACAAATCCTAAAGGAATGCAACAGACAGCTATCATGGAAGCAAAAAGGGAAATGGGCAAGACAGAGTGACATTATGCGGAAACTTATTGACCATCTACTGTGTGAAAAATGCAATGTGTCACTGAGAGCACAGGGAGAGTGCAACTGTGCATATCACCCACATTAGGAGTGTCAACACTGACACACAAACAGCACCAACAGCGCCATTAGGACCATTTTGAATAGCAGCAACCATAACAGGTACGGAGCCCCAGACTTGATTAGATTTTGCACTGACAGTGCATATGTCTTCCTCCAGCCTGCCAGTGACTTCAGAGAGTGAAGAAATTGAATTGGGGAGGGGAGAGAGGCGCAGTAAATTCTGTTGTTATCGACAGTGGGAGGGTCTGGACGGGACACAAAAGATGACAGTTTCACAGTAAACTGCTACAGTGTGATGAACATATTTAAGGCCCCCATTAGTTAGATCACACTAAAATAAAATTAAATAATTCAATCTGCTTAAATATCCATATGTGGCATTGTTGTTAATATTTAATTGATAGTTAATCTGAGTTACTTAGCAAAGTTCAATTACCAGTGGCTACTAAGTAGTTAAATTTGGGTTTTAAACAATCTGACTAACATTACTTGAATGGCTGTCTGTTGAGAGACTGAAATAGGCAGCTTTCTATTTCCCGTCACTTCATATAAATTGGCAGCACTTTTACAATATATTTGGTCACAACTATTAAGTCAACAAATCATAAAAAGAAAGTGCACCTTCTTTAAATTCCAAGGTTTTCTGAGCCTAATAAAGGTTATCTGCTCTTAAAATTGGGAAAACACACCTGGAGAAAAACTCCAAAACATGATGCGCTATATTGCGATTGTTTATCTTTTAAGAAGGTAAATAGAACCCAGGTGCTGATAATCAAATGCACTTGATTGATTCATTGATTATCTGGAGGTCTGCGCCTATATAAAAGCATGTATGTGTTAACATAATGCCAAGGAGGAAAGCATCAGTAGTGATCTTAGAGAAACAATTTTTGCTGCCCATTAATCTGGGAGGGTTAAACCCAAGAGGTACATCACACACCCTCCAGCCCTCAGTTAGCGTCTTCACTATTAAGGGACATGGATTTACAAAACAGTACACCACCTACCAGCTATCATGCACTGTGGTGATGATTTGGGTTTGTTTAGCAGGCACAAGACCTGGCAATTTGGCGTCATTGAGTCAACCATGAGCTCATCTCTGTATACCAAAGTCTTCTAGAGTCAAATGTGAGGCCATCTGTCCAACAGCTACAGCTCAGCTGAAACTAGGACAATGATATCTAGGTGCATTAGCAAATGTACCATGGAATGGCTGAAAAAAAGACTAAGGTGCTCCAATGGACAAGTCAAAGTTCAGAGCTCAACCAAAGCTGAACTGAAGCATTGTTGTAAAGAAGAGCAGGCCAAGGTTCTTCCACAATGGTGTGAGAGAGGGATAAAGAAGCCATTGCTTCAAGTTATTGCTGCTGAAGGAGGGTTAGAGATTATTAAATCATTACTTAAGATAAGAACTTAACTCTTCTGAATTATAGATTAGTTTTTATTCAATAAATACCAGGAAATTGATTTTGTTCATTCTGACATAGCGTTTTCAGTGGGAGAAACATTTCATCTCCAAGTGACTTCCACTCCCACAGCGAGCTCCAGGTGATTGAAGAAGACAGAAGACAATCTCAAGACTGAAGAAGTTTTCTGTCACTTTAACCCGTCCTAGCCATATCATTCAACGTCTAATTAATGGCCTTCATCTAAGCAAACTGACATAAGCCA
Source organism: Oreochromis aureus (assembly GCF_013358895.1). Classification (NCBI taxonomy): domain Eukaryota; kingdom Metazoa; phylum Chordata; class Actinopteri; order Cichliformes; family Cichlidae; genus Oreochromis; species Oreochromis aureus. The sequence continues at coordinate 9,205,982 of NC_052963.1, read as the reverse complement.
TCTACCATCCCACCTCTCTCCTGATATGGATTATTGTGGGTTTTTGCTGTCCCACACATTGGAAACTAAAGCTAAAGCTCCTGTACTAAAGCATGAGAATCTTTTACAATTTACAATTTACTTGTTTATCACAAATAGTTTCCTAGTATTTTGTTACAGAAAAAAATGATGCTGCTTTAACATTCGTCATTGCGTGAAGGTGGGATTCTGTTCCAGCAGCTAGCAGGTTTGCTGTATTCCCTTACAGACTGATGCTTGAATAAAACACCCCAGTGCTTACCCCCAAACATGCAGTTTACTATCCAGTCATGCTGCTAATCTCTGAATAAGTGCAGAGGGAAGATGAATACAGCAGTCAATGTACCACAGTAGGCAAATGAATCCTTCTTAGCTTATTGCACAACTGAACTGGGACATGCAATGTCAGCCCGTCATTTAATTCCAATTTACCATGGCTTGTCGTGGGTTATATAATAATTAATCATCTGTCCCAATTAGTCCAAAATAAACTGCTGAGTAGAGATAATAAATAGATGCATGGTATTGTGCTCACTTTACGTTTCAGTGCATCCTACTTAGCAGCAAACACAAGCGAGGAATTTTCAGATTTATTTTATTTACACATTGAGCCGTCAGGATTGGATGCGGCCCACTGACACGGCACGACGCAGCGCTGTAATCCAGGCACAGAGAAAGTGTTGAGGTTGATCGGCCTGATGGACACCGTGGGGCTTTTAATGCAGTAAAGACAGGCTAATCATGAGGACGGGGAGTGATTCAAGCGGGCTGCTTGGAGCCGTCTGGATGGAACAGATTTCTAAAGTGACCAGGTTGACTTGCTGCGCCGGACCACTGCTGGTGGTCCATATGGCAGCCTGTCATTTCCTCTGTGTGTCCGGCTGGCACACTCAGAGCCGCGTACACATTTACAACCCTCCGAAAGGGACGGATGAGATTACTTTCCCTTCCTGCACTGGTCAGGCTCAGGTTTAGTGTGCAATGTGATATTCAAGAAAAGAAAAAATGACAATACGAGGAAGCTAATGTGTGGCAGCGTAAAAATGAAGAAGATGCCACATTGGCTGACGCTGCCAGCTGCCAGCTTGTAGGCACTATTGATAATGCTGATGACCAAAAAGCCTTTTTTTAAAAAATGTAAATGTCGATGCTATTGTAATCATCTGCAGCTTCAAATGTTAATCTTTATCCTCCTTTATGTTCTTGAATGTTGATTGGATTTTTTTATTATAATCCTTAGTTCTGAGTATTTCTTCTTCCTCTTCCTCTTCTTCTTCTTCTTCGTGCATCTCACTGCTATTTTTATGAATTTATTCTTGGTCCCTGTTTGAGCTTCTTTCCTCTTTCATTTTGATAAACAGTTCCACATTGTTTTTAACTTTTTCCCAGCATCCCGATTGCAGGAGAACTAAAAGACTAAGACGAAAAGGCAGTCCAAAGAGTGTGATAATAAAGTATAGGTAAACTCAGTCTTTGTCAGGTTGCTGCTATTTCAGTGCTTCCCTGTTTCCAAGTTTACCTAGTTTCTTTTTCCTCTGTCAGACTTCCTGAGCTCCCTGCCTGTACGTATGTATATTTCCATATGCGGGTGTGCCTTTGCCAACTTGACCACTAAGTGTGACGTTAAAAATAAACTGCCAAATAAGTAATTTCTGATTGATTTTGTCAGTTTCCAAGCCAGTGAGTGAGTTGAACATGAAAAAATGATGCCTGTCATTTCGGATAAGAAGGCAATAGCTGATTCAGTGTATCCTCATGCTTCTTTCCCTCTGTGTCAATCATAAAAAACAAAGACAAGGTCACATCTCATGTCCCCTAAACCCTGCTTCTTTCAAATAAAATGCGATTCACAGCTTTAGCCCCTCGCTCCCACATTCAGTTAAAATCATGAAGGGGAAATAGTAATAGGAGGCATATGTTTTTCCTTTGATGGTATTTTACTGATGCTTTATGTGACAAAAATGTACCTAGGGGGATAAAATGCCATTCAAATGCAAACTAAGTTCTAAAACCTCTCATTTGAGCAGCATATGTGAAAATTATTCACAACAGTGAATATGGTGGGAGGATGGGAAAAGGCGAGAAAAAGATTTCTGGTCTAATAAGAATTTCGGTTTAGTCCAATATTTTGTGAATATTAATTCCAAATATTAATTTATCTCATATTTCAGAGTGTGATTACAAAAAACAACAACAGTTCCGCCACCTGTTCCCAGATTTTCATCTTCTCCTTTTTCTGTTATTTCTGTACAGCCTGGTTTAGTACCAGGATGCACAGCTTCAGTTTCACAGCTGCATTATTTGTTCTTTGATTCTGAACTTTGCATCCTGGCTGTAGCTTCACCAAGCTGACAGGCTCTTTGATCATGTTAACTTTTGCTGTCATCTATTCTTTAATGTCTGATACAGATTCTTTTAGTGGAGCACTGAAAATAAATGGTATGTTCTTAACTCTGGGTTGTACAAGGTTAACCTTCTAATGCTCTAAAACATAAAGAACACATTAGTTAAATTAATACTTCCAAGCTAAACTACCGGTCTTATTGTGAAACTGTAACCCTTGTGTGGCAGAAAGTGGATCTGTCACGAATGGACACAGGACCTCAGGGTTGGTCCTACACTGTGTTGTAAGCAAGGTTGTTCTAGAACATTCCAGCACATCCCATTCAGTCAGACATCTTCCTGTTAATAGGGAGTTTTTCCTTCCCACTGTCTCCAAGTAAGGTTTTCTCTCCATTATTGTAAAGTCTGTACCTTAAAAGAGACTTGAGGCAACTGTTGTGATTTGGGCTTATATAAATAAAACTGAATTGAATCGAAATATTCTGCTAAGAGAGACAACGATTTTATTGTTGTGGTCGACTGAATAAAATATTTCACTTTCCAGTAAAGTAAAGGACAATATTTCTTGCTTTTTTTTTTTTTAAATAAATGCAAGGCTCTGCAAACAGATCAGTGTATACTACAGAGTTTGAAAAGATGGAAAACTACACTGTTAAAATGTACCCTGATGATTCCAAAGGACAGTCACTTTTTGCAATTTTCAATAGCCCTTTAACATGACAATCCTTTCCAGCATGCTTTCAGGGTGGCAAGAGATATTTTGCATAATGCCGCCAACTATCCTCATGATGTTAGAGTTCTGCCTGCCTGTATTATGCCGAGTTCACCGTGCTTGCCATAGAGCTTTGTTATACAAAAAACAATACAGTTTTCTTTGTAATGTTCAACAATGGTAATGTTTTGGCTGTCTGTAGATTCCTAATATCTTTTTAAAGAATATTGTATTACGATAGAAACAGGAAATTACAAAATACCTCCCCCCAAAAAATAAATAAATAAATAAAAATAACGTACCAACGCCCTTCCTGTAAAGCGAGAACTTTTGTTTTGAACCTCAGGGCCATTGTTCTCCATTGTAATCCCCATCGTCTAATATGCGGCCACCATAATTGTCCTCACTTTTGATTGACCCAAAGCTTGTTTATTCCATTTTGTGCAGGAAACCAGTAGCATGCAGAGCAGTAATGACAATAATTGAAAATAGGGAAACTGATTGAATAGACAAGTTTTACACGAGCATATATTTCATGGCTTCCCGGATGAGTAGCTTGAGAAGAGCCATTGAACCCTGAAATGGGATTTCTCCACAGAACATTTGAGATACTCGTTCGACAATGTTCACATGCTGGAGTTACATCCATTGCTAAATGGAGAAATGCATTCAAATCAAATGCAAATCGCACTGAGGCAACCACTTCAGGAGTGTGTGAAACTGCACTGTGAATGCATATTTCTGGTGCTGTTGTCTAGCAGGGAAATTCATCACGTTCTTTCCCTTTTTTTGTACAATATAAACTGTATATTGGTGCCTGTGTAACATACCACGTGAAATATTTGCTTTGCAATCTATAAAGTAGCAAATGCAGCACTTTCTTCTTTTTATTTTTCGTCTTGGTGATGTACTCTGATGTGGGGTTTGCCTTGGCTCGCTGCTGAACAGTTGTATCAACCGGCTCAATCAAAGAGAGCTTGCACGAAACAAGTGTATCTAATCCCCAAAGCAAATTGGTTCCACTTGAAGATATATAGGCCCGGCAAGTCATTAATTGTTATCCCAAAAAAAGGCACAACTCACTCCCACCACCGCTGGATAGCTCCACCGGGAGAGAGCTGGCCAAATTAAGATTCAGGATCTGAGCAAGTGCCCTTCGCAAGTGGAAAAGGAGTCTATCCAGTCTTTTCCTAGGTGACGCTGGATTTGGTGTGACCGTGGGGACCTCCATAAAAGGAAAAGCATTCAGGGCAACGCTTGTGAGATTGAGCATGGAAGAGGCTGAGGGAGAGGAGAGGAACAAGGGAGGGACAAATCCTAGAAGGGCAGAGGGGCATTTTTGAAGCAGAAGAGGGCCCGCGGGAAGGAGTGAGAAGTTCCAGGAAAAAAATAACTTTTGTTTAGTTTTGTAGCCGAGAGAATTCCCACATTTACACGAATTTCCCCAGACGGAGTGAAAGGACCATTTTTTGCAGAAGAAAGAAGTGGTGGTGGTGGGGGGGTAATGCATGCAAGCATTTATTCCTCAGGAGAGCAAAGGATGCTTCTTAAGCCTGTCTTTGTTTTTGAAAGGTTCCTGTCAAAGGGGTTTTTTTTTTTTAAAAAAAGCTCCTATTATACATGTATCTAAATAACATATCCAGAAGGTCTTTCTCCCCAAGCTTTCTCTTTTTTTTAAAGAAAAAGGTATGCCTCCCAGTTTGGAATATAAGATGCAAAGAACATAAAGGTTGTGCTGCAGCTCTTTTGTAATTTATAATACGGACCTGAATCCAATCTGTCGCATTTATCTGCGCACTATTTTTATCACCTTTTGATCAGAGCAGCTCGGGCTTTTAAAGACGAGCACGCGCAGAAAGATTTTCGGCGAGAGAATGACACGTCTGTATCGGCAGTTGCGGATGAAAGGGATTTTTGAATATTCAGGCAAACATCTAAATGAAAGAAAGAGTGTTCAAGCAGGTTCGTTAATGATGAAACCTGTTTGATGTTTTTGACAAGAATAGGCACGGTGCCCTGCCCAGGGCTGTCCTAACACACCAGGCGGTAACTTAGGTGTGGGGGGGGCTACAGATGGGAGGCAAAAAGAAATAAGATGGCAGTGAGGCTTGTTTTTGTGTGCATGGCTTTGGAGTTATTCATAGAGGTTTAATGTAGTGTGATCTGACAGCAGACTCCATTACGGTGGAGTTCAGCAAAAGTAAGGAAGCAACCCTTAGTGTCATCCAGGAATGTAATTACAAAAAAAAACAACCTGCCAAGACCTGAAATATGAGCTCGTGGGAAACTTCCTGAACACTCAGGTGTCAATAATTTCTCATGAAAACCATAAAAATGTCAACAACAACAACAAAAAAAAAAGTATGATAGACCTCAGTGTCACTTTCACAGCACAAGTCTAAGCTGGATTATTCAAATGTTGACTTGTGTCATTTGCAAAAAAATTAAAAAAAAAAAAAAAACAGTTGTGTAACACAAACAAATCGGCTGTGTGCGAGGTCGTGCGGTGCATCGTGTGACGGCACCCCTGCACGCACCTGTGGCTTATTTGTGTCTGGGATGCGGCTCAAAAATTTTCCAGTTAATCAGACAGAAGTAATTAGGAATTGTTTGCACAGGCGGAGGACAATTGTTTGCCCAGATGGAGAGCTCATACCTCCCAAAGTGTTACCTGCTCGGCATCACCGGCGCACGTTTAGAAATTCCATCACAAATTAAATCTCAGTTTAGCTCGTGATATCTCATTCCTTCGATTCATCTTATCTCCTGTTCCTACTTAAGAAGTTGCCTCGGAGCGGAGATAAGGGAGCAGGGAGAGAAGAACGCTGAGATCCTGCTCTTTGCAGATTAATTCATTGGGGGGGGGGGGGGGGATGTGTTCCTGCTAACGTGGCAGCTATAGGCATGCATGCGATAATGTATGTGATAGCGGGGAAGGAAAAGATAGAAATGTGCCACGGCCCACATGCCACGCATGTATGCTTGTTGGATGAGTTGTGTTGAGCAAAAACAAACAAACAAAAAAAAACAAAATATCAAGTTGACTGTTGTCATGATCGTGAGAAAAAAAATGCAAATAACTGTAAAAGAGAGAAAATACAGTGTTCAGGAAAATTATTGCAATACATGTAGGCCACAGAGTTTGGTGTATTAAAATCAGATGACCTCTGATTGCAGCTCAGCAGAATGTTTCTCATTTTAAACTGCATGGGCCTAACAAAACAGTTCCCTTGCAGTTTATAATGGGGACGGAATTTATTAGTAACATAATTTTCATTAGCGCTGTATCTCAAACTGCTACTAAAACAGATAATAAAACACCGAAGACTGATACAGTCCGACCCGGCAAGAAACTGCTGAACATAAGTAGTGTTTTCAGAAATACAAATCAGTTTCCTTGTTATGTTAAGCCGTACTCAGTGAAACCATCTGCCTAATGTTATAGAATTTACCCTCATTCTGTGAAATACATGACCCCTTAGGACTTGGACCTCTGCAGGGATTCTGTAGTGGACTGTGACATTGGATCCATTGGATCCTGTGGGTTGCAGGATAGGACCCTCATGGATCGTGCTTGTTCCACCCCATTACAACAAGCAGATGCTCGATTGCTATCGGAGCCAGGCTAACGACTACGACTCTTTCCTCTTTTCCTAAGAAACATTCCTAAACAGTCTTTTGAGCATATCACCTGGATGAGGCCGCAGTGATTGTTCAGTGTTTGTGGTGTCTTTTGAAATATTTTTAATGGAATTACAAAAGTCTTAAGCCACATCTCGTCGCTTTGCTTTCAAGGAGTCAGACTTTCAGTAGTAGTAGTAGCTTTCTAGGCTTTCTGGAGGTCTTATAAAGTTTTTCATTGGACATTGGCAGCTTTTTTTGTGTGTGTGGAGTCACTTAACACTGCCCTATGGCTTATTAAATGCACAGCAGAAAACTCAACTAAGAACCAATTTTTAAATTGAAATTCTTGTATTTAAAAGTTGCTTGTGACTCAGGCTGTATTGATGAATGAAGGCGACCATATCAAATGTTGACTTTGAAACTTGTCAGAATTGCACAGACTCGCACAGTTTTTGCCTTATATGCTGTATTTTAATGTATGCTGAATTGCTATCATTTTACTAATGTTACTAGTTAATTAATTATGACCCCAATGATGTCATCAGTTGGGTTTAGAGATGCAAATACCTCGAGTGATGTTTCCATTTCTCTGTAAATGTAAAGGCAAACAGTAGGATTATGTAACAAACTTGTGGTTTTTATCATTCAGGATGTAACAAACAGATAAAGCTCTGTTATATAAATTGTCCCCAGTGTGGACTGGGGGCTGTAAAGTGGCTTCAAAAATTACAGCAACCATGGGCCACCTGAAGCATCTTAAATAGCATATCCTATATGACATAGTGAATTGGATCTGTAAGGCATTAGCTAAGGCATCACCTTATATTATATTGAGATCAGCTGCTCTGACAGGACTGTAGCTGAACTTGACTTTGTGGCCTGCCTGAACTAACGCTGTGCTCAATTTTTGTAGGGTACGCCAATGTCAATTTTATTTATAAAGCCAAAACCCACAAAGTCGCCTCAAAGGACTTTACAGTCTGTCTAAGGCACCCTTTATCATTACTTTGATTCATGACTTTATTTAATGTAAAATATAATGCATCGTGACAGTTTTATTCTTGATTTATTACCTATATTGAACAGTTAACTTCTGTGAAAAGAGCACCTTCATATCACAAAGTATATATAAAAAAAACCACTAACTCACTGTCTGTGTGTTGAAGCCTCTTTCCATTTCGCTCTCTCTCTGCCCTCCATCCAGATATTATTGAGCTTTTTGTAATTCCTGTTTCTATGGCAACGTGAGCCAAGTCATCCTGTGTGGACGGTGGGGGGATGGACTAAGAGAATCAGCAGGTAAGTGTCTGAGTGTACCAGCAGTTATAAGAGTTCCTTTTTGCCTTAAAAAGTTCTCCACTTTTCTTTCCTTCTTTACTTCTTTATTATATTTTTAACCCTGAAAAGTTCAACTCATGTTTATGTTTTGTAAGTCGCTGATTACGGATCTAGACACTAAATGCAGTAGGCTAATAGAAATTCAATGTAACTTTGCTTTTTTGTATGCTTTTTTGATGACACTTTCTCATTTACCAACTGGTTCCCTTATGTGCTTCTGGCAGTCCAAATATGACCCAAAAACCATTTGAAAGGCACTGATTTGGTTCTCAAAAGTGGGTCATAAAGAAGAAAGAAACAACCCCCAATTTCAGATGAAATCCATGAGGCATTTCTGGCTTGGCTTAAAAGGTTAGCCATAATTTTCCTGGATATAAAGAAAGAGCAAGTATTGCAAACAACGAAATATTAACACAGGGGTTTAACAATCTTGCAATCAAGTCTAAGAAAGATACAAATATCAGTGTGAGTATGAGAGCAGCTCAAGCTTGTTTTGCATAGTTTTACCTTCTCTCTGTCCTCAAATGATATGACACACTTACACATGTCTCCACAAGCTCAAATGTCCCCAGGCCGTCAGCATCTCACACTGCTAGCTCCTTATTTCTAAAGGGAATAATTCATAATGAAGTTTCATTCTCCTGAGTGGTAGGGAAATATATAAGCGCATGATGTTGCATGCAACATCATGCGCTTATATATTTCCCTTCTACACAGGACCCAAGATGCAGACAAAATAAGTGAATTGTGATTAAATATAATTTTAATGCTGTAAGTCTGAAATAATAATAATTAATACAGAGAACTTTCTCACAGTTTTTGTGTAGTAATGTTACACTTTTAAAATAGTACTATGTTCAGGTTTAAATAAAAGCTGTGTATTAAATCCTTAAAAACTGAATTGTCAGTGAATCTTTTTTCCCCCTTTGACAGTTGTGACTGCATTTGCCTGAGGCTGGAGAGCCTCAAGAGCACTTCAGCAACATTAATGCAGGGTAATAACAGATCAGGGCTTAATGGCTACAGAGTGTCTTTAAAGGGGGACAAAAAGACTGACTTTAATATTTTGCAGCAGGAGTTTAATTGAGTTGCATTTGGTGTGGTTGTGCAAAGAAAGTTCAAGTCAAGCCAGTTTATAGTTTGTCAAGATCAGAACAGTAAAAAAATGAGTTGAAACAGGAACAGTAATAGATAGATAATAGAACCAAAAGGTAGGCAAAAAAAAATATAAACAAATGTAGCTAAAAGCAATAGTCTTTGAATTAATAAAAGTTGGATAAAACATACAAGAAAATTTTAAACATCAGTGGAAACATCTTCCAGGGGAAAAAAATGTACAAAGCTGAAAAATATATGTTAGGTTGTTCAATCAGGAACACTATGGCCAAATGGAGTTTGACATTTGGTAGAATGGATTTGTTCCAGGACCTCCCGGATCTTCCATGTTCATACATGGAAAGCTAGAGCAAAACCCAAGCACAGTAGTGACAACATACTGATCCACTTAGGATCAGCATGGAAGGAGGTGCTGGAGCAGGGAGGTGGGTTGCGAAGCAGCTTGCAGATGCACAGCAATTTTAGTTAATCTGATTTACACACCCACTAAAGCAGATCTAATTGGCTATAGGAGTTGGTCAATTAGATCTGTAGAAAGGTATGAGCTAATGTGGGCTGGTGCTGAGATGAGTTGATCTGGGGAGACTGAGCCTTTGCAGCATTTTTTCTAGACCTGGATTGAATATACCAGCGTTGACAAGCCTGCCAGATGTGAGACAGAACAGTTGCTTGTACAGAAGCTGTTAAAAGGGCTTCCACATGGGGTGCGATTCACTCTTATGCATCACAGATCTTCCCAGCTTAAGTTGCCTAGGTAACCCTCTATGACAGATGACTGGGTAATAAATACAATCAGTGGTTTCCTCTTCTGCCTTCTAGGGTAGCTCCTCATCTGGAAAATTGCTGAACCTGTAACATTTCCACCTGTTGCAAAGGTTATAAAGGAATTAATGCTTACAACCAACTCACTTGGGTGCCCACTTTCCACCACATCCGGTCACAGGACTCTCTCAGTCTACATTCATCTCAAACCGGTTATGCAAGAAAGTAATATTGGCAAGAATGTATCCCAACATGACACGAACCTAATCTTCTTTCCTCTGGCAGTCATCTGGAGATTACCTGTCTTGCTCCTAAAAACCTTACCAGTTTTATTCCCAACTATACCGAAAACCCTTCGTGTTATAATAACAGTAAATTCATCATTGGTGCCTTGTCCTGCATTTGACTATTTTAAATGCTTTAAATGCTATTGACTTTCTGTAGTCACTACATGAACTGGGAAATGCTTTTTATATGGACACAACTTAAGTATACCCAACTGTGTTGGGTGGGGGTGTCAACAAAAGCCATCAACTATAGTGCTCCAATACTATGGTTCATCATGGCAATGGGTCAGTAAAGAGCAGGGCTTCAGTTTGACTCATGCTTCTAAATGTTTTGATAAACAGAATTTAAAGACCACATTTAAACATTTAAAAACAACATGTGGTCTTGGTGCCCTCTAAAGCATTTTCTAAATTCATTATCTTACAAAAAATTGTGTTTGTTGTGCAGTTTATTGTACCTACAGACCCTCCAGTAAGTCAGCTCTCCAATTCTGTTGAGTGAAACTCTATATGCATGTTACACTGTTACTTATTAGCAACTATCTTTGTCTGAATGATGCACCAGTACAGTTTATGGATGCAGAAAACTGATTTTCCAGAGCACATTCAAAGTTGCGAGTATTTATTTATTTTTTTGCTCGAAGAATTTCTCCATTTGACACGCCACTGCTTCGCAAATGGGGAACACTGTTGTGCGAGTGGTCCCTGCAATGTGCTCTGCTATTTATTTGCCCTAATGTAGAGCAAGTGGTCATTTGGGATTTGTGTGTGCACATTTCCATAGCGTAGTGTCGCCCGTGACTCTCACCGCTGCATCACTGAGGTCATATTACACTGAAGGCAGATCTTTAGATAACGTCCAAATTGGAAGCAGTCGCAGCCTCGCGAGCCAGTGGGAAAGACGACATTGCTTTAATAGTGACACTAATGAACACAGATGATGCATACGACTAAGACCTTTCCTATGTGTTTCCTTGGTGCCCATACTGTGGACACCAAAGGGCAAACCTAACAGAGGACAAGAAAGAGAAAAAGAAATAAGTGTTCCTCATTTATTATAATATAAGTGCTGGCCCTCAAACCCCCCTTTTGCCCTCTTTACTACCTCTCCACATATCTGTATTAATGAGAAATGCAGAGAGTGCAATTATGAATTAATATTGTATGTGAGGAGTTTGGAATTTCACAATTTCATATAATTCTGCACTTTATGCAATTCATCTATTTTGGTTCCTTAACAACAACACACCCCCCACCCCCCACAAAAAAAAAAGAAAATGTGGGCAGGGGGGCATCATTAATGCTGTTTGAATTTTTTATGATGTGGTGGCAATGTTTTTGTCTCAGATGAAACACAGCAGGGTTAAGTCAGGCTTAAAAGCCTAAAAAGTTAATCCAGCTTCTTGCCGATTGTAGCAGCCTCTAATTCCCTAAGTAGTTTAAAATCTACCAGCTGGCCATGACCAATGCTTCACACCCCAAAATGCCTAGTCACCATAAAAAGAGCCTCCTATTATTTAACCACAGAGATTAATCACTTTGTTTCCTAACAAGCTTGTCTTTTGCACAACTGTAAAAAAAATTAATGAAATCATAACAGAGAGTCAAATACGGAAGAGAGGTTATTCTTGACATATTATGAGTTGACTGCTTTTACCCTAAATCCCAGCATGATGTGTGTTTATCCTCTTATCCTCTTTATTCTTGCTCCCCCACACCCACCATCTCCCTGCTCCTCCTTTAATATTGCCCTATCATTATCCTTCCCTATCATCCATTCTTTGCACCCCTATTCATTCACTAATACTTGTCTTTTTTGTCTTTACATCTAGTGCCCTAACCCTTCCCATTTTCACCCACAATCTTTTTATCCCTTCCAATCTCTCCATATATTCAAGATTTGTTTATTTTTTCTTGCTCTCCATTTTTGTAATCTGTAATACACCTTTCTGTGCTGTCTTTGCACTGCACATCCCTGAGATTGTTAGCAGAGCAGTAGGTGTAGGTGACCTTACTCCCTGTGGGTGTTGTGTTGTTGCCAATAGGCTCCCACTTGCGGCTCACTAGCAGTGGTGTAAAATGTAAGACAGACTCTCATTTTGACTAAGATAATCAAAGTATCGCTCAAAATCACAGTCAACCATCTAGCAGGACAAAGAGCCCAATCTCACACCATCATCATCCCACTGAATAGCCACTAACAGCTGTAATCTCTCCCATAGATATCACCAGTTGGAGCCATCCCGTACCTAATCGTAGTGCAGAAGGTGCATTACCATGCATTCTAATCAGTGTAATCAGAAGGAGGCCTGGTTATGGAGATTATTAAGCCCAACCAAGTCATTTTGGCACCCCACCCCCATGACCATAACTAGCTATTAGGTCACCGAGGTCCGGGCTGCTGAAATTTCTTTTCTTTTCCAAACAAATAAGTGAAAGTTAGCTAAACCTTAAGAGTGACAATCTAAATGGCTTTTTCTTTGAAAAGACACTAAAGGAATTATATAGAGTTAAGGCCTGCCTTACAATGCCACTAACTGGATAGTATGTAGGGGTTAGGCTGACCTATGAGGAATGATAATTGGTTGGTTGAATCAGTCCCTCTGAGGGTAAGGGCCTTCTTCTCATGCTAGTTTAATTTCAACTAAAGACATATTTCTGTATATTGTTATTTTATTTCATTATTGTGTGCATAAAACTCTAAAAATATTGTATTTCTAAATACACAGTTGGTCCAACAAAAGAGCAAAGCTGTCCAAAAACGTAATTTACAGTTTTCTATGTTTTTGCTGTTAAATTAGATTGAAACTCTAGGACCTAGTCGCTTCAGAAGTATAGCCTTTCCTGCTGGTCATTGAAGCACAGGTACTACACCTCAAATGCCATCTCTTTAAACAAAAACAAATTATATACCTAATTCTATTCTAAACCCTAGTTAAGGGCCTGTCCACCTCTGATTAAGTTGGTCTTGGGTAGCTAAGCTTAACAAAAAGGAATGCCAACGCAGAACTGAAAGGTCTTGTGGCCATTACAGATGCAAAGCAATTCATTTTTAATTTCCCAAAAATAGACTATTCATAAGCATACTGTTCCTTAGAGTCAACACCATGCAAAAGCGAACTTAAAAACTATGAGAATACAGTAGAGTTAAGAAGAAATCAGTTAACCAGGATGCATTTTGTTAGTTGCATTTCCTTGCAGTCAGTAAGAAAGCATCTATTTAGGCTGGATATTGTTACAGGGCAGTCTCTGCTGATGGAAGTTAGTGGATGCTGAAGGTCTCAACACAATTAAAATCATCAGTGGTCTTCCCATGTGCTAAAAAACCCTCCTAGCAGACCAGTAGCATTCTGATAGTCTGATAGTCTGAAACAGTCTGATAGAATTCATGTGGTTGTGTATGTTAAATTGTGATCATAACTGTAGAAGACATTTAGTCACAAGCTTCATAAGTAGTAAATACTCCCAAAATGGCAAAACACCAGCTAGCCTATAACTAGCTGTGAAATGATTTCCAATAAGTGCACAATTTTGATTGTTTGATTTGAGTGGTTTGTAGTTCTCCCAACATGCAAGTACATAGTACTCTTCTGTTAAGTACATTATGTACACCAATTAGTCAATATCCAAATGAATTTTAATTGATCCTAATTGTGTGGCTTTCTTTCTGTTTTTGTCTTCCTAAATTCACTGAAAAGTACTTTAAGCGGATCAATCGACATACTCGCATCCCATATTCAGGGTCTCTAGGTCACCTTTATTCAACAGTTTGTTTCTGACACCAGTAAATGCATCACTTCCTGTGAGTCAGAGGTTACTCATCCAGAAAGTGTTATAAGAGTTGCAGTGAAATGTTCACAGCTTGAAGCAGAAAAGCTCTCAAAGATGGTTGTAAACCAAGGTCAAATATTGATTATTCAGAATATCTTGACCTTAAAATACAAAAAAAAATGGTTTTGTCGACCCTTTTACCATATCTTACAGCCTTCAGAGTTAACGCGAATGGAAACAAAAGCATTCATATATGTAAAGCATCTTAGTTTGTGTAAAATATGCTAGTTTAAAATCCACAAAAAGCTGTTGCTGTTCTTCTAATGTTGCAGTTTTACTGTAAAAGTACCTACATGCACAGTTTTTGAAAATCTAATGAATTACTTGATTATTCAGATAGTAGAGATAGCAACTATTATTATTATTAATTATAATAATAATGATAATATTCTGTAGATGATATTAGTGACATAACTAATCATGCTTAAAGAAGAACTAAGATTTGGTATTATTTTTAGTATTATTTTTGTTGTTGTTGTTGTCTTTGCTTCTTGCAGTAAATTATTTTTGGAGTCCAAACGAACAGTTGCTCACATATGGGCATGTAAATATGTCAATAGGATGCCCGCTAGACAACAGTTACACTAATTGAAATAGGGTAGAAAATCATAAGCGAGGTAAAGGAACAAAAGCAGGAAATGAAAAAAAAACATGGCAAAATAAACCAAAGTAAAACCAAAGAGAAACAAAAAGATAAATAATTAACTAGTAGCATGTATTTCCTGTGCCTCTGTGGGTTCTTTCTAGGTGCTCCAGCTTCCTCCCACAGTCCAAACCATGAACTATGAACCATGAACCATACTTGCATAATATTCACTTACTGTGATATAAGAGTTATTTTTTGTACTTAAGCCTTATCTTCTTTTTTCACTAATCTGCCTCCATCGCACCCTGTCTTTAGCATCCTCCTCTGTATGTCCTTCACTACATCCATGAACCTTCCCTGCGGTCTTCCTCTTTTCCTCCTGTCTGGCAGCTCCATACTAAACATCCTTTGTCCAATGTACCCACAATCCCACATATGCACATGTCCAGACCATCTCAACCTTGCCCCTCTAACATTATCTTGAAAAAGCTCGACCTGAGCTCTCCCTCTGATGTACTTATTTCAAATTCTGTCCATCCTGGTGACTCTTAATAAAAACCTTGCCACCTTCAACTCTCCCACACCCAGCTCCACCGTCCGTCTTTTTTATTATTCCCACCATCTCCAAACCACACATCATAGCAGGCCTCACTACTATCTCGTAAACCATCACTTTCACTCTTACTTCTGAGTGAAATCACCCATGCCACTTGTCTTCACCCACTTAATCCTCATTCCATTCTCTTCTTCACCTCTCTTCTGCCATGTCTGTTGCTTTGGATGGTTGAACCCAGGAATTTTAACTCTTCTACCTTAACTACTTTCCCTCTCTATACTTAACCAACCTAAACTGTTGTCCATCCTTTCCAGCTCAATCACTCTGCCTAGGCAATCAATGCAAGTCCTCTTCTCCTTAGTGTGCATCTTCACATACAACTCACTATTATTGTAGGGTCTTGAGGCGCCTTGTGATTTGGCAATATATAAGTAAAACTGAATTGATCTGAATCTTTGACTATTATTTTCTTTGATAATCTCTTCATTTAAATACTTTCTCCTTGTCCTATTTTCTCTGACCAGAGGATGCACTTTCTTGGACGTTTCCTTCAGCACTATATTTCCCAAACTCATCTTGTAACTCTTCACCTCTTCAACTCTGTGCAACATTCTTACATCTTCAACTTCCACCACTTAATCCTTTGCTCTACCTTCACTCGCTTCCTTTTCTTGGTGTCCAAAGTCATCCTACAGAATACCATCTGATGCTGCCTAGCTACATTACCCCCCTGACACCACCTTGCCTTGTTTCCTACCTCATTCAGAGATCATCATCTGTATAAAATGTTGCCCACCTATCTCCACTCTGTTACCCTATATTTTCCCTGTTCTTAAAGTAATGTGTTCATCACAGCAATTTCCATCCTCTTTGCAAAAGCCACCACCATCTGTCCTTATGCATTTGTTTTCTTACCATCATACCTATCAAACACCTCCTCGTCACCTCTGTTGACTTCACCTAGGTATCTATTAAACTCTGCTTCAATCACCAGTCTCTCACCTCTCCCAGGGACTCTCTAAAACTTGATCCAACTTCCTCCAGAATTCTTCTTTCTCCTCTAACACATCCAAACTCTGGGGCATTCATAGTAAAAACATTCAGCATCGTCCCTTCGTGTCCCTGCATCAGACCCATGATCCTGTCTAACATTGTCTTCACCTCCACAACACTATTCATGTACTCTTCCTTCAAGATTATCCCTAATCAGTTTGATTTCCTATCAGCACTGTGGTACAAGAGTTTAAATTCACCTTCAATTCTGCTCTTGCTTGGCCTTCTGCACACAATATCTACCTTTCTTCTGTCTTCTTCATTCTTCTGACATCTTTTGATCAGTCATAGTGTCTGCATTTAAAGTGCCTATTTTATTTAACAAACCTTTGCCTTTCTTCTTCCTGTCTTCAGAGTAGCACACTTTTCAGAGGCACCCTGTTGCCCAACAGCAGTGAAGGCGATCGTTGTTAACCCATGGGATGGCTCATGTAACCCCATAGCTTGGTTACTTGAGTCTCTTAATAAATACATTTTTAAACTGAAATCCTTTTCAAGTTATTGCAAACCATGCTTTACCATGCAACAACACTAAGATGACACTGTTGGGGCATTAAACTGAGTTGAACTTAAAACAGATTTTTTTTTTTTTCATTCTCGGTGGAAAAAAGACAAATGCAACATTTTATAGTTATTAGAAAATAATACTGTATTTTTTAAACTTGTAAAACTGAATTTTTAATTTTTTAAAAAATACAGAAAAAACAGAGAAATTAAGTGTACAAACCAATGTATCAGCTGAAAATTCATTAAAAAATTAATGGCAATACTGCCACTCAAAATCAAATTCAACTGGGCTATTCAGTCAATCTACACACATTAGGATAGGGTAATGCAGAAACACTGTAGTGACCAGAGACTATTGAATGTCAGTGAAGTTCAGCAACTTGAAGGCAAGGGACTTCCTTGGGTTGGCCACTAATTTGACTTCTACCTCTGGCTCAGTCCATCCTTTCTCGAATCAGTGGTTTCCTTTATGTGACTGATGCTTTCAGATTATGTTGCTTGTGTATTGATACATCCCCACCCACGACACAACCCAAACTCCTGATCCCCCCCGCTTCACTCTTTCTTCTAATGTGCAATAAGCAAAGGATCTGTTCCATTTTTTTACACAAATCATCCTGTGTTCGGTGAGCCGCCATTGTACCCGAAATAGTTGTTGTTGTTCTCCTCAGCATCCGATTGTCAGGGATTTGAATCATATCTCAGTTCCTCCAAAACCAGAAGGCACAGCAGTGTCTTAAAGCACCCGCACCCCTCCACCCCCACCCACAATTCAAACATCAAGCAGGCAGCAGTGTCCTACATTTTTTTTTAAAGGGAAAAGTGGGAAAAGCGACATGAAAATCCAAACGGCCTCCCAAGAGAAAGAACAAGAAGGATAAGAAGGAGTCAGACCCCATACACAGATACACACAGATGTGCACATGCATGTGCAAACACAGCAGTCCCCCCCTTCAGGAGAGTTGCTTTTTTATTATTATTATAAAATCCCACAGTCCTTATGATTCACAGGGGCTGGTGGCTGGCAGGCCTAAGATTACCATTTTATGCACATAGAGAAATGAAAAAACAAACAAACAAAATGAAACAAATGTAAGTACACAAACTAGAAAGCAACCCTCAGAGACAATCAACATCTCTGGTAATTCTGATATTGCTGCTGATTTGGCTCTTATAATAAACAATACACCAGATGTGTTCTTGAAATGATAGTAAATATAAATTCAAGCTTGCACTTTTATTAAATAGTTTTTATTAATCTTGAATAAATGTAAGATTATAAAAGAAGTGTTTATTTAAAATAAATTATGTATTTTATAATATTAGTCAAAGTTGTTGTAGTCACATTGACACTTTCACTGTATTATAGGCGATGGATCCAACCTCCACTGAAGTGCCATGTAGTGCCACAAAAATATCCCCTTAAGGCTGGCCAAAAAAGCCACTACTAAACACAGCTACAGTAACACCCATATTACAGCCTGGTATTAAAAACCCCCAAAAAGGATGATAATACTCTAAACAAAAATTGATAGTTACACCTCACTTTTTCTCCTCTCCCTTATCTTCCCTGCTTAGTTCTTATGTCCTTGTCTAGTCTCGTGTTTTTTTTGTATTACTTTCCCTGGAACACTCTCTCACAGTCTGTGTCTAAAACCTAAAAGAGAATTATGGATTTGATCGACTGGTCTCTGAACGCTATTGACACCCTTTTTTCATCGAGAAGTCTGGGCTCGGGAGAGCCCGAGTGCCCTGGAGGGACTTTCCCTGCCGGATACACGATGGACTGGTGGCAGAAATGGAGGATCGTGTGCCTGGCGGGACTGTCGATCGAGGACGCTGAAGATATCTACCTATGCGGAACCATGATAACAGGGTTCTTGCTGATCGGAGCTGGCCTGGCCCTGGCTTATCGGAGAATTAAGAAAGCGGAACTAGCTGTTCAAACCCCCACAAGGCTGCCCGCTGGGATTGAATCGATGGGACGAGGTGCGACTTCTCAGAAAGGGCTCACGGAAGGCAGCATGGTTAAGAGCTTGGAGGCGCTAGCGGCTGCAGTGAATACTCAGAATAACATCTCTGAGCGGATATTGGGATACATCAGGGAAGAATCCGCTCAGAACAACACCTATGGGCGGAAGCTGGAATACATCACGGATCAGTTGGCTGCGGTCGTGAGGTCTCAGAATCTGCTCTGTGAGCAAAAGAGTGACAAGATCACGGAATTGACGGCTAATAACATCATGGAGAAACTCGCAGCTATCCAACGGGAGATTGAGAGACCAGTGTCGGAGTGTTAAAAACAGCTTGAAATTCTCATGAGTTGTTTGCAAAAAGAAAAATCACCATCATAATGCGGCTACCCCTTCGGCGCCAGCTGTGGGCTCAAGGCTGGAGCTGAACAAAAACTCAACACGACTGTGTTGAGTCTGTTCCTTCCCATTCCATACAAGGCCACCTGGGTTGGCTGGAAGACTGTTTACTTAGCCTGGCAGGGCGAAGGACACTGTCTCAGCTGAACTATGGACACGCACACACATACATATACTGATACTGATAAGCACTCACTGACGCATCACCCTCCCTACCCAACGCCACCTCCAACGTTTACCTCCCCTCTGATGTGGACATCGGGTCAGTTGGAGGCGCAGTCGAAGATTGCAGCGGTCCCAGATCAGATGTACACACTGGAACTCTTTCCCATGTTGCTTGTCTGTGTTTATTGTGTTATGGTGTGTTAATATCTGTGCATTCCTGTATTATCCTTTTGTGTTACATATTTCGATGTTTTTTTCCTCGCTACCTGGCCTGTCTCCCCAATGTGATGTTTGTATTGTATGTACGGTCGGCAAGGTCTGTCATCTCGGTTGTGGGCAAAAGACTTGCAACTGAAAAATAAAAGCTATCTCTCTCATCTCACCAACAAAAAAAACAGGTAAGTACTCATTTTTTTATATGAATCATTCATTTGGATAATACTGAGGTGGACTGAGCAGTGATAGTATTGATTAGCAGTTATGCACGTGTTCCACTCCTGGTGTTTGTGAGTATAACATGCTAACCAAACTAGCGTATGCGTATAACTACTGTCAGTGCAAATAATGATAACGTCTGGGCCTAAATCATAACAGGGTGCGGAGCGAAATGCTGACACTGAGGCTTCATATTGTGCAGTTCTTGGATAATGTCCTAGTAGAAACTAATATACAGTACACTGTAAAATACATAAGACCATCATTCAACCCCAACTCTGTGTTTTACAAAACACATTTCATATTTTTTGTAGTTTTTTTTTTTTCATTTTTTCTTCTGGTCTGATTCTATAGTGGCAATACTCTTTCAATGCTGTTTGTACACTTGTTGTACATTGTTTACTTAGACTATATTGCAAGCTATACATAATATAATATATAACTACAGTATTTAAAGGCAGTAACATTGAATGCCAAATAAAAGTTGCACATCTTACTTAAAGCCTAGTGAGTCATACTGTGCTCCTGTGGTGTTGCTTCACTTGAGCTGGCTTGTGGGAGTTGAACCTGTTATCCTGTGGAGCACCCAACCACTTGCTCACTGTTTATGTATTTTCTGTGTGTTTCTGTTGGTTCTGGTTAATACACCAGCCCTATTTTTTTTTTTTTCATATTTATCTTCAATCCTTCCTCCTGGCAACCAGATCTTCATTCTTGCTATTGTGCAGCCAATAAAAAGGTCAGTGGCTGTCTCCTAAAAATGTCATGGTTACACTGAAAACACAGACTGGTTTTGAGTCTGTATTTGTAATGGTTGATCAAGATGTTCTACTCTAAGAAGGCTATATATGCATGTGGCATTGTCTAACCTTCATCTGACTTGCAAATCTACTGTGCAAAGACTACTGACTGAACTAATGTAAGAAATTGTAAAATAATTAAACTTTTTTCTTCTCACATCATTTTTTGAAATTACTACATTTTAAAATGTTGTTACTCACAGTTAACTTGCATGTTGTCTCTGTGTGTGTGTGTGTGTGTGTGTGTGTGTGTTTTAAAAGCTATACATTTCTTTCATACAAATTGCAGTCAGTATCCCACAATTCACACTGGAACCTAAATACCTACCTATCATCGTTTCATGTATTCTGAGTAAATTGCATTCATTTAATTCAAACTTCTTATAGAACAAAATCAAGGACCCTTACATTCATAAATTCATGGAAAGCCTTATGAAGTATCAGAAATGCTCTTGAATTAAGCCTGAGGTGGAAGTCGTCAAGCAAATATGTGAATTTCTGCTTTTTAAAATTGTTCTCCCAAATCTTGGCCATCAGGGGATAGAAAACATTCTAATTAACAAACATCAAAAACATTTATTTCCAAAGTAAGTAATTTATTTTTGTTTTGTTTACTTTCTCCTGAAAATCTAGTGATAGGGTTGAGATGAGGGTGAGGTTTAGATCTCAGTGGGTCAGCGGTGTCTCATGCATGATTTAATGCACAGGCACTACATTAAGTATTGCAGTGACTAAAGCACTTCAGTCATCATGACTCATACGTCTGCAGATCATGGCACAGAGCAGAGATGTCAGTGAATGTGTATTCTGTTGAATTCCAAATGTTACCATCGTGATCAGATAAGATTTGAGGACTTCATGTGAGGTAGCACCAGGTTTGGTAGACCTGTGACCTGGTCCGTCTTCAATACCAATAAATGATTGAAGGTAGTAAAAAATTTAATGTTATGAGCGTCGAAAGAGTCGGCAATATTAAACAAACATAATTTACAAGCTATGCATTTCTTACTAAAAGGTCATGCTTATCTAAACGAAATACGGAATTTCTCAACATTCTTCAGAGGCATTTCTCTTTGTACTTTGTTTTTGTTAATATATATGAATAATATGTTCTGCAACGTCATAGACGTTTCCGTACACGTAAATAAAGATAACAAGAAGCACTCTGAGAGTGCAAATCTCAACCGAGGCAACTCACTGTGCAGGATTTACTTTTAAGGGAACAGTATTGTATTTTGCTGATATTCATTTTGTTTTCTTTGTTCTTCGTAAGCTTTCTTTAATAATTTTGTACTGCAGAAAAAAACCACATTTTGGGGTCAACTTAAAATTAAGGCGGCGAAATTCAATTTAACTCGATTTCAATTTAATTTTATTTATATAGCACCAAATCACAACAACAGTTGCCTGAAGGCACGTTATATTGTAAGGTAAAGACCCTACAATAAAACAAAGAAGTCCATCAATCCATTTTATTCTGCTTATCCAGGCCCAGGTCACGGCTGCAGCAGCCTGAACAGAGAAGCCCAGACCTCCCTCTCCTGAGCCACCTCCTCTAGCTTGTCCAGGGGAATGCCACAGCATTCCCAGATCAGCCAAGAGATATAATCTCTCTAGAATGTTCTGGGATTGCCCCAAACCACCTCAACTGACTCATTTTAATGTGGAGGAGTAGCTACTCTACTCAGGACCTCTCATGGCCAAGCTCCTCACCCTATCTTTAAGGTAGAGGCCACAGGCCTTTGGGAGCTGATTGTATCCACAATCTCATTCTTTTGGTCACTACCCAGACCTCATGATTTAGGTGAGGGTAAGGATGTAGATCGACCGGTAAATCAAGAGCTTCGCTTTTACACTCAGCTCTCTTTTCACCACGACGGACCGGTACAGTGTCCGCATCACTTCAGCTGAAGAACCAATCCGTGTGTCGATCTCCCGCTCCCCTTTCCCCTCACTCGTGAAGAGGTATGGAGTGCTTAAACTTAAACCGACAGTTCGGAAGACAAAACTCCCTTTTAACAGGAAGAAACCTCTGGCAGAACCAGACTCAGGGAGGGGCAGCAATCTGCTACGACCAGTTGCGGTTATGGTAGAAAGACAAGATGATCAGAGGTCAAATCCGATAACAGGTCTAATGTGACACGATATTTGGATATAAACTATATTACTATATGTAGCATCCCTATATATCATTCCCTTTATGCCTATATATCATTAATAGCTATGGTAGTAACAACTCTATAGACCATTATTATAACTGTGACCTTCAGATCAATCGACTTAAAAAAGAAGTCAAACCTCAAATGTTATTTTTTACATTTTTACACAGAAACTTTAGTGTACAAGTATGTTGTCTTGTCAGCACAGAGAAAGTTTCTAAGTTGTAATTTTCTACCAATTACTCATTAAGCTGACCTTTTAAGATCTTGGTGGATGTAAGCCTAATTTCAATAGATTGGTAACATGACCCCACACTACACCCCAACAAAGTTTTATCCACATTTATTAAAAACTTTTCGAACGATTGTGTTTTGTGACAGAATGACGAACACTCCCAAAAACATAACCTCCTTGGCGGGGGTGATAAAACATAACCACGTTGCAAGCTCATTCATTTGTCCATGAACAAAATGAATTGTGTTTACGCTGAACTGTGACCACCACACTAGAGCCAATTATAGCATATGATTTGCTATAATAAGCTCACTACATCTGTCTTTGAAAATGACCAAGAGACTGTACCCAATACATATGTTCATCTATTAAAATCACAAAGAGAGAACCAAAAGTTATTACTGACAGGTTGTATGATTAAAACCTGAAAGACTGGAATGATGGAAGTATCTGTAAGATGTCACACAAAGTACAGCTTTAGGGTTTAGGATCCCAGTGTAGGGTGTTTGGTGTTAGTCTGAAGTTTTCATGTTGGTTTTTAAGTGTAATAAGAAAAGATAAATTCAAAATGACTCAAATATACATAATCTTATTCAATGCATTTCTTTAAAATGTATTTAGTGTTCAAATAAGAAATAAAAAAATAAAAGGATAATAACTGCCGTTCAGCTGCTGAAAGCATCCTTTGTTTTCTTTGCAGTCCCAAGGTGAAGAACACTGAAGAAACTGGTAATAATAGACCAAAGTGGCTCACTTTTTGGTGGCATAAATGTACTCTATGAACTGCGTGACGGTCAGCCTGAACCATAATGGTAAATCAATACCTCACAGCTCACACCTACTTGAGTGGTACTCGCTATTTTTCCTCCTCAATGCATTTTGTCTTTCTTGTACAAACGAGTGATCTTTCAAAATCTGAAGATGGCCCCCGAGGAGGCAAACTCAACAACAACTTCATTTCCCCCCCGGGAACACTGATGATCTTTGCAGGCACACACACACACAAACACACACAATCAGGAGCAGATGACAGTATGATTGATACTGCAGATGTACAAATGTTTGTTGTTGTCCAATAAATTCACCTGCCGTGGAGCTGTAAACATTACGGTGTTGTGATATTACAGTGAAGACAAAGAGTAACCCATTTGATTGCACTTGATTTGAACTGGAATTTTGTGAACAGACATTGATGGATAAATGAAAACACCCTTTTTTTTAGTACGGTAGAGTAAATAAAGCCAATAATGTGTGCGAGAGCTGAAAGAATGTCATCTTTGTCAACTGCAATTTAAAAGTGACATTCAAACTTGTTAAACCAATTAGCACATTCAACCCTGCCTGAGGCAAATGACACGACCGGATGACAAAGCCATGGAGAGAAAAGAGCTAATGGCCGCAACTGTTCAAACGCCCCACGCCTCTCATGTCAGTGAGCTCAATGTATACAGAAAACTAAAACAGGCAATTATCTGTTTCCAAGGACAGACTGTGCAGCAATCAATCAAATGTTTTCTGAAAGTTAGCGTGCTGGTTGGAGAAAATTGTAGGGTCTGATTAGCTTAGATCTCAGGTGATTACACAGTCCAGTAGTCCAAGCGCTAACCAGTGATATTCACTGTGGTTCAGTGAACTTTAAATGACTCCTCTAGCGCTGTCACAGTCATGCCGTTTTAAATAGAGCACAGTAATAGCTTGTGTAACACTCCTCCTTCATGGCGCCCATTCATCTACATTAGCACCAAAGAATTTTCTTTCATTTTTCTTTTTTTTTTGTTTTTGAATGAAAAAATCAAAAAGTAAATTAGACCAATATTAGTGACCATTTTCTCTACATGTTCTTGGTGCTTTAATTAAAGATGAAGGTGCTCCACAGTCTGGAACTCCTCTATAGACCTTCTGATTCTCCACAGTGGTGGATTGCCCTGGCAAAATAACATCTTTCCTATGCATGTGTGAAGTTAACAGCATTGACTAGCACAGCACTGAGTAAACAACAAAAGCTTCACACTCCAACCCTGGTTACAGCTCTTCTTCTCCACCTTAGTGAAATCGGAGAAAGAAACTTTCTCAAGTGCTGTGTGAAGAAGTTTAAGTTGCTTTTAGCAGTGTAGTGGTGACTAAGTGACTGTATGTTCCCTCCCTTAGGGCTAACCGCAGCTGTGTGCACTCTTTCTTTAATGTGACCTGAATTTCCTGGATTGTTGCTCATACAAACTCTTTTGTATGCACTCACTAAACTTAATGCTTCCTAAACAAGCTAAACTGCTCCACATATGACACAGAGGTGAGACTATGGGTAAGTTTTACTAAAACTAAAATCCCCAAATGGTGCTGATAGTTATGATTAGTTTTAAAGAAGATAAGATAAGATACAAGTCGATGGATTTCTCAAACATCAAATCCACTGAGAAATATGTACGTGATCTTGTTGCCCTTAATGTAAAATAAAACCCTGCTGCATGAAAACTACATTTTCAAGGCTGTCTTGAGATAGTCAGCATCCTCAGCATATGCATAATGTTAACTTAACAACCTCAAGACACAAGTGAATATATTGTTCATCAAAGCTCATAAGTGCTAAAAAGCCCTTAACAATATGAAAAGTATCTCCAGTGAATGAGCTTCTGGAGTCATACTGACTCTGGCTTGGGTTTGAGAATAAGTTCCAAAGATATTATTTGTTTCCTACCATTTTCCCCATAATGTTCTGTGTAAACTATTCACAGGAGGAATTGGATTTAACTTTAATGCTGACTTCTGATATTACTTCATACTACTAGCTTTCCATTTTGAATGTGAACCCACTGATGGTTTAGCAAAGTAAACTCCCCGCTACTTTATGGGGTACATTTTGAAAAACTACTTGTTAATGCAAATATCTAATCAGCCAATCAGATGGCACCAACCAAATGCATTTAAACACGAAGACATGGTCAAGGCAATCTGATGAAAGGAAACCGGGCAAGAAAGATGATTGTGTTGCTGGTGCCTGACAGGCTGAGGTCAGGGAGAATGGCCAGACTCCTATGAGTTGATAGGAATGCAACTGTAACTCAAATATCTTCTTGATGCATTCTCAATCATCCAGGAAAGTAAATCTCCAAAAGTTGAATCTGTTCATCTGGACGTAGCGTTTTGTGGGAGAAACGTTTCGTCACTCATCCAAGTGACTTCTTCAGTCTCAGCTGACTGCAGGTTTCCCCAAACCTTATAAACAGTACATTTGCATAATGACTGAAACCAGCCCACTGAAGGAACAATGGGCTGTGAGGTCAGTTCCTTAATCATAATTATGCAAATTCCCATGACCATTGATCAACAATCACTGACCAAAACCCACTGATCAAAGAACACTGATCAATGGCCATGAGTACCATTCACAGAGAGTTGGGGAATGGCTGCAATCACAGCATTGTAAGATGGCGAAAGATGTACCCTTAGGCCCCCTCCTCGATTCAGAGATGGTCTTTCCCTTTTCACGTAAATGGCCTCCTTGACTCTGCGCTCAAACCAGCGTTCTTCCCTGTCCAGGATGTGTACATCCTCATCCTTGAAAGAGTGTCCACTGGCCTGTAGGTGTAGATAAACTGCAGAGTCCTGGCCTGATGAGGTTGCTCTTCTGTGTTGTGTCATCCGCTTCGCTAGAGGTTGTTTGGTTTCCCCGATGTATAAATCCTGGCAATCCTCCTGGCGCTTAACAGCGTACACTATGTTACTCTGTTTGTGTCGGGGGACCCGATCCTTGGGGTGGACCAGTTTTTGGCGCAGCGTATTTTGGGGTTAAAAGCCACAGAGACCCGGTGTTTAGAAAAAATGCGTCTCAGCTGTTCCGATACTCCTGACACATATGGGATCACTACAGGTTTTCGCCTGGGCAGCGGTTGTCCTTCTCTCCTAGATCGGCTGGAGCTTTCTTTAGGTGCCTTCCCAGCTTTGACAAAAGTCCAGCTGGGATAACCACATTTACTCAGGGCCTTCTTGATGTGCTGTTCTTCTGCCTCCCTGGCCGCTGTGTCAGTGGGGATGGTGTTTGCTCTGTGTTGTAGCGTCCTGATGACACCCAGTTTGTGCTCCAGTGGATGATGAGAGTTAAACCTTAGATACTGATCCGTATGTGTAGGTTTACGGTACACGTCAGCTTTTAGATGTCCCCCATTACTGATGGAAATCTCACAGTCTAAGAAGGCTAACCTGCCACTTTTCATATCCTCCCTGGTGAATTTGATGTGTTGGTCCACCGAGTTAATGTGATCCGTGAAATGTGGAACGTCCTGAGATTTGATTTTCACCCAGGTGTCATCCACATATCTGAACCAATGGCTTGGTGGTGTTCCAGGGTAGGATAGCAACGCCCTCTTTTCCACTTCTTCCATGTACAAATTGGCCACGATGGGTGAAACTGGGGAGCCCATGGCACACCCATGTTTCTGCCTGTAGAACTGACCCTTGTATGTGAAGTAGGTGGAATGAAGACACAGTTCCAAAAGCAAACACACTTGGTCGATGCTGAGAGTGGTCCTGTTGCTGAGGTTGGTGTCATCCTGTAATCTCTTACGGACTACCTCCAACGCTTCCGTGACTGGGATGCAAGTGAAGAGAGATGTAACGTCGTACGAGACCATGGTTTCATCTGCCTCCATAATGACATCTCTCACCTTCTCAACAAAATCCAGGGTGTTCTGGATGTGGTGTTCAGAGCTGCCCACCAGCGGGTTGAGTATCGAAGCCAGAAACTTGGAGATGTTATAGGTGACCGAGTTGATCATGCAGACAATTGGTCTTAAAGGTGCACCCTGTTTATGTATCTTCGGTAAACCATACAGACTTGGTGTAGACTCCCCTGGGTACAGCCTGTGGTATGAGGTCCGGTTGATAGCCTTGTCTTGTTCTAACTGCTTCAGACAGTCTATGACCCTCTTCCTGTAGCCACTTCCTGGGTCTCGTTTCAGGGGCTCATAAGTATTTTCATCACTGAGCAGTGACAAAATGTTCTCATGATAGTCTTTCTCGTTTAGCAAAACTGTGCACCTACCCTTGTCTGCCGGAAGGATGATAATGTTGTTGTCATCACTAAGTGATGTGAGTGCCTTCCTCTCCTCCATGGTGATGTTGGATGCTGGGGGCTTTGCATTGCTGAGACAGGCGGAACTTTCGTCCTTAGTTGCTCTGCTTCCACTTCTGCAATATTGTTGTTACAATTGCTGTTTCTGTGGCTGTGATCAGCTCCACTAGAGGGATTTGTCTCGGTGTGACGGCAAAATTCAACCCTTTAGCAAGAATGTTTTTCTCTGTTTGGGTGAGCTGTCTGTCAGACAAATTCTTCACCCACTTGTCCACATCCTCCATGTCGCATCCTTGTCTCTTCTGGCCACTGAGGACACTCTCCGTATTTTGTGGTGGTTTCCGACGTACAAAAAGTAAGTCAAACTTCCTTTGTTGCCTGGTCTTAGACTTCTTGTGCTGTGCTAGACGAGCCTTCTCAGTGAAGTCAAACACCTTTTTAAGAGTATTCTCATCTAAAAGCATTGTCAGTCTCCGTCGGATCCGCTCCTCTTGAGATTTTAGCATGTCGATGGTAAAATTTGTCTGCCTCACCCGTTCATTAAGCAACTGATGCTGTGCCTTCTGGAGGATTTTTGTTGCCTGGAAGCCCTTAACTGAAGAGCTCATTTGCAGACTTTTAGGAGTAATCCTGTTTTGTCGGCATCTGAGGCTGAATCTCAGGTGGTTCCTGTCCACCCCAAGGATCGGGTCCCCCGACACAAACAGAGTAACATAGTGTACGCTGTTAAGTGCCAGGAGGATTGCCAGGATTTATACATCGGGGAAACCAAACAACCTCTAGCGAAGCGGATGGCACAACACAGAAGAGCAACCTCATCAGGCCAGGACTCTGCAGTTTATCTACACCTACAGGCCAGTGGACACTCTTTCAAGGATGAGGATGTACACATCCTGGACAGGGAAGAACACTGGTTTGAGCGCAGAGTCAAGGAGGCCATTTACGTGAAAAGGGAAAGACCATCTCTGAATCGAGGAGGGGGCCTAAGGGTACATCTTTCGCCATCTTACAATGCTGTGATTGCAGCCATTCCCCAACTCTCTGTGAATGGTACTCATGGCCATTGATCAGTGTTCTTTGATCAGTGGGTTTTGGTCAGTGATTGTTGATCAATGGTCATGGGAATTTGCATAATTATGATTAAGGAACTGACCTCACAGCCCATTGTTCCTTCAGTGGGCTGGTTTCAGTCATTATGCAAATGTACTGTTTATAAGGTTTGGGGAAACCTGCAGTCAGCTGAGACTGAAGAAGTCACTTGGATGAGTGACGAAACGTTTCTCCCACAAAACGCTACGTCCAGATGAACAGATTCAACTTTTGGAGATGTAACTCAAATAGCTACTCGCTACAAAAAGGCATGCAGAAGACAGGTTAATAATGTGGGAGATATTGGCTTACTTTAGGTCTCTTAGTACCATATCATCATCACTATTCAACTGGCCTCTGTAGTTACCGGATGGCAGTCCAATAGAGGACCGTTGGGAACTGGTTAAACAGGAGATTCACATCATGGTTGTACAGCTGACACATTCTGAAGTAACTGTCCAACCCCATAATAAAAGGTTTGTGGCTAATGTGGCGAGTGACAACATTATGACTAAAAGATGTGTTCTTTTTATCTCAGTTTTCGGTTTTATTTCTGTTGCACTAAATCAGCGGTCCCCAAACCCCGGGCCATCGACTGGTCTCGAGAGTTGAGGCTCGGGTGTGAAATTCATGGTTTTCAGGGGTTTTATCGGCTTTTAGCGTTATTTTTTTTAATCGTTTTTATCGTTAACTCGGTTTCCCTTGGTCTTTTCCCATGTGTTATGAATAAATCTTCTTTTTTGGTACTGGTACTGGTTTTATTTTGTTGTATTTATCCGCGACACCTTAAAGGCCGGTCCGTGAAAATATTGTCAGACATAAACCGGTCTGTGGCGCAAAAAAGGTTGGGGACCGCTGCTCTAAATCACAACAACATCTGCTTTATATTGTAAGGCAAAAATACAACAACCCTACCTGGCTAGTTCACCATAGTAACTTATGCCGACCAGCCTGGTCCCAACTTTTTCTTGTTTTCAAAGATAGTTTATATATATTAAGTACTACTGTTACCTGGTAGAATGTATGTGCCTCTGCTGAGAGCAGGTGGCAGCAGTCTGCCATGGCAAATAAACTTATTTGAAAAGTACAAATCTGAAAACTTGAGTGTGCATAGCAATGTTGACATGCTAGCTTTACCTGGCAAAGAATAACTGACTAACTGAGAGTGAGTAGTGAATGGTATTTTTGACTAACTAACACAAAGAAAAACTGGCTATGTCAAACTCAATACTACACTCTTCAGGAGCCCCCATTAAAGAGTTGTCCAATAAGTCTGTACTCTAATGCTGCACATCAGTGCTATAAGCTCCTGCTTACCGCACATTTCCATTGGGACTTCAGAGAAAGTCTTCATCTGCCAAACATGTGGTCATCATCAAGGCTAAGGACCATTTATTACATTTCATGAAGATGTGTTAATCTACTGGAGAATCATTTTCACCTTTTCAGTAATGACTCATGAGATAGTCAAGAAGGCTTGACTAATTTGCACCAGATAATAGATTTTATCCATTTTAGCCCCTCATTTTAGTAGTGCTCCCTGACAGAATGAAGGACGAGAGAAAGGATGGAATGAAACAGGGAAGGAATCAGTTAATTCATTAATCAGTTCGTGAGTCAGTAAAATCCCACTTCACAAAGAAGTCCTAGCACTTAGAAGCAGGGAGCTGAATTTCAAACAGCATGCAGCTAATTGGATGGAAGAAATTGTTTTGTTGCTCAGACGAGGTACTATAAATGACACTGTCTGACAACGATTCATTTCAGAAATGCTGTTTTTGTGTCACAATTTGCATATTTAATTTTAACGTTCAGCAGAACAAACAGGGGTGCAGCGAACATTAGCACTAATGTAGCAAAGACAGATGACATCTATGATGGTTATCTCTGTTCTACCTGTCTCTGGCAAGCTTTCTCCATTTCTTGTCATTTAGACATGCCTGGGTTTACCTTTTTTTTCTCAGCCATCTCTTTTATCATTCACTCTTTCGAATGTCCACATGATAAATAACAACATTATATCCATTAACCAGTTGCGAGTGAGAGTACCAACATAAGCCATGCAGAGTAAATCAAAAAAGGGGGGGAAAGAGAGAGAAGGAAACTCACTCTTTTCAACAGTCTCCTTTCTTACTCACTATGTTCTCATTAATTTTCGCAAAGAGGCCTGTCAGCTTGCATAGTACATTATCCATTCATCAACACGTCATACTCAGGCAGCGCCACATATTGGCAAAAAGAAAAGGTCAAACAACAAAATTTTGTGTTTGCAACTTAAAGTGTGCCATTCAGCATTTTAATTAACAAGCCTGGGCTGATGAAAAATGAATGAGGTGGAAGTAGTAAAAAAATTTTAAAAATTCAAAAAAGGCTTTGTATAGCCTTGAGGAGAACAGCACGGAGACATAATGATAATGTTCCAAGTCCCCATGTACAATGAATGGGTACCAAGGCAGAATGGATGAATGACATGGCAAACATTCTTTGCAAAGCTTGGCAAATGGTAGACCTTATAACTAGATGTCACGTGAGATGAATGATGTTCCACATCTTTGATCCAACATTTTGACTTTTTTTTTTTTTGCTTCAAAGATTTAAAAACTCAATTAGGACTGCACTCTTTTGAAAATAAATAAATAAGAATGTCATAAATGTACATAATCCCATGAATGTATGATGAAACACACTGAAAACTTGGACAGCTCAGCATGATGTAATATGGAAGGTCACAATGAAACTGACATGCACTGCCTTTTCTTTATATTCACCTTTAGAAAAGAGAAATACTCCGAAATAGGGCCCATCTATTGTTGCATTGTATAGCAGCATATTCACAAATCTATTCAGACATTTAGAGAATCCCTACCCATATGACAAAAAATGTAGCGTGTGCTGTGGAAATTGTGATGACTCATGCAGAAGTAATCTTTTAGGAGACTCAGATGAATAGTGTGAAATATCGATACAGTTATTATGGAACAACTTGATATGAGGCAAAAAGAGAGATGCGAACATAATATAACAGGTATTGTCAGGATTTCTTAAGCTTATCTTCTATGGAGTTTTCTTTATATCTTTTGCTAGATAAGAGAACTCAAATGCACTATAAAGAAGCAGCTAAGCAGCTAGGTCGTCCTTGAGGCCCTTTGTAGAGGCAAAACAGATGGCACCAAACAGAAGACAGTCACGTCAACATGCTTCAAAATGCTTGAAAGGGATTGAGCCTTTTAGATCTCAACAAAATAGTGAAACTATACCAAATACAAGGAGTGATACAAAAGTTCTGGAAAAGGTTGTCTTTTTGTAGAACTGGAGACTTTTAGCACTACTGCTTTTTTTTTTTGGCTGCTTTAAAGTTGAGTGGCTTGCATTTGCATCTGTATCAGTGTGATTTCACCATGGACCTAAAAGGATGTATGTGTTTTAATTTCAATGATCTTTGATTTCACAGACTGAGCAGCTTTTGCCAGTTGTGGTACCATTGATTTACCATGATAGTGGTACCATTAATTGGTGAGTATGACCGTAATGTTGTGGAGCTTCCAAGGAAGAACCTTTAAAGAAAAGTGTGGCAAAAACTGTAGCATCCATCATTGTGTACCAATAACTGAAAATACCTGAAGTTTTGGCCTCACCAAATCAGTCTTTATTTATTCACGTCACTTACTTTGGCTCCCAAGAGATGTTCTACCTTCGCATAAATTTTAGGGTTGCTGTCTTGCCACCTTGAAGGAGGTCCAGCAAGCATCGTAGAGGCACAAGTGCAATAAGACAGAATAGAACCTGCATGATCTAAAAATAGCAGCCATGTTGAAAGCTATCCAGACATACTTGTTGAGGTGGCCTTGAAGGAGAAACTGTCCAATTTTAAATCAGGTGTAGTTTTTGATTGTTATGAGACAATTCCCAGAACTTTTTCATCGCACTTCTTTCTTAACGTTATCAATTTGTTTTTAATAAAAGATGGCTTACAAATGCAGAAAAGAATGTGGAACACTTAACATCTTAGTCACACAGACCTAGAGACAACTTGATAATCCTGTTGCAACTAGAGGTTGCTAGGAAAAGATGTGTATTCCCAGGTGGTAGTTGGAGGTTGCTGTCTGTCACTTGGTGAAATCATTCATAAAGTCATGCCTTTGTGGCTGTCAGAATACCACAGTCCATATATTTTACATGGAAGACTGCCTGCAACTTTCAGCAGCCATTCACAACAAATGCGCACTTTCCCCCTAGTGGCCAGTGGTCTCTGGGCCTATGAGACTGAGGCCTAACATGATCATTAACCAGTTAAAACCTGGGTATTAATTACTTTTAAGACTTGGACAAATATAGACAGTGTATGGCATATTATGGAAAAGGCTATTTTAACAGAAAGAAAAAATAAGAGAAAAAAGTACTAACTGAACACATGGAGAACATTTCAGCCAGCAATTACCTGTACTGACAGGTACATTCACATGTCACCCAAAGTGGAAGGGCATGGCGTTTATTTTCATGCTTTGCACAAACCATCCTATATAGAGAATTTATTGCAAGAAGACGCCGAGTAACACCTCTTGACTTGTTCTTTTCAACTTTGCTCCTCACTGAGGACAGCTCATTGTGGAGTGGGTGGAAAGTGTTGTCCGTGGTGGTGCATAGCTCTGTCTTGAGTGTCACATCACCCCAGTGACACTTTGCACAAGTTCTAACTGTGCTGCAGAATAAAAATGATGCATATACATGCATTCTCATGGGGAAGATAGTCTTCATGGGCTTCTGGACTCCCTATTTTATTATTATTTTTGTGTCAGGGCTTGAGCCTGTCCCAATGTGTACTTGGGTCTTGGCAGACAGCAGGTAAACACCTCCAAGTGACAAGCTGTCTGTCAAATGGTTTACCAGAGATTTCCATGTCTGCAAGACCCTTGATATATATCTTTACAAAGTTAGAGGAAGTCTCTCTATCGCTCAGCTTCTCAGGGGGAAGCTAGAAATGAGCAATTAGTCATTTTTAGAAAAAAGACTACTGTGTGAGATAAACTGTCTGAG
This sequence comes from Oreochromis aureus, assembly GCF_013358895.1. NCBI lineage: Eukaryota > Metazoa > Chordata > Actinopteri > Cichliformes > Cichlidae > Oreochromis > Oreochromis aureus. Next base: position 9,171,895 of record NC_052963.1, on the reverse strand, counting down.
CAGAGTTGTTTACGATCCACTTGTTTACAACAATGAAACAGTAAAAACTGAGAGAGATGTCAGTAAATATATAGTGTCTGGTCAAACAGTATTTATAATTCATCAGAATGTGAATTCACAAAATTGTGAAATTCAGTGTCTCAACCAAGTGACTAGTATTTTTGTCAAATATGGATAAAGTGACCAGAGGTTCAAGGTCCTGTTAGCTTTAATCTTCTGGTAATATAGCAAAGCAGTTTATACCACTTTTCTCAACAAAAGCATTCCTGGGAGGTGTGTGTGGGCTGGATAGTTTGCTGAAAGAAGACCTGTTTGCTGCTGAGAAAAGCAAATTCTCTTCTCAAAAAAGATAACTCAGTTCCGACTCAGAGTCCAGAGAGAAATCTTAGATCTTAGTAATGGAGAATGCAGGTATTTCACTGATAACGATACCGTGTGCTGTCGCAGTGGTGACACGCAGACTGAAAGGCACTCACAGTGGACAAATGATCGGATGACTGTTTCACTTGAAATAAGGAATGACAAGAATCAAGATCTGACTCGAGCTGCAACAACAGCTTTGAGATTTACGGTCCACTCACAGGCTGTAAATCTGAAGCAAGGCTTTGCTGGAAAGCAATGCCTGACAAAGATGGTCACACAGCTGTCAGGTGTCTTTGTGTGAGCCTATGATTTGTTTCTGTCTCTTCACAGATCTGAAAAAAAAAGTTGAATAATTTATTAAGAAATAATTTCACTATTTTTTTTAAAATATGCAGGCATTGTCCATTACAAATAATGTATCCAAAATCGAAAAAATAAGCACATTACACAGGTGGTAGGGCGTCAAAACCTGAGCTCTCTATAAATCAGAACAAGTCTTCTTATGCACATAAACAGTGTATAAAAGACTAGCATAGCCATGGCCATGACTGTGTTGGTGTTTTGTGTTCCATATTAATGGGATATAAAAATTTCCACCCAATACAGAGTTATTTTGATGAGCAAAATTTTGTTTACCAGACTGCTGTAAGTCGGGGGTTTGAACATGGGAGTCTTATGAGCCGGTATCAAGTGGTCATACGATTAACTGCAGTTTTAAACCACAGGGCTTTTCATGTGGCGGAATATATAAAATGATGATTGGTCACAATAACAGACATCCCATAGTCTAGTTGCATAACTGTCTAATTAATTCACCACCCCATCATACAGTATGTCACTCATCCTTTGCCCCGTGCACCACTCATTTTGTATATGTCATCAACATCAAACAGCTGCCATTGATCTGGAGCTTGCTCTCCATACAGACTTGCAGCTGTGCATGGACTATAAGCTATAAGCAAACTGACAATGGACACCAGAAAGACTCTCATACCAACAACACTGTCCACTGCGACCGTGATTCTACATACATGTATGAATATATCCTTTTAAAGGTGAAGCCCAACCAGTACACTGAAGAACAAGTTTTAGTTTCAGTTTCACCCCTTAACACATGCATACACACTAATTTTCTAAAAGTAGGGCATAACGAAGAACATATTCTTTAATTCATCAAGTGTTTGTGCTAATGGAGGTGAGGAGGCTCTGCTTGATATAGATCATTGCTTGGGGGATCTGTGCAATAAAATCTGGGCAGAGGGTTAACTGGATATATTATGGCCTTACGATGTAAGGCGAATGCTGGGGGACTGCGCTGGGGAAAAAAATATGAAAGCGCTTATAGAGTTCAGCTTTTCTCAACTCGCTTTCTGTTGAACTACATTTGGCTGTGCTGGCTGTTAACCTTTAGTCAATGATATAATTTGGGTAAGTGGTGTGTCTTTTAATTGCTAGCCTTAATTTTAGAATAGCACTCAGTAATTGAAGGCATAAAACTGTCCTCAGGTGGCTTTGGCCAGCTATAAAAGCACAGCATGCACGCAATAACGGGGCAGCAGTTTCAGAACCGATGCCAGTTTTGTGGATTTTATCTACTGTAACATGAAGCCGACGAAGCTTAATGTGAGAATTCAGTCAGTCAAACTTGACATTCTCCCATTTTGATCAGTAAATTCTGGCGCAAAGAAGACGCTGACCTTGGTATACAGTGCACTTTTCTTCCATTACAAATGAGCCCAAATAAAAAGGAAGTGAATCAAAGATCCTTTCAAAGCACGAGTGAAGGAATGCAGCAGATAATTTAAAATCTCATTCTAGAGTTTCCACCGCAACAAGTGTAGCTTATGCTAAACATGTAAACATGGAGCAGCATAATGATGCATGTTATTATTCGCATTATTATGATGTCTTCATGCTGTCAGTTACCTTTTTAATGGGCTTGGAGTGAGAAAACGCCGACAGCAGGTAAATATGACCCAGAATTTTCTGTCTCCGGGGACGACTAAAGCTATACAAGCTAGCAGCAAAAGCAATATATTTTTATATATAAATGCAAACTGCATTTTTATGCTTCTGTTTTAATACAGCACTGTTTTAAAATGTAATGTACATTTGGCCGATCACTTATCGTACACGGATGCTTAAGTGGTGACCCTCTGTGACTTTATTTCCAAAATAAAACAGGCACCAAAGCCCACTTCTGTTCAAAGGGTCATTTTTGTTGGTATTTCTATCCAAAAGCTCCCGAATATATAATTAATCTTATTTACGACTTGCGACCCTGGGAATGCAAGCTTAACGGGAACATTTCTGGTCAGCATTACACCATCTTTCTGTTTTACCCCAGGCTCTCTAAGATGATGAGATACAGAATAATTCATCCAACTGTTGAATTTTTAATTAAAAATTCTAACCCCATATGTTATATGCCAAATAGCACTTCATTACATAAAAACTGGTCTTTAGAGCAGTATTGGTCAGCAGTGGAAAGTTCAGGGTGTTTTTTTTTTCTTGTTGCTCACTCTTTTTTCTTTTCTTCACTACACTTTTCTTCACTAAATGAGGTAGTGGAGGTGGGCTGATGTGCAGCCCTTTGTCCTAATACAGATGATATTACGTATTTTTTTTCTTCAGTAAATGTCGCAATACTACCAAAGTTGTATTGGAAATGTTTTAGCATCATTATATGCTTAAAGTAGTTCAACTAAAAGACTCATATACATGATATTAATGGATCATAGTTATTGATTCACTGATTCACATTCTATGTTGCAGCTGGAGATGACTTTAATTACTTTCACTGCTTTAATTACTTTTAGATAGTTTTATCTATTACAGTGCAATAAGGAATGTATTACAAACTCATCCAATAACTAAATATATGGTATGCAATGTAAAGTACAAGATTCATATTCAAATTGAAGTGGAGCAGAAGTAGAAAGTAGCATAACATTGAGATACTTAAAGCACATTAAAAGAATACATAGTGGACTAAAGTACTTTATTTAAGAGAAAAACATTGGCTTTATCCAATATAATAATAATTGCACCCACCCCAGTGAAGCACCTAATTGACCTGCAATGCGATGGAATTAACTGAATTCAGTCTGGTTATAAGTATAAATAAGTTTATTCTGTGGAGTGGAGGGATTAATGGACAATATCTCAAAGTACAAGAGTTGGGAAATGGCAGGATACTGAACCACTGTGTAAGGCATAGTCCATTAAATATATATAAAATTTTGTGGTGCCTATCAAATTTTCATGTGATTGTCTATACCTGCAGGATATGTAACAGGCCCTAATTTCCAAAATAAACCTATACCCACCCACTTTTTTATTCTCATTTCTTTTTTGTTTTATTTTCAGAAATTCCTTAATATCTTGATAATGCATCCCACAACACAGAATAATTTTTTTCCTGTCTTTGACACCAGAAAAAAATCAGTGGGATGCTTGATCCCCCCCTCCCCCCTAGGAGCAAAATGTGTTCTGTCTCTATAGTTTATTAATTTAATCCTTTAATTAAATCCTTTGCTGTATATTGTGTATTTTGTGTATGGCACTAATTAGCACTTAGCGCATGCTAAACTAATATAGACAATATTGATAAATCATATATGCACTCAGCACGTTCAACACTGAGCTCACATTAGCATGTTAGCACATAAGCCAAAGCACTGCTAAGCCTGAGTGCAACCTCACAGAGCTGCTAGCAAGACTGTAGACTGTTGCCTTCCACGCAGCAGCCCTTTGATGCTAAAATGAGCGCACTAATGTTGATAAGTTATGCACAGCTAATGAAAAGCATGTCTAAGATTTCTAAATCACCAAGCGTGATTGCAATGCACAACCCAGTCAACCCCTCGAGCACAAATATTGTTATCCTGTCTGTAAATAAGGTAAGTAGGCAAATTGTACAGCACATGTCTATGGATCACACACACTAAATTAATAACTGTCTGGTGAGAGGTTTAGTATGTTGTAATATATTTGGCAGGACCAGTAATTATAAAACTAGGCCATATTGCAATGGGAGATAATTAACGTTAGCACGTCCCTGGGAGGTTTTTGTGGAGTGGGGGAGGCTTTGACACAGCCTATTCAATTATGTCCTTCCCTGTGGGTCCGGAAACCCAGAATATAGAATATCTAAATTAGGCACATGACAAATCTTTTACTAAGTCAGATGGAGCAGGTCACAAATGGCAAGGTGGCAGGCAACTTGTGGAAGCAAATTGAGTTTGAAGTTAGGTGTAGGCAGGCACAGGGTTATGAGAAAGCTTTCAGTGAGAAATATACCCGTCTGCTTTTTCATGTTGTGCGTTATTAAAAGGCCTCTGTCCTTCAACAGAAGAGCACAATTTTACCGATTAAGATTTGCTGGAAAACATATATTTTATATCTTTCTCATTATCAGATTTCCATTACTGAGGGTGAGGAAATGTATGAAAATGCAAAGAAACTGGCTCGAGGATACACAAGATCTATTAATGAGATGCCAGGAACACCTCAAAATTGCCTATTGATTTCTATATTGCATATGTAGAACAAATTGCATTGGAAATCCCTACAATGTCATGATCGTAACTTTTCTGGAATGGCCTTCCAAATGATGCTCATGACTTAATGGGATTTAATAAGGATGCAATTATATGCGAAATACTAGTTGTACACCGGAGATACTGGTGCTCTAAAAATTCTGAATGAACTTTGCAAGGGATCAGCTACAGAGTGTGTCCTCCCTCTGTCCTGAATCTAGCACACACTAGACAAAGAAATAGGTCACTTGTATCAACACGGGAATTCATGAAGTCACATTTGACCCTCAATGCGTAGCCCTTTCAACACCTGCACAATGGGTAGCCTCCTAAAAATAATATACATGCCAGCAGAGACAAAGGGAAATGGAAGAGTGGCTTGGTAATTAAAGACAATGGCAATGTATATTTGGTGGCAGATTACAAATTGATGCTATAACCTATATGAAGGTCATATACTTATGTCATAGCATAGTATCAGTATATCTAGAAAATCTAGAGCAGACATCTATAACGTTACTAGAGTTACTTAACATTGTTCATTTAGAAGATATTAACTTATTGTTTTTGTGATGGCAATCAGAACAAGTAAGAAAATGGTCCAGGATCTGTTGACTGCAAAGGCCATAAGAAAGACATTTTCGTTCAAGAACTTCTCATGCCAAAAGAGAGATTAGAAATCTATTATCTTAGGATAAAAGTTTATTCTTGGAACATATTATTCTTGGACCATACTGGTTTGTAGTAAAGGGTTGAAAAGTAGCAATAGCTATAAACTCTATGTGCAGCACATTACTTTCAAGCTTGGAATTGTGTTAAACTGCATTAATAAACATGACATAAATAATAACTGGTTAATAATAATGACTGGTATCAGTCCGTGGCCCGGGGGTTGGGGACCGCTGATTTAAACAACAGAAGTTGATGCAAAGTGCCTTAGAGACAGACACGTTTGCATTCCAAGTCACCAAAATGTGTTTAGAATTTGCAAATTGATGGTGATTCATCTTATAAATCATTAAACACTGCATCAGTATTGGTATTGGCAGTACCGGCCCTGTATTTACTTGGTATTGGATCGAGAACACCATTTGCAGTATTGCACACCACTAATATTTTATCCAATCACAATCAAATGTTTTCATAGTAAATCTCAACAGAATACTTACAGGACCTAAAACGAAAAGCAAGACCCAAGGATCACACAAGAGTGTGATCCTTGGGTCTGTGGGACCCATTTACTGTAAGCAAGCTGATATTTTTTCATTAATTAATTTAACTGATTTTTTTTTATATACAGTTAAGCCCATTATTATTCATACCCCTGGCAAATTTTGACTTAAAGTTACTTTTATCCAACTAGCAAGTTATTTTTTGACTGGAAATGACACAGGCGTCTCACAAAAGATAATAAGATGATGTACAAGACGCATCATTGTGGAAAAAAATATTTCTCAGCTTTTATTTACATTTGAGCAAAAAGTATCATGTCCAGAATTATTCATACCCTTCACAAACTGTCACAGTCTCTGGGGAAATCCAAAGTTCCATACCATTCCAAATAGTCAAAGCTGTTCTAAAGCATCATAATTACCCTGATTAATTGGAAATAGCTGTTTTGATCAACTCAACAGGTGAAAAACAGCAGCTCTCTGCAGGTGGTCTGTGGACATTCATGGCTAAGACAAAGGAACTCAGTGAGGACCTGCAGCTGTGCATTGTGGCTGCTCACAAGTGAGGAATGGACTACAAGGCCATATCCAAATGTTTTCAAGTTCCAGTGGCTACAGTGCAAAGTATTATTAAGAAATACAAGATGTTCCGCACTGTGGAAAATCTCAGAGGACGTTGTCGGAAGCCAAAAGTGAAACCTGTGCTGGCCAGGAGAATAGTGAGAGAGGTGAAAAAGAATCCAAGGATCACCACCAAGGCCATTCTGGTGAATCTGGGCTCTGCTGGTGGCAATGTCTCAAGGCAGACAGTCCAACGGACACTGTTGGGTTCCACGGATGCAGACCAAGGAAAACGCCACTTCTCCAGATAAGGCACGCAAAAGCTTGTTTGGCCTTTGCAAATGCTCATCTGGACAAAGAAGAAGATTTCTGGTCTTCAGTGTTATGGTCAGATGAAACAAAAATTGAATTATTTGGTCACAATGATGTTTCCTTCATTTGGCGTAAAAATGGAGAAGCCTTCAACCCACAGAACACCATCCCCACTGTCAAACATGGTGGTGGGAACCTAATGCTTTGGGGGTGTTTTTTAGCCAATGGACCATGGAACCTAATCACAGTAAACAGCACCATGAAAAAAGAGCAATACATGAAGATTCTCAACAACAACATCAGGCAGTCTGCAGAAAAACTTGGCCTTGGGAACCAGTGGACATTTTAGCACGACAATGACCCAAAACATACAGCAAACGTGGTGAAGAAATGGTTAGCAGACACCAACATTAACGTTTTGCAGTGGCCTAGCCAGAGTCCTGACTTGAATCCAATTGAGAATGTGTGGAGGGAGCTAAAGATCAGGGTGATGGCAAGAAGACCCTCCAACCTGAAAGATTTGGAGCTCATTGCTAAAGATGAATGGGCAAAAATGCCTGTGGAGACATGCAAAAAGCTGGTCTGCAATTATAGGAAGCGTTTGGCAGGGGTATGAATAATTATGGGCTTAACTAGTTAAGCCCATAATTATTCATACCCCTGCCAAATTTTGACTTAAAGTTACTTCTGTTCAACAAGCAAGTTCTTTTTTGAGCAGAAATGACACACGTGTCTCCCCAAAGATAATAAGACGATGTACAAGAGGCATCATTGTGGAAAAAAATATTTCTCAGGTTTTATTTATATTTTAGCAAAAAGTATCATGTCCAGAATTATTCATACCCTTCTCAATAATCAGTAGAAACGCCTTTATTGGCTATTACAGCAATCAAACGCTTCCTATAATTGCAGACCAGCTTTTTGCATGTCTCCACAGGCATTTTTGCCCATTCATCTTTAGCAATGAGCTCCAAATCTTTCAGGTTGGAGGGTCTTCTTGCCATCACCCTGATCTTTAGCTCCTCCACACATTCTCAATTGATTCAAGTCAGGACTCTGGCTAGGCCACTGCAAAACGTTAATGTTGGTGTCTGCTAACCATTTCTTCACCACGCTTGCTGTATGTTTTGGGTCATTGTCGTGCTAAAATGTCCACTGGTTCCCAAGGCCAAGTTTTTCTGCAGACTGCCTGATGTTGTTGTTGAGAATCTTCATGTATTGCTCTTTTTTTCATGGTGCTGTTTACTGTGATTAGGTTCCATGGTCCATTGGCTGAAAAACACCCCAAAGCATTAGGTTCCCACCACCATGTTTGACAGTGGGGATGGTGTTCTGTGGGTTGAAGGCTTCTCCATTTTTACGCCAAATGAAGGAAACATCATTGTGACCAAATAATTCAATTTTTGTTTCATCTGACCATAACACTGAAGACCAGAAATCTTCTTCTTTGTCCAGATGAGCATTTGCAAAGGCCAAACAAGCTTTTATGTGCCTTATCTGGAGAAGTGGCGTTTTCCTTGGTCTGCATCCGTGGAACTCCAACAGTGTCCGTTGGACTGTCTGCCTTGAGACATTGCCACCAGCAGAGCCCAGATTCACCAGAATGGCCTTGGTGGTGATCCTGGATTCTTTTTCACCTCTCTCACTATTCTCCTGGCCAGCACAGGTTTCACTTTTGGCTTCCGACAACGCCCTCTAGATTTTCCACAGTGCGGAACATCTTGTATTTTTTAATAATACTTTGCACTGTAGCCACTGGAACTTGAAAACATTTGGATATGGCCTTGTAGCCCATTCCTCACTTGTGAGCAGCCACAATGCGCAGCCGCAGGTCCTCACTGAGTTCCTTTGTCTTAGCCATGAATGTCCACAGACCACCTGCAGAGAGCTGCTGTTTTTCACCTGTTGAGTTGATTAAAACAGCTATTTCCAATTAATCAGGGTAATTACGATGCTTTAGAACAGCTTTGACTGTTTGGAATGGATGGAACTTTGGATTTTCCCAGAGACTGTGACAGTTTGTGAAGGGTATGAATAATTCTGGACATGATACTTTTTGCTCAAATGTAAATAAAAGCTGTGAAATATTTTTTTCCACAATGATGCGTCTTGTACATCATCTTATTATCTTTTGGGAGACGCCTGTGTCATTTCCAGTCACAAAATAACTTGCTAGTTGAATAAAAGTAACTTTAAGTCAAAATTTGCCAGGGGTATGAATAATTATGGGCTTAACTGTATATAATTTTTTCAACCCAAGATAACTCACTAGGGTTGTATCATTTTCTGCAAAATGTATGATTTTTTTATTGCGTGCACACTGTGCACTCCAAAATACATGTATTGCCCAGATTTATTGGAGCTTAGGGTAGTACAAGTGCAGGGCTCATTGGTGAAAACAAGTAAACATGAAAGAAAAAAGCTTCCAGTCTATGTTGTTTTTCTCCTATCTGGGCCAGCCTCACTGTTAGAACCGTTAGAGTGTGTGTGTCTTTGAGAGCTGCATATTCATTTCACAGACTGAACATGACCCTCACCGCCTCTTTATAGGCATTATTAAACTGAGGTGCATTACCATTCCCTACATGCACCCAGTATCTACCAATACCCCTCGAAATGCTTCAAGTCCCCCACACAGCTCAGTAACAACTGACAAAAAAAGAGAGCCGGTGTTAAAGGTACAATTCCCAGCTTCTCTTTTACCTCCAAACAGCCAGCCAATCGTGACATGAAGCGGGTGTGAATATCAGATTGCTGCTTTCAGAAAGTCGCAGACAAACCATCCTGACTGGAGTTCAGAGAGACCATAAATCCACCTTAAGAGCCACGTCTATGAAAGGAAGACAATGCTCTGGGATTTTCCTGAGGATCAAAACAGATGCATGATGGCACTGTGGGAATTTGCATATCAAAATAGGAAGACACCTGATTATTCTTGTTCATATAGCTAAGAGAGCATTGTAAGTTTGACATAAATCAGTGAGCACAGCATGCTACCTCAGCACTGGGTCAGCCACTGAGCTTTTTTTTTTTAAAGGCTGTAAAAGAGCTTTTTCCTAGTGTAGGAAATGAACCTCCCATAACCTGTACCCTGAAGTGCTTTTTGAGGTACTTTCTCATGTCTCCACTGTATTTTACAACCTCGGGCGGTGTAGATCTGAGTAAGTAAGTGTATACACGCCAATGTAAGAGGTGGCAGGTGTGTATTTTCCCATTTCATATGCCCGTTTGAGGATATCACTGAGGGGAAAAATTCAGTGATGCTCACTATAGAAATGCTGAACCCTCCAATAAGAAGTAAGGACTCTTTGGAGTCATAACATGACCTGAATTTTCAGTTACACCAACATCACTGAGAAATTGTGTTTTGCATGATTGCCTCCTGGAAGTCACCTTCAGCATCTAGGAAAGGAGATACACAAAAGTAGAACCCATGTTGAGGATCCCAGAGGTTCAAAAGCCATCAAATTTGGAAGCTAATAAGCTCAAAACACTGAATCTGTAAGAGCTCTTCGCTTCATTCCTGAATAATAAACTAAAGAATTTGGGATTTAGATTAATGAGGGGGAAAGTAAGGCCTTCTTTTTCAGCTCAAACAGTACTCCCTGAGATGAAATAATTATGAAACCCCGAAAAGTCCAAGATGTAACAGGGCATTTGTGTGAGTCTCTCATTATGCTACAAACAAAACGTCTCAATGCAGAGTTTTCTGGGATCACAATATCTGTTTGTCGCAATTTTACCCGACTGGTGGAGCTGTCAGCTCCAAATGAGGAATAATGCACTCGTGTTCCCCAGAAATATTGCAGCGTCCTGGCTGATGCCTCCACCACCTCTTCAATTGTTTCTAAATAATTGGGAGCCTCTCTTAGAACTGACAATGGAAATTATGAGTTCATCTCTTGTCTCCACTGGCTAATGATGCGGCAATGGATGTTCATTTATAGCGAGGTGTTCAAACACGCAAGAATACAGAACACCTCTTCAGTAAAGCTGAAGGGTGTTTCTCTGTAATTTCACATGGCCTAGCTAATTTTGACGTTAAAGGCGGACAGGAAAGAGCAGATGCCGCATTCAAATTTCGGAGACTTCACAATCTGAATGTGTGCGTCACCTTCAAAGGACATAACATCAACCTGAATAGAAAACATTGCTTAAAAATCTACAGCTGACAAAGCACATTTGACCTGTCAGACAAACATGTGGAGATAATGGTGACAAGAGGATTATTTAGTAAAAGGAAATCATATTAAAACTGTAATATTGGCTCACATCCTGTAGAGAGGTCACATTTGCCTGCAAACTCCTCCTACACAGGAGCAGGAGTGGAGCAACAAAACTGGCACACAGGTTTGTCTTCTGCCCCTGAAGGTTCTCATCTAATATCCTCAAGTTGCCTGGCAACCACATACTAATAGGCTAAAATTACCCATTTTTAATGTTCATGCATCTACAACGCCTTATAAAAGTATAGTAACACTTTAACTTTACTACAGTAATGTCTAATTTACACAAAACTTGAATGATGGACACAACACTACACTTTGTGGCTGATTTGCTGTGACCCTTAAATGCTTCCATCTCCCCAAAATACCACTTGCAGTTGATCACAAATCAGCTAGGAGGGAAGAAATTTCAAGAATCGACAGTGTCATGCTCAAATTCAGTGAGCTCTTTAGAACAACTCACTCTATCACAAATCTTCGCAAAGGAGCTTGATTTTATAGCCCTGTGGCAATGGGACTGAAAACACCTGAATTCAGAGATTAAGTGGCATGGCCCAGTACTTTTGTTCATAACATAGTGCTTTATGATGTCATGTTGCCTAGTAACTAAAATCACAGACTGACCCTCTATTGAATCATGTTGCAGGACTTTTTTAAAATTTGTTTGGTGTTCCTCAGTGTGAGTTTCTCCTTGAAAGTTGTCCTTGAGCACAACTTTTCATCAGTCCACTCTCTTTTGAACTGTCATTACAAACATGTGGTTTGTTCAACTTTGTGTGCTATAGAAATACACTTTGACTTGACTATTTGGCATGAAAGGTACTTTGTGTTTTTGCCCTCTGTGAATTTAAATTAAAAAATCCCCCACCACTTATCAGTTAAAATGTTTTTAGATGTGGCTCTATTCTTTTAACTTTTGCTAATTCTTTGTAGTCTTCCATTTTCTTCATTGGCTTTGCTTTTTCAAAGCGTTCAAATCAATAAGAATGTGCTCTTGCAGTATTTGACTAACTAAAGGTTACCTCAACCTGCCTGACCTTCATTTTGTACAATTTGGTATTACGATAAAAGTACAGCTTGGCTCAGTTTGAGTTCATTTGATGGCTCTTTAGCAGAATGCATAGAGGTTTTGGACACAACCACTTAGCAGCTGTTTCTTCACATTCTCTTCATAGCTAGTTTTGGAAGGCTTTGAAATTACTGTTAAACACAAGGATTTGCAACAAGTACCTCTAAGGAGCTGACACATTATCCAGGCGACGGATGTACAGAAAAGCAGCCATATATGAAATGGATTGCAGTTAATGTATTCTGTTATGTTTGGTAGGGCTTATTCTGCCTCCTCTGACAGCTGAGTATCTATACATCTATCCTTAAAATGATGATAAAAACATAATGTGCATGCCTAAGGTGCAAGCCCACCCCTGGGTGCAGCAATTTTATCCTCCACTGACAATAAAGGGAAGATGAACTGTGTCGACTCTGTGGCAGCACCCAGGGTGATTTTCCTCAGATAAAGGCACATTTTCTGGTTCAGATCTGGTTCACAACACAATGATATGAAGCTTATTTCAGTGCAAAGCTCAGAGCGGTATTGTGTGATTCTACAGATCTGGTCCTCTATTCATCACCAACAGGGCAGCTTGCAGTTTTTATCTCTTGACATCACCCACATGGAGTGTCAGTTCTATGCTGAGGACCCGACTGAACTTCTATATAAATGTCTCACTTCTTTTTTTAGGGTCTATTTTACCGGGGTCAGAGGACCACTGGGAGAAAATGCCACTCATGCAATCAAGAAGTTACCCTCCTTCTCATGTCTGCTCCTCTTTAGATTGCAACTCACAAATCCTTTACTTGTCAGCACTAGCAACAGCTTACCAACCCTTCATGCCACTTCAAAAAGCAGATATCTTTTGAAGTTGGCATGCAGCAGCAATTCAGAGCCAAAGAGCTAGTTTATCCTGCAGTCGTGAAGTGTCACATCTGCAGCACACGGCTGTTTGATTAAGCTAATGTCATTGATTATGACAACAAGCAGAGTGATTTAGAGAGAGAAAAAAAATGCAATGAGTGCTACACATGAAAAGCGTTTTTAACATTTTTCTCAGTGCATTGCTTTTGATTCCTGCTGCACATTAGTCTTTTTACCCTCTTACTGTCCACCAGGTCACTGGCGACCCATTGTTTTATTTTAGCCAAATGCAAATTTTCACTTAGCTCTCATTTCCATACGTTTTGGCACTGCAGTTTGTCTGTTAAAAGCTTTTCCATCTGCCTTTCACCTCTTTGGAATAGAGGTGGTTTTAAACTGTATCTATCACCCAACCCTTAACGTAAAATGGGTCGCCAGTTATCTGGTGTTAAGAGGTAAAACAGTATGTTAGCTGATCGCTAAATACGAAATGGTGTCGGGAGATAATTTGCAACCCCCCCCCAAAAAAAAAAAAACAGTTTGGGACTGATCTGCAGTATCATGCATTTTTGCATTTGGTGACTGGCGGTTGGTTTAAACACCAAGAGCTGAAAAGTCTGTCAGAACACTAAAACACTGCTTTCTGAATCCAACTGTGCCCCAGTCTTCCAAACCCCATGCTGCAAATTAGCCCGATGGGAAATGAATGAACGAGGTGACAGAAAACACGTGGGCAGGCCGTTTCAGAGCTAGTGTGCTTTTTTTTTTTTTTTTTGCAGGAGGAAGGAGGAGGGCGAGCAGCACTGACTGCCTCCCTTTGTGTGACAGCTCTCCGCTCACTCTCTCCTCTGAGCCATATTCCGCTCTGCTTCGGGCGTGTGTGCACGCTCATCATGCGTGTGTGCTCACATCAGCTGGATCTCCTTTTTTTGTGGTTGTAGAATTGCACAGCTACACACACATACAGGGGGCGTGACAGGCGACTGAGACAGCTCAGGGCCCCAGCAGGAGACACAGAGGCGGTGTGCCAAGTCATAGCCTCTCCTCTGTTCCACCTCAGCAGTATGCCTTTAGAAGGCATCGATGACACTCTGCTCACTATGGATTATATATGAGTAGCTATGTGATACTAGCAAATGAGTGCATTATTTTCCTGTCAGCACCTCATACCTGAGGATCACATCAATGCCCTCAATCAACACGTGATTTAAATGAGCACAAATACATGCACTGTATTGTATCTACGTCCAGTGGAAATTACACGCATGCACGGCCATAGAAAGGGTCCAGCACATACACACACACACAAGCAACCGCCTTTGCATCGTGTATTTGCACATATTGTATGTGTAAATTGGTTTTGAAGGTGGATATAATTGTGTTGGCAGAAACACGTCAATGTTTTTTTTTTAAAAACACACAATTTAACTCCAAATGTCAAACACACAGTGAGGTGATTGATATCAATTTTTCCTCTGTGTATGCTGGATGTGTTTAGTCGCATAATGTGGGTTATGTTGATTTCAGGAAAAGTGTTCTTTTTTACATTACCTAATAACAATACCAATAAATTAAAATTCCACTTTAAAGTCACGTAAATGCAGTAAGGTGACTAAATCTGAACAAATCTGTCATTGCCCACTGATTTGTAGAGCTGACAGCTGGTTAGGTGTGACACATTCCAGCCATTGCTCAACTAAATTCATGAATTTACATTAATCTTACTGATTAAACAATGTTGTTAGCTTCATCTAAGTTTTATGCAAGTTCTCCAATTATCTGCATGATGGATGGGTAGATAAAGATACTCAAACGTGCCTTTTTTTCTGGCTTTAGTTTGTATGGAGGGGGGAGGAAAGTAGTGGAGCAGTCTACAAATTTTGATGAGCATAGCTCTGAACATTAACTTTATTTTTATTGCGCTAAAGGACCAGAAAGTAAAGTGTAAATTGTGCCCTGAGGAGAAACAGCCATCCCCTGCTGCTAACATGATATGGACTGTTTGCAATCATCTGTGAAGACAGCATGCTAACGCAAAGCCGGTAGACAAGAACCAACACTCTTATTAAAGCTGTCGATCCCCAGCCAAGCAGCCAATGCGTGATTTTTAGCAGGTAACAAAACCAGTTTCTACAGTTGAGCTCATTTTAAATACTTTATATTCTTTTTAATCTTCAGTAATGCATCATAGTTTGTAAATTCACTTATTTGCAAGTAAAAACCAAAAATCAGCTTTTAATGAGCTCGGAAAAAGCAGACCTATATCATGATTTTATTAAATATCATATAACATATACTGTTAACATCTATGAGGGAAATCACAAAAACTAGTGGTGTATGAGAAAAACAGATGATTACGCTTGACAAGCTCGAGGCTTTGTTAAACGGCATACGGACGAGCCCTTGAGAACGACACATGCTCCAGATTAACAGTGGCTAACGAGTCAAGCAGAGTTAATCCTGCTTCCAGTGACAATAGTCAAATGTGGCCACATCTAATGTGCCACAGTTGACTATAGTAGTAATGTAAAGCAGTAATTTAAAGAATGGATGCAGTTTAAAGGATGTATGCAAACATTCACCCAGGGGTGTCACAATATATCACTATTGATTATGGTTATGCATATGCATATAATCATATTGTAAATCATGGGGTTTTTTGTGCAATTATGAGTCTTTCGTCATGTCCCTATACTCATATTTTTATACAGTCATTTTTATGTACACATTAAACCAACTCATTTTACGCAGGCCACTTTGATCTTAAGTCCCTTTTGTGCCAGTGTAAAGACATTTACAGATTTAAACCCTGTTATGTATTTTAACATAAGAAAAAAGAAGTGCGTTTAAACAGAACACAGGTTTCGGAAACGATAAAGAAATGCTGTAGGAGGAGAAAGAAGTCTGTTAGCGCAACACTTTGGGCTTAAATTGTAAGAAATAAATGTAAAATTACCTCATTCTTTAGTCATTTTGCTGGGTTTTTTTGTTTTGTTTTGTTTTGGGGTTTTTTACTGTGAACCAACTGTAAAAGTCAGAGGTTTCTATAGTGGTGAAAACAGGAAATTCTATTTCTTATCTATTTTAAGTATGCCTGCAGTAGGAAAAGCCATAAAACTTGTGGAAATATATTTAGAAGTCAAAATGTTAAGGCTTTCCTTCACATTTTCTAAAGCCAGCCAGTGGGCCAAAGACATCAATTCAAGTCCCCAACATGCCAGTTAGGATGAATGTCTGTTTTATGGCTTGTGTCTCCTCAAGATCGACCTTAAATGATCATATTTGATCATTTTAGTGAGTCACTTTTATTATTTTGACAATTTTGAGACCAACTTGAGGCCTGTTGTAAGTTTCCAGAAGGTATTTTACATAAGAGGCGAAGGCCTTCACGACAGACTATTTTTTATTACTGTTTTAAATGGTTAAACCCATACCAGAAAACCCCAGCCAATCTCAGCATAAAGTCAACAATAGGGTAATAGGAAGGCTGACCCTGCTGGATTGAAATGACCCGCGCAGCAAATGTATCTGAGCAAAACCTCATACTCTATTTTCACCGTTAATGTTGTCCTGGTGCGAGAGCTCACCCCATTGTTGAAATGGGGTTTATGGAAAGAGCTGCACATTTTTTCTACTTTGTGGCCACTGCAGTAGTCCAGACGACTACAGTTCTGTCACATAACATAAAAAAATTCATATTAGAGTTTGCATTCAGTATGCAAGACTTTAAGTATACAGAAAATGTGTTTTAGTGATAAATAACTGCTAACAGTCAATCCTCCACAGGGCATCTTTAATAGCTCAT